>NC_134697.1:55046684-55385017 GCF_050947455.1 Rhinoderma darwinii | reverse complement strand
ATATATATGTATATATATATATATATATATGAATTTTAACAGCTGTAATGTAATTTCCCTTTCATTTGAATTTGATTACAATTTTTATAATTTGCACAGCAATCAATAAACCTTCTTTTCAGTTATTTGTTCAATGTTTCCTGTAGAGATGTGCATTGACGTGAACTATTAAAACACTATGTGACTCATGAATAAAAGTTGTTCTAGCAAAAAAAGTGACAGTGTTCCTAACTGAATCCTAAAAGAAAGAGATTGAATTGCTGTTTTCCCTTGCAATCTGAAAGTTTATATAAAGCAGATTCTCAAGTAATCAAAACATGAAAAAAAATAAAAAATATTTTTAGCACATGAGCTGTGTGTACTAAATTTAGTTAGGTCAGTATCCTGTATTGAAAAACTATATTTTTAAAACCTTTTACTCCTACATTAATCCTAGCAGTAGCCATTTTGAATAAATTAAAGAATAATTCCAGACACAGTGATTAACCCCTTAAGGACACGGCCAATTTTGGCCTTGAGGACAGAGCAATTTTTTTACATTTCCCTCTTTGCATCCCGACGCTCATAACTCTTTTATTTTTTGTACGACGTAGTTGTATGAGACTTTGTTTTTTGCGGGACGAGTTGTACTTTATGTAGGTACCATTTTTTGGTACAAATACATTATCGTTTAATTTCTATACATTTTTATTTTGCCGAAAATGAAGAAAAAAAAGCAGTTCCGCTGCAGTTTTAATATTTATTTTTTTACACCATACACCGATCATCATAAATAATGTTATACATTTGTTGTACAGGTTGTTACGGTCGTGGCGATACCAAATATGTCTATATTATTTCATGTTTTGGGACTTATATTTTAAAAAGTTTATTTATTATAAAAAATGTGTATTTCTGTGTATTTTTTTTACTTTTTATTTATTTATCATTAATTTTTTTTTACATTCATTCAACTTTTTTTTTTAATCCCATAAAGGGATTTATAATTTTTGTTTTTATTTTGTAACTGTAATGTACTGGCATAGATCTATATGCCAGTACATTAGCCTGTTACTGATCGTACACAGGCAGTTGTTAGGGCATATCTCAGTATGCCCTAACAACAGGAAATATGTTCAGACAGCCCTGGGGTCCTTCAATAGACCCTGGGCTGTCTGCCCATACGAGTTGTGGGCTTTG
Source organism: Rhinoderma darwinii (assembly GCF_050947455.1). Lineage (NCBI taxonomy): Eukaryota > Metazoa > Chordata > Amphibia > Anura > Rhinodermatidae > Rhinoderma > Rhinoderma darwinii. The sequence continues at coordinate 55,383,838 of NC_134697.1, read as the reverse complement.
AGTTATTTTCTGTGACGCGATCAATGTGCAGTCCCCCCTCTTTGAACGTCGCGATCAGCTTTCATCGCTGCGTTCAAAGGGTTAACGGCGGAGAGAAGATGTTTCTCTTCTCTCCGCTGTCAGAGCGGGGCCGTGGCTGTGTATTACAGCCGTTGCCCCGCTCTCGATCGCGTGCACAGACGGCTGTCACACAGGACGAGAATGCTCGTCCTAATACGCCAAGTACTCGCCGCTCAGGACGAGAATTCTCGTCCTGTGTCGGCAACCAGTTAAGTAGTCCTTGGTACACTCAGGTTGGCATGTGATAAACAAAATGTATCAATGATAACATTTATTAAATATTTAAGGACTTTTCTAAGGCTTTTGACATGCTTTCATGCTGGAAGCTGCTTTTCGCAGTCTGTGGGAGGGTCAGCTTGTTGCTTGCCTGTTTCTAACCCTGTACAAGCTGGAACAAAACCATAAATAGGATCTCTTCCCTTATAGGCCCCTGGCATAACACTCAACACAATCCCATACATCTTTCTTGATCAAAAGGGGTATCGGCTCTCGGCACAAGGGAGAGGGGAAACATTCCTTCACATTTTCTTATGAAAACTAGGTTAAGGCACTGTGGATATTGTGTCAAACAACAACCATTCACGCGGAAGTTGTGTACCTCGTTGCTGATACACCTTGCTGACAGTATGCTGGTTTTCCCCCTCTTTGGCATGTGGCCTGACTTTCACTGGCTTCTATCTCTCCCTTCATACATCAGGTGTCTCCTAGACTAATTAACCTCCTGATGTTCCTAAGGTGGACTCCTTGTCTGCAGAAACTAACTATCTGAATAAGATTCACCTGGATTTGTCTGGTAGAATGGAGTCACAACACATGTTGCCCTCATGGGGCCTACCTCCTCACGACAGCATGGTCCTTGACACTCCATTGCTGCAGTGTATATAGCTTGTTCTGAGCCTCCTTATCTTTAGGATTCTGTATAATGTGGTATCTTATTGGGACTTGCCTTATAATGGGTCAGCGTTAACCTAAGTCAACAGAACTTTTTTAACTACACCACAACTATAGTGTAGCAATGCCTAATGATTATGTATGGTTCAGACCTGTACTAAAAGTTGTTCTCTATGCTTTACTGTTGAAAATTTTGATATTCCTGTTAGCTCATGCTGACTCATTTTACTTTATGTGACTTGGTCCTTGCAAACAGCCACTTCCTACCTGGTGCAACCCTCAACAATAAGGAGAGAATGGTTAAGTATGCTTTTGGGGGCGCTGCTTATTTTAGTTTTTCTTTGTTTTTACTGAAATATGCCTTCAAGTTTTAGGGCTCTATAATTTAAAACGAACATGCCAATCATGAGCAGCATTTTCTTGTCAAAAACTATCGGTCCACAAGTTATGTATATTTTCTTTAATCAGCAGAAGCATTAGAACAATTATATATTAAGTAAAATCTGGGGGGGGGGGGGGCATTTCCTTATGACACAACCAAACTCTGATTGACTGTTCTTTTATAATGTACAACCTTTTTTTGGTGGGGGTATTAATAATAGATGAGTAGTGCTAGAAAAAATTAGTTATAAGAAAGTAAATGGTATATACTTTTTAATAGAAAGAAACACATGCATACTGCAAGACCATATTTATTGGACAAGATTGATGGAAATTTTTAGCAGGTCAAAGCACTAGTCATTTCTAAGATGCTGAAGTGGCTAAGAAAAAAAAAGCGTAGAAAGCCATAGCTGTCATGCCCATGGCCGCGGGCCGTCAAGCTCACTCATCTCCTGACGGCCGCAGCCATGGATCTGCGAGCGCTGGCCCCAGCCTCCTCCTCAGGAGACGTCAGCGCTCATTTCCGCTTACCTCGTCCGGGTCCAGTAGGGTGCACGCGCACGCTCGTGCCCGCTCTTAAAGGGCCAGCGCGCGCACCTGAGTTTGGCAAAATTAGCCCATGAGCACCCAGGACTATAAGAGGGGCCCAGCCCCTTCCTGCCTTGCCTGAGCGTTGTTGTCCTACCTTAAGTTTGTCTAAGCAAATGGTCTCCTAGTGTTTTCCAGTTCCCAGTGTTTCCCGTTCCTTCTGCCTGTAACCTGTATCCCGTGCTATCCTGATCAAGTGCCGTGCTGAGCTGAAGTCGTGTTGTGCTGAGTACCACGCCGGTCCTGCTACTCCACGTATGGCGCCTGCCTGCTGCCTGCCTGCTGCTTAGTCCCAGCCGAGCCTGTCTTGCTACTGTCTGAGCTTCCACAGGTACACTATACGAACTATAGACTGTGACCTGTGTCCTGTTGGCCAGCTGCCATACCGTCAAGGCGGTACGGACAGCGGGTCCGCGTACCCAACGTGACAATAGACATTGGAACTAGACACATTGAGAATTTATAGGCTTAGACATTTGATTTGCATGCATGATCAATATCCGGATATGCCATAAATATCTGATATGTTTCCCATCTCTGGGACGCGCACCTATCTTCCCAACCGGGGGGTCCCCTGACCTCCATCCCGCCTTGTAATTAAATTTCCAGTCTCTATAAAACTAAATATTAAACAAAATTCAAAGAAAAAAAAAACCTTTATATTCTGGTCTTTACATATGAACAGAATCATAATATTCTATTTAAAATAATTTTTTACAGCCAGACTTCTTCCCCAAATTATTATGCAAACAGCAAAACTAAAATCAATTAGACTTTCCTATTTTAGAAACTTTGTATTTTATTCTGTGCAGAGTTCATACCACAGTAGAGAAACCAAATTAATTTGACGCAACTTCGACAATAATAAAAACATAACCGAAAATATAAATTCCAGAGCATTACATTCCTTATATTTCTCTTATTCTGAACTTCCGTAGTTATTAAGTCTGTAATCAGCTTCAATTGGGCAACAGTAACCTGGTCTTCATTCTTTAAGATTGTGGAAACTGCTTTGGGACCCTCTTTATTGGTTTATTTTCATTAGTTAATTTAATCTTAAATGAGAACTTGTGGAGCAATCGGAGTTTTGCTTTGCTTCTGGCTTATAAATTGCAGCTTATTGTCTGTTCTCTTTAATTAAACAGACTAATTGAGTGTGAAAAAAATGATAAGCATTAAAAATACATGGCAAGAATATTGAATTCACAAATATACTTTCCAGAGGAGAACACTTGTAGAAGGAGTGAAGACTGCTCCCAATTAGTTCCTTTCCCAAGGAAATGTGTCTTCAGGGAACATCACCGCTTTTGTCTATTGGCAAAAGCATATTTTCATGCCTCAAGCTATGGATCACAAGAGATTGTGTCTTTGTGTTTGCAGTGATATGCAGCCACTGACAGTGAATTATTACGCAGCCCTCAGGCAGTAAGTCTCCTGGACTATCCCAAAATTAAAATGTGTTGATCCTGACACGTTGATCCATCTCTTAATATAGAAATATCGCATACTTTTATTGCAGTGGTATTTAGGAGAAGACAGATGATTTATAGCAAGACTTTATTTCTTTTTTTATAGGGTTTAGAAACAATAGCACTATGTAATATGTTAATTGAGCATTTGACTTGCAACCATAACCACCAGTAAGTAAATTATGGCACAGCCGCAATATTCTGTAAATGTCATCATACTGATATCTTCTCGACACAGAACAATTCCGAACACTCATAACAAGTTGTAAAGATATAGCTATGCAGTTGCCTTGCAAATCTAAGGGGTTGATCAATAAATGAAAAAACATGTCTACAGCTCAAAAACAATACTTACTGCAACCTAAAAAAAACTACTAAGAAATAAGTGCTAAAAAACACGTACAAGATAAAAGACGATAACATCACAGTGTCACTTAGGGCACGGCCGGACCTGGCTGAGTTTTTCCGTTGCAAATGTTGGTGCAGATTTGGGGCAATTACGCAACGAATCTGCAGCAACATTTGCATATTTGACAGGTAATTCAGACGTTGCAGAAAACACAGCGGACTTTCCACAGATTTCAGTTTTTGCATTGCAAAGGCTGAAATACGCAGTGAAGTTCCGCTTCTTCTCCGCAACAGACAGTGCATGCTGCAGAGGGAAAATTCCGCACTACAGCCTATGGTCCGCAGTGGAGTTTTCCCGCCACGTCTGAACTAACTTGCCTAAAAATGTATTGAAACAAATGTAAAAAATGTCCGCTGGAGAATTCCACTGCGGACTGTCCGCAGCGGAATTCCACAGCAATTGAGCCACGTCTGGCCGTGCCCTTATAAATGAGCTCGAAGGCAATATTACGTTGACGCCCTCTTCTCTTTAGCCCGGGAGTACCAGAGATAAGTAGTAGCATGATAATCGGGTTAACAGCAATGGTGTGTTGTAGTCCAGTACCAACTGGAATCCCTTATTTGAGTATTGTCAATGGAGAAAGCCGATGGGTGCCCGTGAAAACAGTGTCCTGATATATATTTCTGTTACTGGTGATGAATGGTGTTTTTCTTCATTATGGACCATGAGAAATAATGATACACTTTCAAGTAATGAATAAAAGGTATATTTTAGGGGTTTGTTTTACAGTGATTATTATGTTAGATATCACTAGCTGCTACCCAGTGATATGTAAAATAATAGGTGCAATTCACAAGCCATTTTTAGAAGTGGCATTTAATTTATAAAAATAACAATGAATGATATCCCACAATTCTAGACTTCTACAATTGTTTTCTGTTGCAATTTCATTAAAACCTATGAATTGTTATTTTGGGCCTGTAAATGTGTAATTGTTCTTATATTACATGTATTTTCATTATGTGGCAACTATACATGTCCCATTAAGATTTTCTTAGATGCAATGTCAAGTTGTGATGTAAGTTGCATAGTTATTGCTATGTTACTATGGAGCCCAGGTTTGTATATAGATGGCAACTCATAATAAGGCCTGAAATATAGGACAAGTTTGGTGGGTCACTCATTTGGACATCCCAGAAAAATATCAGAGCTATGGAATACAGGCGGATCATCTGCCTTCACTTTTGCTGTGCAGGGATTCAACTGAGGGCCCATATGATAAGAAAGTGGTCTTTCTATGGCTTTTAATGAGCAGGTGTAAAGTAATAAATAACTCCTACATAATAAAAGCAGATAAAATGTACAAATACCGGGACACCATTCGCACCAGTCTGTGGAAGTAGTGCAGTGTGCGTCATATCCATCAACATGTGAGGAATATGGCACACACTTCTAACCAATGCCATGTTTCATAAGACATGACAAGAAAACTTAGCAAAGATGTCATATGGAAAGTGATTCTGAATGTCTGCCCACTTTTTCCAACACAAATTAATGCATTTACACCATGAAACATATCTGCATACCTGAAGGATATCTGCATTAAAGGGGTTATCCCACAATCAATCATTTTCTTCAATTGTCCAGTACAGTAATAGAATCTAAAGAGAGACTCTCCATGCCCAAATCAACTTACTCGGTGCTTCACTTCCATTTACTGCCATCTCCTGTTCTTGCTGTTTTCTACATAGAGCCGAATGGGTGGTCCTATTTGTCATAACACCTAACTGCGGTTTGCCTCCAGGTACTACAGTTCCCTGTCTTCTCCTTGCATTTCTCCCGCCTTCATGCACCTCCCTGTTTTCTTCTTTGCACTGCCCACTTTGCCTCTTATAATTTTTTTGGTACCCTGTAGCAACAGGATCAGTGCACCACAAAGTTAGTATGGTTTATGGGTTATTTCTTAAATTTTTTTTATTGGCGGGTCATGTGAATATTTTCCTGAGCATAGCAGAATACAGGAGACGCAAGCAAACAGAGAGACACATCATTCTTCTCTGCGCAGGCTCGCCCTAGCTGCACAGTGTGAGCCGGCGCTCTACAAAGGAAGAAAGCTGGGAGGAACGGCGCATGCTCCACCGCCATGTCAAAAACTTCTAGAGGACATGTCTAGTAATCAATATTATACCAAGTCTCGTACAATAGTTACTACTATAAATGGAGTAAAAGCCAATTGAACATAACAAATAATCTAGCGGGGGGTATGTAACATACAGCAGTGAGTGTAAACATGCTATTATTGTATAATAGAATGAAAATTATGAAATTTTGTTTTTTTTTTAGATTGAAAAATGTGAATTATATACAAAAGATACATTTACGCTACAAATAAACATAGGAACTAAATGGATGAAAGGCTCTGGTTAAATGGCATGTGGTTATTGCTGAACTAGTACAGGTTATAAACACAATGTCAGTTTCAGGTCCACGGTGGAACAATAACACTAGGGAAAGGACATGCTGTGATCAAACAAAAAATGCAGCAGGCACTCAAAACAATGCTCAGCAGAATCGGCATGTTTTAATGCAATTTGCTACATTTGTGACACTAAAGCCTGTGTGAGCCGAGCCTAAGTACTATAGGCTGCTGGGAGATAGACATTCTGCAACGTCAATCCTGCATGGGTCTAATGTAATTTTCCCATGCCCGGTACCTTCCTGAAAGTTTTAGTGAAGTAAACGTTTATGCTTATAGCACAAGTAAATGCCTAATTTCCCACCAGTCCCTGCTGATCTAAGAGATTTTACAAAAGCCTGGGATAAACATAAATCCAATAAAAACCAAAAAACGATTATTCAAAAGACAAATTAAAAAAAAAACAAATACATTTCCCTGCCGTCACGATTCAATGTTTCTGTGAATTTAATTTATAATTTTTGACATTATTTTTTATTATTAACTTTATGTGTAAGCTCTCAGGTACAGAGTAAATGCAAGGCTTTGTTCACATCAGTGATTGTGTCATATTTGACAGGAACAATAACAATGCATGCAGAGCTATATTTCCCGTGAGACCGATGGACACTATGACGGAACCCAATGGGCCCTATTATAAGTCAATGGGGTCTGTCTGGTGCCGGATCCAGAGCTGGGTCCTAGGATTTGTAAATAATCAGAATACATCCAATAAGGGAGAAGAAGGATATAAGTTGCCAATAATGAGCCTCTGCAATAATAAATCATTGATACCAAATGATCAGATCATACAATCATTTGAAAATCTGTGAAAATCAACCTGTTAGAAGTAACATAGTACGCAGGGACATTCCTAGAATTCATAGGACCCCATAGCAAAATGAGATGGGCCCCCACCGCCAAGTGACAGAAAATGGAAACAGTAGCATAAGTAGCAATAATAAAAGGTATGGATAATAGCGCCATTTATCAGAAAACCAGCCACTAACTCATTTCCCACAAAAAGGAACAAGAGAGGGAATTTATTAAGACTGGCGCTTCATTGGCACACCTCATAATAACTTAGGCGTATCTCTGTCAAATCTAGATTTTCGCTATAATTTAGGCCAGTTTCTGCTGTAAATTATAGTACATTTACCGGCCCCAGCCCCTCTCGCTAAACTCCGCCCACTTTTTAGAAAAGTGCTGTGAGGGCAAATTGCATCGTTTGTGCAAATTTTCTGGCGTAGAATCAATAATAAAATTTGCCCCAATTTTCTTGCACCTGAATGGGCCCACTCTACCTCTGAGCCACATATCAACTGCTATTGCTGCTACGGCTATAGTTACACCCATATTAGTATGGTTGAAAAAATTACATATGTCCATCAAGTTCAACCGTTGAAGGGATAGGGCGAGGATAAGTAAGTACTGTAAATAAGATTTGTCGCCTCTGGAGCTTGAACCTTTGTTTCTCCTGTCAGAGGGAGAGCCCACTTATCTTTTGATGGAAGAGCTATTCACAATATAATATTTTTTGTACCGGCCATTTATATATGTATACAAATTTTTCATGTCTGTATCTTCTCAAGACTGAATAAATGTAATTCTTGTAATCATTCCTCACAACTGAGAATCTCCATGCACCTTATCAGTTTTGCTGGTACTTTTTGAAACTCGAGGGCATCCTCTCTATGATCTGGTACCCAGAACATCTTTGTTGACTGTTGATCATGATATCAGAATTTGGTCCTTACTCTTTACTAGATTTTCAAGTGTGTACAAAATTCACTTCCCTACTGTTCTTTTTTTTTTCTGTAAAACACTTCTTCAGAAATAGTAAAAAGTTTCAAAATGAACTTATCATCTCCCCCTATGGCCACCATGGAAAATCATTTTCATCTTGTTGCATTTGCGCACATGAAAAATATGGTGGCATGAAATAAAACACCTTAGCTAGAGATAATGATCAGACTTTGCGGGGGGGGGGGGGGGATACTACTTCAACAACTTCCAGTCCCCGAATTCACATTTGAAAAAAAAATGTTTAAAAAAATGCTAAAAAACCTGAAATCTGTCTGGAAAAAATTAATCTGCTGTATATAAATTCTAAAAACAAATTAAAAGCACTGTGGGCTCATTGACTACTAAATTAATCGTGCTGGTTTACGACTAAAAATGCTTTAATTTTACCACACATGTCAAGAACACCGCTAAGTTCTAGAAGATCCACAATATGGCAATAAGTTACTGCACACAATCCCTAAAGACACATTTCCAAAGAAAATGATGTAACTGGAAGTGTCAGAAAATAGTAGGTACTAGCGGAACACAAATGTATCAAAGGTAGTAAAATGGTGATATTTGAATCAATGCTCTTGAGAATAATCCCTGTAGACTGTGAATAACGACAAGACTCTTTTGTGAGGCTCCAGCTGTAGAAACGAGTAAATATAATACACAAAGGAGAAGGAAAAAAACATACCGTGTTCTTTTATTGGGAATCTAGAGCAATAGCAAGGATTCTAAATATGAAAAGCTCTTCGTACTTTGGCCCTATAAATTTATTTTTCATTCTTATTTAATCTAAAATATTTTTTATATTTGCAAGGAGGCTCTACTGTGGAGGTACTGTTAAGGGCTATATTATCAGGGTACAGTTGCAGGCACGCTCTCTGTTATAGGGCGCTATTGTAGGTGGGATACGTTACCTGGGTACTTCTGAAAGTCGGCTCTCATATTTTAGCAAACAGTTGCAAGTTGGCTTTGTTATAAGGGGTGCTGTTACAGGCTGGCTTTGTTATAGAGGGAATGAGGCTGGCTTGGTAATATGATTAGCTCTGTTATGGGGGAAAAGTAGCTAGTTCTTTTATGTAGGCAGCTGGTTGGCTCTTTTGCGCAGGCAGTGAAATCTGACTTAAGATCTGCATAGCGCGCCACCAATTTATGTACTTTCTTTCCATTCCTAAAAGATGGAGAACAAAACTCACCCACCTCAATGTCTCAACACCCCTATATGTGGCTAGCCTTGTGAAGTAAGGAAGCACCCCCTCCCCCCCAATTGTTCCAGAATTGAAAAATGACATTCTACCACTCAGAGACTTTGGACAGCGCAGCAATTCTGTTAAAAAGCATTATTGACTTTCTGACTAGGGGTACAAGGCTTAAAAATGTTGTAAAACACAGCACTATGGAATCTACTCCTTGGGCACTTAAATATGGTGTTATACGGTAAGCAGATAGGCCCGTAGTAAATGACAAGAAATTATTTATTGCTCCCTATTTAATGAAACGGATGCCCACAATCCTGTCCGCATACAACCCCTGGAATCACCCCAATTAGAGGAAATTCAGTTTGTTCACTTTGTCACAAATACACAAACTACAGATATGACATGAAACAATGTTTCTTTAGTAGCTGAATATTCGGACTCTGTAAAAACATACCTCAAATAGATTAAAAAAAAATTATTGTAATTAATGGCATATTTTTTCCAGTTCTAGTAGAGGAAAAATTCTGGAATCACTCAATATTGAGGAAAAAAGTACGAAATCACCTTGTATCTCAAAAACAAATACCGGCACAAGTCTAAAAATACAAATAAGGGCTTATTCAGACAAGTGTTAAAACAACGGCCGTCACACGACCGATGTTTCAACGGAGTGTGTGATGGGTCGGCAAAAAAATAGGACATGCCCTATTTTTTTGCACTTCACGCATCCCTACATAGACTCTAGTCTATGGGTGATGCGTGAGAACGCGTCCCACACGGGTGCACCTCAGACATGAAAAACTGCAAATTTTCACGTCCGAGGTTGGCTACGTTCGTCTGATTGTAGCCTTAGTCTTACAGACCTGAACGAGATGATGGACTAATTATAAACAAAAATGTCCCTAAAGCTGCATTCACACAAGCGTGACGGATTTACGTGCATAAAAAACACACGTAAATCTGTCCGTGTGCTTTGCGTTATTGCATCAGTGTGCTTTGCGAGTGGCATGCGTTTTTCACGCACTCGCAAAGCACTTCTTTTTTTTTTCCAATGGCATTTTGATGCGCAAATCACACAGCACCCATTGACTTCAATGGGCACATAGGTGCGTGAAAATGCACCAATATGGGATGTGCAGTGAGTTTCAGAGCAGCCGTATCTAGCGCTATTCACTGAATCCATCAGTCCCGCGGACCTGACGTCTTCAGTAACAGTGGGTCCTGTGTGTCTGTGACATGAGGAATCCACCTGTAAACTATCACATCTATCACATCTAAGTTACTCGGCACGGGTGTACTTAGTCTTTATGCTGCCAGGCGAATACTTAAATGGCGTTCCCCAATTTTCTCATGTTGCAGACTCCTGTTGTCAGAAACTCATTCCACGCAAGTGAATAGGATTTTACATAACGTATAGTACATATGTTCCGGCCTCAGATTTTCCTCTTAGCGTTCTGGGGGAAACTCCATGGCAAACCCCGCAGGGAGAACATTTGGATATAGCGGTCAATTTTTGGGTATTTTCCTCAGCAGAAAATGTTCGCTGCATGTTTTACTATCTTTGGTGGTGAATAGTAGTGAAGGAGTTAATGGTGGTCTATGGAAGTGAATGGGTTGATGAGTACACTTCTGTACCCCCTCTATCCCATACTGCCCTCAGATAGGGCAACCTGACAGCGCCACTTTAAGTCACATAATGTTTTCATAAATTCCTTACTTGCACATAGTCAAGTATGAGTGCCCCGTATATTGACTGTTACAGTATGATTCATACATTAAAGCATCAACTTCATGACATATATATAGTTCCACATCAACAAATAGGGCACGCTACAACTTTATAGTGTTTCTTTCTCTACGCAGGTGTCACTTGACAGGTACATATAATCATGTGACAACTAAGCCCCTCCCAGTTTGGGGATCTTGGAAATGACAATGTCAATAATTTAACCTAAACAATTTCCATTCCATTCTACTGGAATCCAACAAGGGTGTCATCACTGTAACCTGATGAGATGATTGAGGCTTTCCTGCAGCTTTCAAATATACTTTGAGGCAGATTTACAAAGACTGGCATTCTGGGCTGTTTGTGCGGCCCATTGGGAAATCAATATCAGCCAGGAGATGGCATAGATTTCCGCTATAATTTACAACAAATTCTGACTAAAAAATGTAGCGGGCCGCGTGTGGCCCCTCCTCCTTGCGCTAAGCCCAGACACATTTTTATATAAGTGGCAAGAGCGTCGGAATACAGTAAAACATTACAAATTATTGCGCAAATATCGCGTGCGCCATAATGTGCGTCATTTTTTAACGACAGTAAAGTGGCTTGAACCTTTTAATAAATTCCTCCATTTTTTGTTTCAATTGTCACCCTTTTCAAGATCTCTGTTTGCTGCCTGTAAATGGAAACATACTTGTTTACACCTAGAGGCTAAAAAAAATCTTGTGATCATTCAATACTGACACGGGTGTCCAGCTCTTATACACCAAACCCTGCACCTGTATCAGTTGGACAGGTTTTCAGCCTCTGGATATAAACAATGTTGTTGTTTTTTTTGTTTTGTTTCCATTCACTGACAGAACTCCGGGATATTGAAAATGGTAAAAAAAAAAACGGACACATAAACTATATTAGAAAGTGTAAAAATGTTGCACTACACAGTGAATAAGCTGTATTTACATAAGTCCAGAAAAACCCTGTTCAATATACCCAGTGTAGGAAAATCGAATTGTCTCTAAACTATTATCTTTTTAACTATAACAATTTCCCACTGACCTTCAGCACATTCCTGGCATCAAATGACTCCCGTTCTCTTTGGCCAGGCTTTCCAGGGGATATGGTGGTTCTATCTTCAGCTGTAAAATAAAAAAAGAACGTTTATGTAGCCCTAAATGATAGTAATAAAAGGAACAATCCTCTCATACAGGTGATAAGATAAAGATCTATATAATGGGGGGAAAGAGGTTCAAGTTTCGGTTTTTTTAATAAAGAGAAGGAATTACCACCACACATAATAATAAAGTAAAAAGACTAGTTAATTACCCGAGCTGAACCTTTACATCTAAGTTGAATTAATCTCAGCCTCATACATCATAAACACATTACAGACACAATATAATAGAGCCGTGTTATTCTAATGACTACGCAGGTTGTTAGGAATACAGTGCAGCATTGCGTTCAGAAAGCCTTCCTTGTTTCTGCTGCAACAAAGCACTTCTTTTACTAGCAGCAGCTCTGATTTTCATGTGTATCACGCAGCACTGGAAATGCTTGAAGACTGCGCTCTTATTAGCCGCTTTTTTTTCTATAATGACCTGAAAAGGCAGACAAACACTATAGAGCTTCTTACAAGAAAAGCACAATCTAATACTGCATAGAATACATAGATGTGTTACAGTTCCCACATTTTAAAGCTGGACTTGAGAGCTTTATTAAAATACAAAATTATATATATATATATATATATATATATATATATATATATATATATATATATATATATACACGCACACGCACACACACTGGTCCTTCTCAATGAATTAGAATATCATCAAAAAGTTAATTTATTTCAGTAATTCAATTCAAAAAGTGAAACTCATATGTTCTATACTGTAGATTCATTACACACAGAGTGATCTGTTTCCAGCATTTCAGAATTTTTTTCTCTTAATGTTGGTGATTATGGCTAAAAGTTAGTGAGAACCCAAAATTTAGTATCTCAAAAAGTTTGAATATTATGTAAGCCCAATTTCTATAACGATTTTTAATACCGAAATGTTGTCCTAGTGAAAAGTATGTCCAGTATCTGCCCTCAATACTTGGTCGGGCTCCTTTTGCATAAATTACTGCATCAATGCAGCGTGGCATGGAGGCGATCAGCCTGTGGCACTGCTGAGGTGTTATCAATGCGGCGTGGCATGGAGGCGATCAGCCTGTGGCACTGCTGAGGTGTTATCAATGCGGCGTGGCATTGAGGCGATCAGCCTGTGGCACTGCTGAGGTGTTATCAATGCGGCGTGGCATGGAGGCGATCAGCCTGTGGCCCTGATGAGGTGTTATCAATGCGGCGTGGCCTGGAGGTGATCAGCCTGTGGCACTGCTGAGGTGTTATCAATGCAGCGTGGCATGGAGGCGATCAGCCTGTGGCCCTGATGAGGTGTTATCAATGTGGCGTGGCATGGAGGCGATCAGCCTGTGGCACTGCTCAGGTGTTATGGAAGCCCAGGTTGCTTTGATAGTGGCCTTCAGCTCGTCTGCATTGTTGGGTCTGGTGTCTCTCATCTTCCTCTTGACTTGATGTTGCTCAGTGGTCCAAAGTCCTGTTGTTTTCAGATGAAAGTTAATTTTTGCATTTCATTTGGAAATCTTGGTCCCAGAGTCTGGAGGAAGAGTGGAGAGGCATCAATCCAAGTTGCTTGCAGTCCAGTGTGAAGTTTCCACAGTCAGTGATGGTTTGGGGAGCCATGTCATCTGCTGTTGTTGGTCCACTGTGTTATATCAAGTCCAGAGTCAGCGCAGCGTCTAGCAGGAAATTTTCGAGCACTTCATGCTTCCCTCTGCTGACAAGCTTTATGGAGATGCTGATTTCATTTTCCAGCAGGATTTGGCACCTGCCCACACTGCCAAAAATACCAATAACTGGTGTATTAACCACAGTATCACTGTGCTTGATTGCCAAGCAAACTCACCTGACCAAAACCCCATCGAGAATCTATGGGGTATTGTCAAGAGGAAGATGAGAGACCCCAGACCCAACAATGCAGACGAGCTGAAGGCCACTATCAAAGCAACCTGGGCTTCCATAACACATCTGCAGTGCTACAGGCTGATCGCCTCCATGCCACGCCACATTGATAACACCTCAGAAGTGCCACAGGCTGATCACCTCCATACCACGCCGCACTGATAACACCTCAGCAGTGCCACAGGCTGATCACCTCCATGCCACGCGGCATTGATGCAGTAATTCATGCAAAAGGTGACACGACCAAGTATTGAGGGCAGATACTGTACATACTTTTCAGTAGGCCAACATTTATTAAAAATCATTTTTGAAATTGGGCTTATATAATATTCAAATTTTCGGAGACACAAAATTTTGGATTTTCATTAACTGTTACCATAATTATCAAGATTAAAAGAAAAAACTGCTGGAAATAGATCACTCTGTGTGTAATGAATCTGTATAATATAGGAGTTTCACTTTTTGAATTGAATTACTAAAATAAATTAACTTTTTGATGATATTCTAATTCATTGAGAAGGACTAGTATATAGTTATGATTTTCTGACCTCTAAGTGGCCCGACAGATTTAATGTTAAAGATCTCCCAGTAACATAGTACAATAGCTAGAATAGTAATGACATCTACATGGAATTGTCTATATCATTGCTAAAGCAGTGCCCACTCAAATGCATCGGAGATAATGCTGCTGTAATACAACACATGTGTATCCTCCATTGCACTGTATCATACTAAGGGTGAGCTGACAGCGTTAGTTTCCGTTGATGGTTTCCGTCAGACCTTTCCAAGAGGGGAACCCATCAATGGACTTTCTCAGTTCCGTAAGGTTTCTGCTTTTTTGACGGAATCAATAGCGTAGTCGACTGCACTATTGTTTCAGCCCAAGAAAATGGAAGCCCTACGGAACGGAGACAAACCATTAGCAACAGAAGCATTACCATTGAAACCAATGATAATGCTAACGGAAAGCTATGGTTTCCATTTGCCTTTACGTCCATGGGTTCCCATCTGACAGAACCCATCAACGAAACCTAATGCTGATGTGAACAGGCCCTAAAAGGAACATTTAAGCAGCCACTTGCCATGATAATGCTTCACTGCCAGAGATCAGCAATAAAAGATTCCATTGGGCAGAAGCGATCTATGATTGATGTCTTTTATTAGGAAATCTGTATTGAATCCTGGGAAAATATGCCAGGGAATCGGGAATTATTTACGGAATCCTGGACCCTTGTTTGGCCTTGCGTTGAGGAGTCAGGAGCCACACTATGACCACCCGGGCATACACACTTTCAAAACCATGCTGCCTACTTCATTATGCCCTGGTATGGCACAACTGAATCTGAATATTAGCAACACATTCAATTATCACTGTATCCTGTGGGTACGCTAATAATATAGCTAGTAGGTGCATTTTTTAAACCAGTGTGTGCCAAGCTAAATGTTTTTTTTTCTTGAACTAAAGCTCCTTTTAGACGGCCTGATACAGCAAGTCGATCGGCGCTCGTTCACTCTATTTACAAGGAGCAATCGTCGGTAATGTATGTTACCACGATCGTTCGTCCCCATGCATTTACATTATGTCCGCAGCACATCTGCAAGTAAACCCAGATTTATTCTAGTATTCTTTTAATATATTGAATTATTTTACAGAGCCACACCTATGTCAAACTATTCAAGAGATGCTTAAGTACCAGACGCTGCAGAACAGCAACATCAAAGCTTCTATGATGCTTATTCTGGGGCTACTAAATCTATAGTGTTGATGACTTATAGAAAAACACGTATAAAAGTTTTGATACTTTCAGAATTCAGAACATCTGAAGCAGTATAAAAGCCTGTTATCTATCACACCTAAACTTGCTGTCCTCTTCTTCTGCCACTCTGGCACTGAATATAATTTTATTGTCAAGAAATATCATTGTATATTGGAAGCACTTGTCTGTTACTTTTCGTTCCCTTTCTGTGAATTACAAATGTGAAGACAACAAAATATGAAAGTGAAGCAGACGAGATTAATCAAATGAGCAATACACATATTCCTGACTTCATTTCGTGATCAGTAAGACAGAACACTTGCCTAAGGGGTCTCGACGAAACAGCGTGTTCATAACTGTAGCGTGAAGTTTTACTCTGTCCCAGTCTTTTAGCATCAACCCTGAGCCCACAAATCTCTGCATGAGGCGATCCGCTATGAGCTGCAACCTGCGTGAGAGAGGGACATATTTTATAGATATCTTCTTCAATTCACTTGCATAATACAGAGATAACGGAGAGGAAAACTACGCAGCTATGCAATGAAATCCCTGAAGTCAGAAGAGGAGAAACAGATCCCTTGTGAGACTGTACGAATGTCGGCCAGTGCATTTAGAAAACTTGTTTAAAGTGCATTAAACATAACTGAGAAGATGTTTTCTATATGTTAACTTGAAATCATGCCGCCATTTATTAATAGTATAAAAGTAAATGCTGGTCTTTGACGAAAGCCTAGCCCAAACCATGACATAGGACTCTCTTAACCATGTGTTATACAGCAGAAGACATAAGACTTTCTTCTACTTGAGTTTCAAGGCTGTGTAAGGAAGTGTAGATTGTCCACATCTGTCACAGCTGTAAATTTACAAAGTGTGGTATAGGCCAATTCAAAACTATGAGGCGAGACAATATTAAGCAGCAGTTTTTAAGGAGGTGTTCCAATGGGATAACCCCTGTCCATAAACCCTATTAAACCATGGGACGTGACATTGTACACCCAATTTAAACTCCTTTGAGTCAGAACTCCTTTTTAAAGGACTATTCCCATCTTATAATGTAATGGCATATCACTGGAATATGCAACAACCTTTGGGACACCAGCCAATCATTAGAAGAAGAAAAAAAACACGGTCCCTATGGCTTATTCCCTGCACAGCGGTGCTCTCGGTCACCCGCTGTTCAGGGAACTGCCACATAGACCCATTTAAGTGAATGCTGTGCTGTAGTCTTTTGCACATCAGGTGGCCGGGGGCGCCGATGTGCAGGGAAATACAGCTTCTTAATTCTGAGTATCGTGGAGGTCAATGGACTTGGATCTCCACGATCAGGAAGTGATGGCATATCCTAGTGATATACCATCACTTACCATCATGGGAATACCCCATTAATTAAAAATAGCTGTAATAAAGTATCCAAGTCAGTTGTGTCATTTTATGGTGTTAATATTAAAATTAATCAACAGTGAAAACAGTGAAACAATTGACTACAGCAACCATTCAAGTCTCTAATAACTTTATTCAATTTGAGAAAAAAAAAAACAACAGATTGGTCATTATAAGCAATGCAGCGGTTTTAATTTGTACTTTCTAAGGGCCTCTTCACACGAGCGTTGTCTTTCCGTGGAGGGGTTTCGTTTGCATCACCATTGACCTCAATGGTGACGGAAACTTTGCTAATGGTTTGTTTGTCACCCTTGTGACAGGGTTGAGTTGTTTTTGACAGCTGACTGCGCTATTGATTGTCAAAACAGCGGAATTCTGCCATAATGGTGACAAACGGAAACCATTAGCAAAGTTTCCGTCACCATTGAGATCAATGGTGATGCAAACAGAAGCTAAGGTTTCCGTTTGCCTTCCGTTGAGGGGTTCACCCGACGGAAAGCCTCAACGGAAAGACAACGCTGATGAGAACACAGCCTAAGGTTATGTTAAAATCTGCATTTGTTTTTCCGTTTTTTTGTTCCGTCATATAAACAAAAAAACAAGAAAAATGGAAGCACTGGATCCGTCACATGACAGACACCAACAGCGCCTGACAGAACACATTGATTTTAATTGGTTCTGGTCATGGATTCCATGATTTTGTCTGGGATTTTTTTACAAAATCTGCAGATGTGAACAGTACTTTAGACTGACCATACACATTAGACAGTTGTCAGCCAAACACTTGTTCAGATGACAGCTATCTCTCCCGACTACACCATGAACATTATCATTTGTAATGTGTATTAAAGGGGTTTTCCCATGAGGAACATTTATAACATATAAACAGGATATGTTATAAGTGTCAGATAGATGTGGATCCCACCTCTGGGACCCGCATCTATCCCTAGAACAGGGCCCCCCAAACCCTGTTCTACTGCTCTGTGTTGTGGTTGAAGCGTGTGATTTCTGACCATGAATTACGGAAACAGCGTAGCTCTCTGAGCTACGCTGTTTCCGTAACTCCCATAGTAGTGAATGGTAGTTACAGAAGCAGCGTGGCATATGAGCTAGGCTGTTTCCCTAACTACTATTCAGTTCTATGGGAGTTACAGAAACAGCATAGCTCAGCGACTTATGCTGTTTCCGTAGTTCCCGACCATGTAATCAGTAAGTGGCCGGGAGGAAGCGTGAGCACAAAAAGCCAGAACAGGTTTTGGCAGGCCCAATTCTAGAGATAGGTGCGGGTCCCAGACAGCCTGTTCCTTAGGGTAAGTAGTAACAGCAAAAGGGAACGCTTTATGAATATTAGAGTAGACAAAAAGTAAGTAATTTCTTGAGAAAACAACATTCTAAAGATTCTAAATATTGTTTACCTTTTATCCAGAAAATCAAATAATTCTTGAAGCAAATTCCGCAAGTGTGCTACACTAATTAGAAATTAAATTAGGGCATCATTAACTATACGGTTTGAAAGCACATTTGATGAGGTCAAGAGGTGGCTGGAAAGCAATCTGTTTGTGTGATTCACACCGCACTACAGTAATTGTGAGATAACTATTTCCAATTACTCAGCGTAATAGAAGACAGTAGCTAAGAAAAAAGCAGGTCATTTCCATATCGATTTATTTTACCATTTTTTAAATATTATTTCTAGTGCGGTTTATGAATTCTTAAACTTGTTTTCACACTGTTATGTAGGCGGAGACCACAAGACATAATAGGTAAACAATGTGATATCACAAACTTTGAATATGGAATTATTGTGGGTGAAACAAAGTGCAAGTGTAAGCAAAAGCAAAACTAGGACAACCCTTGTCCATATGCCCTATTAATGCCTATGGACCTAACAGAAGCAGACCCTGGTCACCTGGGTCTATTAGCTGTAGCGGTGAGCCACCATAAAGAGCGGCTCTCTTGCTCTGGAAGGCAAGACACAGCCATGTATTACATAGTCACCCACGCAGGGAAAATGTGGGACCTCAAGCATCTACCCCATGTGATATCTGCAGCCAAGCCTACAGTGATCAGCTAATGATCAGGCCCGATGCTTTCTGAAAGGCGGTTGTCTAGTTGAGACAACCCTTTTAATGTTTTCAGAGAGTGGACAATAAGGCAAAAAACAAGGACTAAACGTGATGTCTGGGGTTGTAAACGGATGGTTGTTAGACCAAAAAGTCAAATAAAATATCAGATATTCTGAATCAGAGACCAAGTCAGACAGCCTCTCAATGTACGGTACACTATACGTTACTGCATATGGGTATGAACAAAAGGTGGCCAATAAATTATGGTGCTTATAATAAACAGACTACTAAGAATATTCGTTTAGGAATGAGTAACATCTTGACTGGCTACAGGATGCCAAATTTCTAGTTTATTGAGCTAGTCAATGGGGTTCTGCGACTTTACTGATTTTGCGTGGACAAATGTGGAACAGTTCACATGACGCAACAACAAAAAAAAAAATCGACTAGAATGAGCTCCTTGGCTATACAACTCCTTATTTTGTACTTATTAGATACATTTTTCCATACTTCTTTATCATATTATAGCCCACAGTACATAGAACTGAGCATTTTTTGTTACCCGATTCCAAACTAGGCGGCAGTTTATCAAAAATATTATAGAGACAGATGTTGGCTGCCTATCGAACTATTTACCTTGCCAGAAGCACTGTAGCTATTTCATTCAAATGACTCAATACTAAAACAGAAAGGCTTGGACCATTACAAAATTACATCCTGTACTTTATTTCTTTCCAGTTGGCAGTAGGTAACATAATGTCATAACTGAGAAAGTGTTTTATTCAGTACTCTTTTTTTTTTTAACAGTTTCAACGTTTTAGACAATATTAGTTGTAAAAATTAAGAAAACATAAACTGCCATCTTTTAGGCTCTGTTCACACTATTGTCATGGCTTCTGTTTACAATAGAACCATGACAGCTCTGCTGGTTTTTGAACGCATACCGATGTATGTTGACGGAGATCACAAACTTATAATTGGGTCCATTCCAGAGAACAAGGTGGTTGTAGCAGCACAGTTTCTCAAGCAGAAAAAAGATGCAACAGTCCATTTGCCTAGTGTGATAATAGCAAAATTATAGATTCATCGTAGATTGTGGCAAAATGACAGTGATTCCACAATGCATGATGTGCTTGTCCACCTCAGTTGCAAACTGAGATAAACTAAAATAACTAGGGACAATATTCCTTAGTATAATTAGAATTAAAAGGGTTTTAAAGGTTTTAGCAAAATGGTCTGTCTATATGATAAGCCATCAACGGGGGTCTGACCCTGAGTACTAATCAGCAGAACTGTCCATGAGTTTGGTGATGTATTTGGTATGCAGCACAGCCCCATTTGAGTGAATGGACTGGGCTTTGGCTAAGCTGCAGTACTAGATACAGCCCAATGGACGAGGGAATGGGCTGTGGTGGTGCTCAAAAGAGTACAGATGCAGCTTCAATTTTCCCATAGGCGGGAGAACATGCAAAATGTGTTTGTGTTGCACAGGACGCCTTATTCTAGTATTTATCCATATGGAGCAGTATGCAATATTTTTTTCTATATATATATATATCCCATTTTAGTCTAGTTTTCACAGTTAGAGCTCAAACTAGCGATCTGGGTGTTTCCTGCCATCCCTGTTAACAGATCGCTGATAACAGTGATTGCATCTTCTTGTAGATCATATATATCTGAGAAAACACAGAACGTGTCGTCTCTGCCTGCCCTCTAACCCCCTCTGAAACAAGGAATCCCGTGACATTATTAATAAGGTCACATATTTGCATGGCAACTGCCCAAATACAGAGCCAATTGCCTCTGCACTCAGAAACGCAGCCCTAAAAAATGTGTTTTACCAACAAGATTGAGTTCCCAGTCACAGTAAATAGTCAGGATGTCAGAGTGACAGCCCGATCTAGGCGTCGCACCTTGTGCGGGACCATGTACTGCCAACACACAGAACACATGAATTAATCGACTAATGGTATAAGAACTGCTCAATGTGACGTTAACTTATGTGGAGCTGGCAGAAAGGGATTCAATATTTATCGCATGGCTTTATGCATCTCATGCAACTCCCAAAAACTTTTACTAAAAAAAAAAAGAAAACCAAAAATATACTTTCGTGAGAAATCTAGTATCCTACCGACAATCTACTCCATCCCCAGCAGCCACATTTTAATGAAGACTATATGACAAGTTAGAGACTACTCCATGTTCTCTTTTATTCCGCTATACTTATATATAAAATCTTTAGAACCCCTTTAACACGTTGCTTAGCAACAATAAATTGCAGAGGTTGGAGGTTGAGTTATTGCATGAAGAATTCAGGCAGACTTCCATAATGATGATGTAGTGGTTAATTATTTTCCAACCACAATTGTATGAGATGGCGTAGAGCTTGCTCAGCACATGCGCTCTTTACGAACAGAGCTATTTGCAGCAGCATTATCGTATGTTTTTCATAATCCTTCTGGTTTACATCAGTGGTTTTAAAAATGACCAGTCATGAAAGGGGGAAGACAGATGAAATAATTGCCATCCCACATTAGAACTAATGCATTAAGTGAATATGGCATTTTATTAACTTATAAATTTTAATAGGAGACAATAAGATATACTAGCCGCAATATATAAATGTTTTTTTTTTACTATGCCGTGAAACTAGAAAATATCATTCAAGAAAACCGTGAGCAAGAATGCGAAAATAAATGCCTGGTAATTGGAATGGGAGCCGTTATATATATTTATTGTCCTGGATTGTGAATGCAAATGATTACATCTATACCAATTAAATAGGATAAAGTTGTAATTAAAATCTGAACTGTAATAAAAGAGAAACATTTTCATCTTTCAATGTGAGTCTCATTGAAACTAATGGTTCAATATATTTGCAGTTTGTATTGTTGGTTTGTCAATAATCATATTCTTTTGCTTAATTAACCATTTATATTGTTAAAGGGGTCGCTGATCACTGTGGGTCCAGCTTCTGTAGCCCCTGGCGATCCTATGATATTGCAGGGAAAATCAGCAAGCGTACACAATTTCTCTGCATTGGGCACTGCAGAGGAATTGTAGTATTAGTTTGAGTCCCTTTAAATAAATGGGCAACAATGTAATACAGTACATAGTGGAGCGGAGTTCTTCAGAGCAGAAGCCACTCTTTGCAGCGGCTCCCAAAGCTAATGGAGGGGGAGTCTTCAGTGAGAAACCTCCCTCCATGACAACCATGTGCCCTATTAGGGCATATAGAAAGGGGCTATCCTCCTGGGACAACCCGCAAAGGAATTAAAAGTATAGACCAAAGGTAGAAAATATAGACATAATATGAATACTAACTAAAGACATTGGTTGACTGAAATTTTTCATCAGTAGATGGTAAATCAGGATAGTGGACATTTATATGAAGCCAGATTGACTGTTTGAATAACGACAACATATGACAATATTTTCTATACTGGTGATTTTCTTTTGTGTAATCTTGAACTTGCTGTAAAAAAACTGCTCATTCGAGGAATTTCCACCGTTTTTTATAATTAGGACTAAAACACTGTATCTGTCACTCTATGTTTGGCGCACAGTGACAGGTTTACAATGTTTCATAGGTTTAGAATCACGTGTATACTACTATAAGACTAAAACATACTCAAGACCAAAGACTGTGCAGCCAAGCAGCAAATTGTAGGATTAAATCACTGAACATCACTAGTAAACAAGACCAGTCAATATTGTACCTGCCAAAGGAGAATTGTTAATGAACAAATCCTCCAGAACTCCAAGGAAGCTTACACGGTCCAAGTGCTTGCGCTTGGGTCATGGCGCCCTGGCAAGAATGGAATTAATCCAGACTTGTTGCTACAAATGTCAGAAAAACATGGTCCAAATTGGACATAATGAAAACCCTTCAGATAGTCAACTGCCCGTTCCTCACATGTTTAATAGAGCAATGCATTGTTAGCAAAATAGTGTGTACTTGAATCAGAGTTCTTCATTTAAAATTTTTTTATATTATCACAGTTGAAAATCTTCAACAATGTGCAGTTTTATTATATCGCTTGTTCTGGAATAATGCATTTTTTATATAGCATTAATACTGTATATTCTTCAGGGCTACACATCGACTGTCATCACTCACATCAGTCCTTGTCACCAGAGGGGCTAGTTGTCCCATTGCACACACACACACACACACACACACACACACAATAAAAGGACAATGTAATAGGAAGCTAGAAATCACAATAGCAGATTTACTACTGCGTCTGGGTCGAGAAAGTGACGAAAAATCTGTCAAATGTAAGTGCAAATTAGTGCAGTTTGTGTAATGACGGGGGTGGGGAGACAGACAAGTGAGCCCTAATCTACCCGCCACTCAGTCCCTGCCTACTTGCAACGACCCGACCCTAGGCGATGGGGTACAACTGGGCGACGGTCCCTACGCTCAATAAGTGCACGACAGACAAACAGACAAGGGTACACAGAGCTAGGGGGAGAAAGAGGGAGTTGACCACGGCAACACCGTGAGCAACAAGAGAAGTGAACAAGCCGAGTCAAACCAGGAGAGTACGAGGTGCCAAACGCAGAGCAGGAGAGTAGTAAACAAGCCAAGTCAAACCTGGAGTGTACGAGGTACCAAACGCAGAGCAGGAGAGTAGTCAGCAAGCCGGGGTCAATATGAAGCAAGGACAATAGTACAAGAAGCTGAAGCAGGGCCAGGAAACCAAACGAGAAGAATCACAAGCAAAGGAGGAACAGGAAAGGCAGGTATAAATAGACAGAGGGCGGGAGCTAGCTCCGTCTGGCCATGCTGTGATAGGTTCTCCCACTCCTAAGCCTGCCACCCTGAGTGGTGGAAGATGGAGTCAGTCTCACAGACATAGAAGCAGGTGCAGACTGATTATCTATGGGCGTTAACCCCGAAGCTGTGCCTGGCAGATCCTTTACAGTACCCCCCCTTTTATGAGGGGCCACCGGACCCTTTCTAAGTGGACCTGGTTTACTGGGGAAACGAAGGTGAAACCTCCTGATGAATATCCCAGCGTGAACATCCCGAGCGGGTACCCAAGTCCTCTCCTCAGGCCCGTATCCTCTCCAATGCACCAGGTACTGGAGGGAGCCTTGGACCATCCTGCCGTCCACAATCTTGGCCATCTCGAATTCTGCCCCCTCAGGGGTGAGAACAGGGACCGGAGGTTTCCTCGAGGGAGCCAAGGACGGGGAGCAGCGTTTAACGAGGGAGGCATGGAACACGTTGTGTAATCGAAAAGATGGGGGCAACTCCAGTCGGAAGGAGACAGGATTGAGGACTTCAATGACCTTGTACGGCCCTATAAACCGGGGAGCAAACTTCTTGGACGGGACCTTAAGGCGCAAATTTTTAGACGATAGCCACACCAGATCCCCGACAATAAACAAGGGGTTAGCAGAATGTTTTCTATCTGCCTGAGTTTTTTGTATGCTCTGGGACGCCTCTAGGTTCTTCTGAACCTGAGCCCAGACTGTGCACAGTTCTCAATGAACGACCCCTACCTCGGGATTGTTGGAACTACCAGGTGAAACGGAAGAGAACCGTGGATTAAACCCAAAATTACAGAAAAAGGGGGAGACCCCTGACGAGTTACGGACCCGGTTATTAAGGGAAAATTCGGCGAGGGGAATGAATGAGACCCAATCATATTGACAGTCAGAGATAAAACACCTTAAATATTGTTCTAGAGACTGATTAGTCCTCTCAGTTTGGCCATTAGTTTCAGGATGGAAGGCAGAGGAGAAGGACAGATCAACCTCCAACTTTTTACAGAAGGCTCTCCAAAACAATGAAACAAATTGTACCCCTCTATCAGAAACAATATTGACAGGGACCCCATGGAGACGCAGGATGTGTTTGACAAACAAGGTAGCTAACATCTTAGCATTGGGTAGTTTCTTGAGGGGCACAAAATGGCACATCTTACTGAAGCGGTCTACTACAACACACACCACCGACTTGCCTTGAGATGGAGGCAAATCGGTGATAAAATCCATGGAGATATGGGTCCAAGGTCTCTGGGGAATGGGTAAAGAACAAAGTAAGCCCGCTGGTCGGGACCTGGGAGTCTAGGACCTAGCACAAACTTCACAAGCGGCGACGTAGGCCTTGATGTCTTTAGGCAACCCAGGCCACCAATAGTTTCTGGCAATGAGGTGCTTGGTACCCAGGATGCCTGGATGGCCAGATAGTGCGGAGTCATGATTTTCCCTAAGTACCCTTAGCCGGAATTGCAGGGGAACAAACAGCTTGTTCTCAGGAAGGCTCCCGGGAGCTGAACCTTGATCAGTCGCAATTTCAGAGACTAAATCAGAATCAATAGCGGAAATGATTATACCTGGAGGCAAAATACAAGCAGGATCTTCCTCCGAAGGAGGGCTGGCCATGAAACTACGTGACAGTGCATCAGCCTTAAAATTTTTAGACCCAGCCCTATAGGTAAAAACAAAGTTGAATCTGGTAAAAAATAACGCCCAACGAGCTTGTCTCGGGTTTAGCCTCCGGGCAGATTCTAGGAAAACCAGATTCTTGTGGTGGGTAAGGACAGTTACCTGGTGCCTAGCCCCCTCCAGGAAGTGGCGCCACTCTTCAAATGCCCATTTAATGGCTAAGAGTTCGCGGTTGCCAATATCATAGTTACTCTCAGTGGGTGAAAACTTCCTGGAGAAGTAGGCACAGGGACGGAGATGGGTGAGGGACCTGGTACCCTGGGACAAGACAGCCCCCACTCCCACCTCGGACGCGTCAACCTCCACGATAATTGGCTCCATTTGGTTGGGCTGAACCAGCACCGGGGCCGAGATAAAGCACTTCTTAAGGACCTCAAAAGCCTGGACAGCCTCAGGAGGCCAGTGGAGGAGATCAGCACCCTTGCGAGTGAGATCCGTAAGAGGCTTAGCGATGACCGACAAGTTAGCAATAAACCTCCTGTAATAATTAGCAAACCCCAGGAAGCACTGTAACGCTTTCAGGGAGGCAGGTTGGACCCATTCTGCCACAGCCTGGACCTTGGCAGGGTCCATGCGGAATTCATGAGGAGTGAGGATTTGGCCCAAAAATTGTATCTCCTGCACCCCAAACACACATTTTTCGGTCTTCGCAAACAGTTTGTTTTCTCGAAGGACCTGGAGCACCTTCCTGACATGCTCAATGTGGGAGGACCAGTCCTTGGAAAACACAAGTATGTCATCAAGGTACACTACATGAAATACCCCCAGGTAGTCTCTTAAAATCTCATTTATGAAATTCTGGAATACCGCGGGAGCATTACACAACCCAAAGGGCATGATGAGGTATTCGAAATGACCTTCAGGCGTGTTAAACGCAGTCTTCCACTCATCCCCCTCTTTGATGCGGATAAGGTTATACGCCCCCCGTAGATCAAACTTAGAGAACCATTGGGCCCCCTGAACCTGATTAAAGAGATCAGGAATCAGAGGAAGGGGATACTGGTTCCTTACAGTGACCTTATTCAAGCTTCGGTAGTCAATGCATGGCCTAAGACCACCATCCTTCTTCCCTACGAAGAAGAAGCCAGCACCTACCGGAGAAGTAAAGGGGCGAATGTAACCCCTGGCCAGGCATTCCTGGATATACTCTCTCATGGCTTCACATTCGGGACAAGAGAGATTAAATATCCTACCCTTAGGGAGCTTAGCTCCTGGTACCAAATTGATTGCGCAATCATATTCTCTAAGAGGAGGTAACACTTCGGAGGCCTCCTTAGAGAAAACATCGGCGAAGTCCTGAACAAACTCAGGTAGCGTGTTCACCTCCTCAGGGGGAGAAATAGAATTAACAGAAAAACATGACGTCAAGCATTCATTACCCCACTTGGTAAGGTCCCCAGAATTCCAGTCAAACGTGGGATTATGCAACTGCAACCAGGGAAGGCCTAAAACCAAATCGGACGATAATCCCTGCATTAACAGTACAGAGCACTGCTCCAAATGCATGGAGCCAACAAGGAGTTCAAAAACAGGGGTATGCTGTGTAAAATAACCATTAGCAAGAGGAGTGGAGTCGATACCCACTTCTGGGACAGGTTTAGGCAAATCAATCAAAGGCATAGCTAGAGACATAGCAAATTCCACAGACATGATATTAGCAGAAGACCCTGAATCCACGAAGGCACTGCCGGTAGCAGACCTACCACCAAAAGAGACCTGAAAGGGAAGCAAGATTTTATTACGTTTCATATTTACGGGAAATACCTGTGCGCCCAATTGACCTCCCCGATGATCACTTAGGAGCGGAAGTTCTCCGGCTGCATTCTTACGCTTAGGACAGTTGTTCACTTGATGCTTGTCATCCCCACAGTAGAAGCAGAGACCATTCTTCCTGCGGAAATTTCTACGTTGTTGGGGGGACACGGAGGCCCCGAGTTGCATAGGTACCTCCGAGTCTTCCGTGGAGGAACGAAGCAACGGAACCTCAGGAGGCATCATGGGGGAGTCAGAGGAGAAAACATCAAGACGTTCAAGTCGTCGTTCCCTGAGACGTCGGTCAAGTCGTACCGCTAAAGCCATAACCTGGTCTAGGGAGTCAGAAGAGAGATAACTAACTAGCAGATCTTTCAGGGCGTTCGACAGACCCAACCTAAACTGGCACCTTAAGGCAAGGTCATTCCACCGAGAAGCTACGCACCACTTCCTAAAGTCAGAGCAATACTCCTCAACAGGTCTCTTACCCTGACGTAAGGTCACCAGCTGACTCTCGGCAAAAGCAGTCTTGTCAGTCTCGTCATAGATGAGTCCGAGAGCAGAAAAGAAAAGATCAACGGAGGAAAGTTCAGGGGCGTCAGGAGCCAAGGAGAAGGCCCATTCTTGGGGCCCTTCCTGGAGCCGGGACATAATTATACCCACCCGCTGGCTCTCAGAACCTGAGGAGTGGGGCTTTAAACGAAAATAGAGCCTACAACTCTCCCGAAAGGAGAGAAAAGTCTTCCGGTCCCCTGAGAACCGGTCGGGCAACTTGAGGTGGGGTTCAAGAGGTGAGGTGAGGGGGACTACCATGGTAGCATCAGGCTGGTTGACCCTCTGAGCCAGGGCCTGGACCTGTAGGGAGAGACCCTGCATTTGCTGAGCCAGGGTCTCAAGGGGGTCCATAGTGGTGTCAGGGACCAGGGTAGACTAGGTATGGGCTTGTGATTATGTAATGACGGGGGTGGGGAGACAGACAAGTGAGCCCTAATCTACCCGCCACTCAGTCCCTGCCTACTTGCAACGACCCGCCCTAGGTGACGGGGTACAACTGGGCGACGGTCCCTACGCTCAATAAGTGCACGACAGACAAACAGACAAGGGTACATAGAGCTAGGGGGAGAAAGGGGCAGTTGCCCACGGCAACACCGTGAGCAACAAGAGAAGTGAACAAGCCGAGTCAAACCAGGAGAGTACGAGGTGCCAAACGCAAAGCAGGAGAGTAGTGAACAAGCCAAGTCAAACCAGGAATGTACGAGGTACCAAACGCAGAGCAGGAGAGTAGTCAGCAAGCCGGGGTCAATATGAAGCAAGGACAATAGTACAAGAAGCTGCAGCAGGGCCAGGAAACCAAACGAGAAGAATCACAAGCAAAGGAGGAACAGGAAAGGCAGGTATAAACAGACAGAGGGCGGGAGCTAGCTCCGTCTGGCCAGGCTGTGATAGGTTCTCCCACTCCTAAGCCTGCCACCCTGAGTGGTGGAAGATGGAGTCAGTCTCACAGACATAGAAGCATGTGCAGACTGATTATCTATGGGCGTTAACCCCGAAGCTGTGCCTGGCAGATCCTTTACAGTTTGGCCCAATTTTAATGTTTACACCTCACTAGATACATTTTAAAAGTGCTCCAAAAACGGGGTGTGACTTAGCAGGAAAGGGATGTGGCTTGTGGAAAAGGGCGTGGCTTAAATGTGCCACTGTGCACCAAAAAAAGAGCACAGAATTCTGGCACCAAATCAAAAGTGGTCTAAGGAAGAGAAAATTTTCTAACAGGTCATGCAAGATGCGCCAGAATTATCATGCAACGTTGTGATAAATTTGCTGTGTTAACCTGCGCCGATCAACAAGACAGCTCGATCGGTGCTCGTTTACTTCTTTCACAAGGAGCAATGTGTGGGGACGAGCACTCATTACTCCGATCGCTTATGCCCATACATTTCTATCACAGGGAGATGTGCTGCCGATAACGATAATATTTTAGGCTGCAGAAACAATATGATCAGCTGATGAATGAGTGTTTGCTCAAATATCGGCTGAGTGTTGCCCTGTTCGGGACCAGATTGTCTCATAAAAACATAAACTTAGAACGATCCCTATTCCGCTACAAGGCTATATTCACACGAATATAAAAACGGATCAACTGTCAGTTTTTTATGGCCATTTTGCATCAGCAGATCTTCAAATTTTGATGACCGTTTTTAATGCCAGTTTGTCATCCGTTTGCCATCCGTTTTTCATGGCCATTAAAAAAAACTGATGAATTTCATGTCAGGGTTTTTTGTTCCAACCCCTAAAAACACTACAATGCCCAAGTAGGTTGAACGACAGCATCACTGAGACGAACAGGTGCATGTCAGATGATAAACTGATTAATTTAGGATTAATTGTGGATTATTTTAAAAAATATACACATGGTTATTATGCTTGAGAAAGGTCCATGTGGGCTGAAACGTTGCACTGACGTATGGGTGAATAAAACTTTTTTCACTGAATTGGAACGTGTTGTGCTGCCTATTAGTTTGGAAATACACATGGTTATTAAGCTAAATGCGTAAAACCAGCTATAATATACTCTGTGTGGCTAATATTAGTGTATGAACAGTTAACCTTTTTGTTGTGACTTATAAACGCAACCTTATATTTTAACAAAAACGTGAAAATGGGAAGAGTTTTAAAAATCAAGGCCGGCAAACCTGGCTCTCTGGAAGAGTATTTCGAATAACTAATACTGTGAAGAATGATCAATGTCTATTGACTTAAGAATAATGATTCTAGACATAGAAGGATTGGAATTTCACATTTAAAACCAGGGAGCACCTTCCCTTCTCCATGAAAAGACTAAGCATTTTCCAAGAACATGATAACCTTATCGGAAGTTCATACGGAGCCTCAATTCTATGATTGTCTGGACCAGATACATGCCAACTTCTTAGAAGAATGACAGAAGAGTGAAAGGTGGGCGGATTAAATGTCTGCTGTCTGAGACTCAGATATAGATGCTCCTTTATCCAATACTGATTATATTAGCAGCCTAATTCATCCGAGCACCAATACATCCACACATTTATGGCTTTCTACAGACATTAGCCTGCCGACAGGGCTCCTCTATACCTAGTCTGTCACACAATCTGTTGGAAATACTGCATTTAGCTGGCATGCTGGACAAATTTGCACAAATTACCTCAGGGTACAAAAGAAATAAATGTGCAAAATACACATAATTAGGCATGAATAAATATGTTCAACGTCTTAGAAATGACAGCTGAAATCTAGTTGTTATGAACAATCAATTTTCTTTTCATTTATTTATTTTAGATTTTTATTAAGTGTTTATAACAAAGCATTAGTGTCGTAGTACCTTGTCCAATCAGCGTGGTGCAACTTATGACAAGCCTTGCCTAGCGTGATCTCGCCAGACCACGTTAGGAAAAAACTTCTCATCAAGCAAATTTGTCATTAGCTGCCCCCCCCCCCCCCCCCCTGATTGGATAGCATCAAAGGCTGTGAAAATGGCTCCACCCCAGAAAATTCACTGTACTTCACACCCCGTTGGCAGACTGCAGTGAATTTACATATCATGTGCCAAAAGAACGGGGGAAAATAGCTCGGGAACGGGGTGGGAGAAGCAAGAAAAGAAAAACAGAATGAAAACAGGGAGGAAGTGGGCTAAAGTTAAGATTTGTAAATTAGATTCTAGGACCTAGTGACAAGGTATGATGAGTTACAAGCCTATGACTTTTTTCCACAGGGGATTTTCCTCTCCCGAATGTTAAAGGTGCCTTTTTCTTAGATATTGCTTAGACTTCTAGTTTAAAGTTATACATTGATACTCATTGCGTCTATAAATAAAAGACAGTCCATGTCTATTAAAATAAATATAAATGCAGATGGGTCTTATTTTATAAACTGTAACAGATATAATGTTTGTGATGATCTTCAGCGGGTGCAATGATGCCCTTAAAGTGGCTCTTCGGGGTGGCAGGCCAAAGTGTATTGCCCTTTCATTGATGTTTGGATTATTGTACTATGTCAGACAGCAGGAAGATTTTGCGGCATCCGTAAATGCCAATGGACTTGCCCAGCACTTCATCTGATAGGCGAATGTAACCATTTATTACCCAAAATTCTATGCAGTTTGGGTCACTTAGCTTGGGAGTGAAGGTCCATCCCACATTCAAAAGTTATGTCTACAATAAAATCAAACTATTATTTTGTGAACTCCAAGAAAGTAGGAACAATTTCAAGTATTAATTTTTAAGAGATTGCTATAGCTCTGAATGCATAAACTCACAGTAACATCTTTGGAAGAAGTTCCGCAAATATCATACAGTATGTTGTACTTAATAAAAAAAACTTGATGGAATCAAAAAAAGGTTGAGTAACTTTTTAATGTACAATGCATTGCTAAACATGTACTGATGTTCTGTATTACAGGCCGGATCCTGCTATCTCACGCGTACACACGCACATCTTGCAGGACACACACGCACAGACCCCCCTCACAGGTAGTGACCTCAGACTAACAGACATTAGAGAAGATCCTCAGTCAGTGCAGAACGTGTAAAGGCATTGGGTAGTTGGAGAAGTGCAGTAGGCGGACAAATAGCTGCAGCATAACTAACCTTTCTGATCTATCCTTCATCTGGACTTTGGCATACAGGACATCTACCATTGCTGGATCATCATTCATATATTCTATTCCAGATACTTCCACTTCCATAGGTTTCCCAGCAGCAATTTTGCTTTAAAGGAAATAGTTAAAAATAGAAAACATCAGTGACTGTTTAGCCAATTCAATAGCTATTTTCATGCACTAAATAGAAATAGCTACAATATCAATAAAAACATTTGTGTAATGTTCATTTTTTTTTTAATGAAATTCCATTTGACTCTAATGGATTAACCTAGTGTGTCCTAGGTAAAGCTGGGCACAGCCGCTGTGAGCCAAAATGGCGCAAGGCCACAGCCACATTTAACAGACCAGCACCTCTAGCAGGTCACTGCGAAAAATTATGACACCAAGTTGTGCCCCCCCCCCCCCCCCACTGAAACGTAAAACCGAGGTGCTGCTTTCCATCTGACAGGAGGTCTTGCCAAAAGTTTGCCCCAGATGTAAGCAATTGTATCTCTCAGCATATATGATAAATTTTGACCCCCAAATGTGGCTTGAACCTAGCCGAACATATGTTAGTAGGACTCGTTGCTCAATCATGCTTATTTCTAGGGGAAACTATTTTATACATTTTAAATTTATAAAGCATCACAAGTAGTGCTAGCGCTTGTGCCAGAGGTAACATAACTGCAGTGTTTACAGAATTCTAGACTTCTATGATTGGATATAACATTTCTAGCATTAAAGAGGCTCTGTCACCAGATTTTGCAACCCCTATCTGCTATTGCAGCAGATCGGCGCTGCAATGTAGATTACAGTAACGTTTTTATTTTTAAAAAACGAGCATTTTTGGCCAAGTTATGACCATTTTTGTAGTTATGCAAATGAGGCTTGCAAAAGTCCAAGTGGGTGTGTTTAAAAGTAAAAGTCCAAGTGGGCGTGTATTATGTGCGTACATCGGGGCGTTTTTACTACTTTTACTAGCTGGGCGTTCTGACGAGAAGTATCATCCACTTCTCTTCAGAACGCCCAGCTTCTGACAGTGCAGACACAGCCGTGTTCTCGAGAGATCACGCTGTGTCGTCACTCACAGGTCCTGCATCGTGTCAGACGAGCGAGGACACATCGGCACCAGAGGCTACAGTTGATTCTGCAGCAGCATCAGCGTTTGCAGGTAAGTAGCTACATCGACTTACCTGCAAATGCCGATGCTGCTGCAGAATCAACTGTAGCCTCTGGTGCCGATGTGTCCTCGCTCGTCCGACACGATGCAGGACCTGTGAGTGACGTCACAGCGTGATCTGGCAGAAGCTGGGCGTTCTGAAGAGAAGTGGATGATACTTCTCGTCAGAACGCCCAGCTAGTAAAAGTAGTAAAAACGCCCCGATGTACGCACATAATACACGCCCACTTGGACTTTTACTTTTAAACACACCCACTTGGACTTTTGCAAGCCTCATTTGCATAAATACAAAAATGGTCATAACTTGGCCAAAAATGCTCGTTTTTTAAAAATAAAAAAACGTTACTGTAATCTACATTGCAGCGCCGATCTGCTGCAATAGCATATAGGGTCTGCAAAATCTGGTGACAGAGCCTCTTTAACTCTAATTCATAGTTCTCAGGTCACAAACTTTATCCTAGTTACCAATAATCTAAGTATGGTAAACCGTATGATGAAGTATTTTTATTCTTCAATGTGATCTAATAGATATAATGATGCATATCACTGTATTACTGATGTATTAAGGGGGTTATCTGCTCGGGACCACCCTCTATGAGCCAGAAGAGAGAGCCGCTAACAAGCACCAGCTCTAACTGGCAGGCTCGGCCAAGTCCATGTCCTCTGAATACCCGCCAGGTAATACATTTCAGCTTACTTTCTCTAGTCGGGGGTCTGAGACAGCCCCTTTAGTAATGATTTACTTACTCCAGAAATTCTTCTTTGCAGCTGTGTAGAAGTCGAAAAGCCTGAGTCACTTCATTCTCATTAAGCAAAACCAAGGTCCCAATTGTTAGATGGAGCTTTGCGGGGTTCTGGAAAATGGTGCTTTCAATTCCATGGTCCTATACAAAAATAAAAATAAGAAACATAATAACATACAGAAAGCAGGATTAGATTTATTCTTAGCGCCATTCCTTTCAATAACCCTGCTTCATGCACAAGCAGTTCTCAGTATAATATCTGTATACTACACAGTGTAGAGCATTTGTATTCTTCATTAGGCACAGCAAGAAACGCTGTTTTGTAGATGGCAATGCTGACAATGCCACTTTACCTTCAAATTGACAGAGAATGACAGATACTTACAACATTACACGTGATCTGTATATGTTACTAGGGGAATCAAATAGTTTTTTACTTTTATAAACCCAATGTTTCCAAACTCTATATATTTCTACTATATAACACAACTGTTCTTTATATCCATATCACTGGCACAATCACTGAAGTTCAAGTAATTCAACTACT
This sequence comes from Rhinoderma darwinii, assembly GCF_050947455.1. Taxonomy (NCBI): domain Eukaryota; kingdom Metazoa; phylum Chordata; class Amphibia; order Anura; family Rhinodermatidae; genus Rhinoderma; species Rhinoderma darwinii. Next base: position 55,349,402 of record NC_134697.1, on the reverse strand, counting down.
CTCTAAGCATTTACAATGGACCTACGCCGTCCAGTCAGATGAAATGTCACTTCATGGCTCAACCTGTTTACATTCTTTAATTATTAAAAAAAGACGAACAGGAACTAATCATCTATATGGCGTTAGCATGATCTCCAAACATACTAATACTGCCAGGCTTCCCAGCTGCCAGGCATGTATGATAATCCCTCTGCAATTCACTGATAGGAATCCAATAATGGATGACCTTCATTGTGTTTGCACATGGACGTATGGGAAGAGCATCACAGAGTTACAAGTGGCAGAAATACAATATCCCATAAACAGACACTAAACTATAAGACAGCCTTTCTAAACTTCGACATTTTTAAAGCATCTACTTATTGATATCAATTTGCACAGAGAAGCAAAACTTCCCTCAGACTGGGAAATATCCATCAGAATGGAAAGGATTTGCTCCTACGAACCCTCTGATACAGTATTCATGGAAAGTCTCTGGATCCCAAATACACAACCTGTGGCCTCGGACTACATGCAGCCTGCAATGTCTTTGGCAGGAGTGGTAGTCACAATGCACTGTGGTTGTCCCCATGTGCGGACAACACATCATATTACAGCATATTTACTCTGACTTGCAAGCTTGATCATTACAGCAATCCATAAATTATGTCTTAAGAGCAGAAAAACGGAATTCAACGATGTGACGGATCCGTCACTTAAGAGACAAGAAATGTGGTTGTCACAGCACCGGAGATGGATATAAAATACTGGGTCCATTACTTAATTGACTCCACTGGTGCCCAACGGACCCCATTGACATCCCCTCTGTAGATAGCACCACCCTCTGCAGATAGCGCCACTTCCGCGCCACTGCCCCCTATAATTGGCACCCCCTTCCTGTGAATAGCACCACTGTAGCTCCCTGTAGGAGCGGAATCCATCTGACCGGGGATTCCGCTCCTAGAGGGAGCCCCTGATGTCTCTGTCCATATATGGACAGTGACGTTAGGGGCTAATTCTAAAAGCGGAATCCCCTGCCTCAGCTTCAGCAGCATTGTGGCCGGGGATTCCACTCTAGGAGTAGCCCCTGACGTCACTGTCCATATATGGATAGTGATGCCAGGGCCTACTCCAGTAGAGAAATCCCCAGCACAGAGCGATCTGATGCCGGGGATTTTGCTCCTAGAGAGAGCATTTGACGTCACTGTCCAAATGAACAGTGAGGTCAGGGGCAATCTCTAGAAGTGGAATCCCAGGCACAGAGCGATCTGACATTGGGAATTCCGCTCCAAGTGATAGTGTAGGTGGCGCTATCTACAGTGGGGGGTTGCTATCTACAGGGGGGCACTATTTACAGCAGGGATGGAGAGACGTCGGGGGCTCCCTCTAGGAGGGGAATCCCCGGTCAGCTCTCTGGCAGAGCGATCTGACACCGGGGATTCCGCTCCTAGAGGGAGCTTAGGTAGCACTATTTGCAGGGGGTTTTGCGCTATCTACAGGTGGTTGTGTGTGGCGCTATCTAAAGTGGGGGTTGTAGTCCGGGGCACTTAAGTGCCCCGGCAGACATGGGAGTGCAGCGCTGCTCACACTGAATCACCACTGCACTCATTAAACCCGTTCAAGGCTGTCAACATTTAAACACATGGAAACTGCACGGGGCATCGTCCGTTGGAACGTATATAGCCGTATGGTAGTCGTGAAGGCGTTAAGTAAGAAAATTAAGACTCATATGTACTGTAGCCGGGTACCATAGCTGTTTCCTATGGCAGTATGCTATGACAGTGTATGATTATCAAATGGTTCAGGAGAGAAGACAGATGTATTATTCACAAAATAAGCCTGATTTATGGAAAGGAGTTAACATTCAGCTACATGGCATAAGTGGCAAACATAAAAGCCTAAAAGCGTATTTATTAATGCACAGCATACAATAAATCTTTACAAAAGAATGGCTGCTACAGCCCCTGATAGCTCTGCTGCTGGCTTACCTAATGCTGGGTATATAACCTTCATCTTCCAAATGTTTTCTTAAACACAAGAGTGGTAGATAATAAAGGCTTGAATAATAGTTAAATACAAAAGTAGCAGAGAATAGAAACCAAAAACTACTTTTCACAAATACAGAAGAACAATTGAAAGCTGCTGCGAAACAAGGTCAACCTAAAAATACAAAAAAGTAAGCTGCAATACTACAAACCAAATGACCACTTTATCTGAATATATACATTGTTAAACTTTTAAATCCCACCAATTCAGTTGTATTACAGGTGACTATTTCTTCCCCATGTTCATATTTTGTTCCTAATATAATCTGACAGGATAATGCATGGGTGGAAGACTTTGCGGGACAACCAGCACAATGGGCTCTATTTGCTGGATAACTAGGTGGCATTTCTGATCTCACAAGACGCGATCCAATATATGACACAAAAATACTCATGTAAAACCAGCCTAAGGGAAAATATCCCAGTTAAAAGCAGTTTTAAAATGGAGCAATGATTTAATAAAAGGGTATGTACCAATTTATTAAGCCACAGAAACAAAGACTCTAGTTGTACACATTCATCTTACCTTAACCCTACTTGAAAGAAAACAGTGTGTAACAACTGGCAGGTATGTGGATCCACTGGGCCACTCCACCGTAACGGAGCAGCTCATCCTTTATTTGAAGAGAAGGTCCTAGCCAAAAAGTTGCTACCAAGGCTTCGTTATTCCAGGCAAGCTCCGCTGCCAGCGTACGGAACTGGATGGCGTCTTCTACCAACCGTCAATTCCCCTTGTCAGAATAGAGGCAGCTGCAGAAGACGTTCGGCCCGGTTCTTCAAATACCATACGAAAAGTCTTCAGACACAATTGTAGGTCCAAAGATTCCGGCCCCTCACGTTCCCAGATAGGGTTCGCCCATGCCAGGACTTTGCCAGAGAGGAGGGAGACAATAAAAGCGACCTTGGTCAAATCAGAAGGAAAAAGATGAGCGTGTAACTTAAAGTGTATCTTGAACTGGTTGATGAAGCCTCTACAGGATTTTGCATCTCCATCGTAACGAGGTGGTAGGGGCAATGAAATTTGTGGGCCCAGAACTGGCAGGAGGGATAGCAGGGGGTAAAGTAGTGGGAGCAGCCACTGAAGGAAGATCCAAACAAGTAATAATTGAGTTAATGGCCTGTAGGAGCGGATCCTGTCGTTCATGGAGGTCACACATGTCCGCTTGAATCAACTGGACCGCTTTCTTGGGTTGACCAGCGGGATCCATGGCCTGAGCAAACTGTAACAACTGGCAGGCATGTGGACCCCAAGGCCACTCCACCGTAACAGAGCAGCTGCTGATCAACAGTGTCTGTGAGAGTCAGTAATGATAAAGTACCCTGGAAGGTCAGAAGTGGGTATATGCCAGACAGTCGGGGGGAAGTAGGCCTGTGCAGTATAATGAAGTTTGGCTAGGACACCAGACTGGAGTAGTGCAGTCGACTTGAACACTGGACTTGGCTAGGACACCGGACTGGAGTAATGCAGTGGTCTCAGACACTGGACTTGGCTAGGACCCCGAACTGAAGAAGTGCAGTCGTCTTGGATACTGGACTTGGCTAGGACACTGGACTGGAGTAGTGCAGTCGTCTCGGACACTGGACTTGGCTAGGACACGCACTCAGATGGTGAAGTCATCTCGGACACTTGGTTTGGCACGGGCACGGACACAGATCATGAAGTCGTCTCGGTCACTCTTCTTGGCACGGGACACAGATGGTGTAGTCGTCTCGGACACTCGACTTAGGCACTAGAACTAGACACAGATACTGGATATGGGAAAAAGGATTCAGAATACGGGATACAGCTAAGGAACCATTTGCAAGACAAATGTAGGGAAGACACAAAATTGCTCAGGCAAGGAAGGAGTGGCAGAGTTCCTTATAAGACTGCCGGTCTGCTGGGATAGTTTAAGGAAGGATTTCCTGGTGCGTGTGCCTGCCCCCACTCTTAAAGCGCCAGAGCGCGCACCAAGAAATCCTGGTGCATCAGCAGAAGAGTGGTGCAGTGTGTGCCGGCATCTCTGAGGGAGGAGATGCTGGCAAGTCTTCAGTCAGCGACCATGGCCATTACAGAGTGGCTGTACAAAATTAGCCTGTATTCTATATCCATGAATGAAGATTATGGATCTTATGAGCTCAAAATGATAAAGTCATTGGGTGTAATTTGTCACTCTGATCCTCTGTTTTGCTTAAAAACTAAGTAACATGTAAAGGGTCACTCAACTTTAAATCCATTGGCATTCGGAAAACATTGGGATTGTGGACAGAAACAGCATTACTCTTGTCCATCAGCTGTATCTGGTGTTGCAACTCACCCTCAACTAGAATGGGGCTGAGCTGCAATACAAAATATGGCTCATGGGCAGCGGTGGCATTTTTTCTGGAAGAAAGCAGCCATGTTTTTCTAATCTCATACAACCCCATTTTTAATCTATGCTTTACGTTTAATTCCACTAAGCGCATATCTGTTAAAGAGGGACACCATGACACTAGTGTGAATAAAGCTTTCTAAAAGTGTTTCTTCTAAAACAAACTGCTAAATTTATTCACACTCATGTGCATCATTCGTTTCCCATTAAGGGTTCCAGCACCTTTGACAGCAAGAATAGCGTAGCCTGCAGTGATATTTTTGAAGTCAATAACACTACAACCCGACAACAATTTTACAGACTCTAATATAAGTCAAGGATTCATTGGGATCCTTCGATAAAGGATACGTCATAGCTGTCACAGCGCCATTATGAACAGAAGCCGCGATGCTGGTATAAACAAAGTCTAAACCTTTGCTTGCTTAAAATGACTAATGTCGGGGAATAACAGCATTAATGCAACTACACAGTAAATGGAGATACAACAATAGGTTTAGTGTATCTCTCCTGATCTCACAAGACAGGATCCGATATATAAGTGTCAGGAAGAAAGTTCTTTAAAATGTACTTAGAAAAATATGTAATGAGACTTCTTTAATACATACAGCATGAAAGGGGATTTAGAAATAGCCTCTATAGGCAATTTACGTGTTTGAATTTGCAAGAATCATCTGGAGTAGTTGCTTGATACACAATGAAAAAGTGGCATTTCCAAACATACTTTTCCAGTTTCAACTTGTTAAAGGGGAAAACCACCAATTTCTGAAATTGAAAGACTGTGACATTCTCTATAAGCTCTAAAGAAGACTAGCAATGGCAGTACAATGGCCTGTGCTTGTCTCCAAGGACAAAGCGATGGTCAAAGAAAACTATGATCATTAACAGAAAAGAAAAGATCCAATATACAAACAGACATTAGCGTTTCAGTAACAATAATAATTGATCTATTATACATACCGCCCAACTTTTTGGATGGTGAAAGAAGGACACTTATGGTTCCCTGTGTGAAAGGTCCACTTTTCATGCATGTCTATACTATTGAATCGCTTTTAATTTACACATAACCCCAAAAATTCTCTGAATACATAATTTCATAAGATCTAAATTGCATCAATGCATTAAGCATACAAAGTGGGGTATAATATACAGTGGGGAAACAAATAGACACTTTTGGCAGCAATATTGCAGGTGTTTGTTTTTTTTTTAGAAAAGTATTATAATACATATAAATCACAGATTCCATATTATACCCCCCTCCCTCTTCCCTCCATACCGCAGAGAGAAAAAAACCAAAAAATGTTAAATATTCAAGAATATTATGTTATAGTTTTAAAGAAAACAAAAAATACATCTCAGAAGGTTTAACTGTATCAATCCATTTTTCCCAAATAGCGAGAAAATTCTGCAAACACCCTCTATATTTATAGGTATAGTACTCATATGATATCAGCTTAGAGGTTTCTGATTTCCATCATTTCATAGTTGGGACTTTCTTACTCATCCAAAATATGGCAATTCGTTTTCTAGCAACAAACGACGCGACGTCTATTCACAATCCCGACACTTCGGTAACGTTTGTTTGGGACTTACAGCACAGCACATCGAGATCACGCTGTACTGTCATTTACAGGGTGATCTCGCGAGATTACGCTTGCTGTGCTGTAAGTCCCACACAAACGTTACCGAAGTGTCGGGAACATTGTATCTATTGCTTTAAAAAAAAATATATAATATTTAGCCAGATTGGACAAGACATAAAATTTGCAGAAGTAAAATTATTTTTATTAAGGCAATTCTATCTGCCATGCCGATGTGTTAGTGCAAATCTATTTATCAGTTCAAAAAGTGGCAAAAAAGGACAGACTAATTTGGGTCAAAAGCAGGGCATTTGCATTTAAAAGAGGGAAACTTGAGAGCTATGCATTAATATTTAGAATCACAAATGACTATTAGGTGGAGCTTGAGGTGCAAAACCTACCAGACAACATACAGTGGCATGTGACAAATTATCTAACATAAGGCATATTCCATTCTTATTCTTGTTTGTGACTTAATCATTACCAGAAAATGTATCAATATAAATCGAAAATAATTTATCCCTGGGTAAGCACCCTGCATGTATTATAAATAATTCTGTCCATGGTATTGGAATAGCGGTGAGCTGCAATGTTCTCATAAGGAGTCTCTGATGCGTGACCCCAATTACAATAGATGCTGTATCTCTGAAGCCGACACTGCATTTCAAGACATTATTTGGAAGGAAATCGGTCTTCAAAGTGTATTAAATCATTTACTGTTATACTGTACAGCAGCCTTCTGTCTTTCCTTTTTGTTTCTACTTTGATTGGCTTTACCATCAACAATATTCAAAGCAGATGAAAGCTGTGCTGTGGTCTGGGATATCTTTTATCTTCTATTAATATGGAAATTGAAGAAGTCTACTGATTCCATAACAATAAATGACAGAGAAATGAGTTTCCAAAAAGAAGCCAACAGAAGGACCCGCTCTGCAAGTGAAAGCGGCTTCCAGCCTGTTGATTTCCTGCGCACATCTAATCCGGAACCGATATTGCAGTAAATTTAGAAGAAAAACAAAGCAGATAGGCATTCTACTCCACTCTATTGTATTTTTCTCAGCACTGCTTGATGGGAATACTTTTTTCCATCTCATCTGTATCCTCTCCTTAGCTATGATTACTATCGGTAACAACAGGTCAGGGGCAATTAACAGAATCTTCTCCTTCTAGAAAACTACGGCTCTAAATCTGAGAGGAGCATAGCCTGTAATGCCTTCGATGAGTCAAACCCCATGGCAATAAATAAATAAAATGTAAGCTGTGCAAGGCATGAATTTCAGTCCCTAAATCCCAGGATTGTCCTGGATGAAAAAAATCATCTGACATGCTATAAACATTTAGAAGAGCCGCCAACTACGGAGTGTGGCCTGAACGCTGAGGCAACAGGACACTTTTGTTGGGAGCTCTGCAACTACCAACGAAAAGCTGCACCCATCCTGAGTTTTTATAGAACCAGGGCTACTACAAATGAGTTTATCAGTTGCAGGGAACTCCCATCATCATTTGAGGCGCATCCTGCTCCGTAGCCAGAAGCTGCAGCTTCAATCTGCAGCCATTGGCTGGAGCACCACCAGAATCTTCCTTCATTCGCCTGGTCAGCACTGTCGGAGGGAACGCTAAGTCGGGTGGGACCTTCAGTAAAATCAGATGGTATATTAGGCTGAAACCAGCCAAATAAGTATTTCAGCCCACCTGAAGCCTAAAGGCCTCGTCCCACAGTACCAATCAGCACCCGGAGATTGTGGTGGTGGCCTGGCCGCATGATGCTGATGTCTCTCTGCAACAAAGCAGCAACTGGCACATGGACGCTTTATACTCCTGAAGGGATCAAGGCCATACCTGACTCCTGAGCTTCAAGACGCTGGACACACAAACAGTCACCCAGCTTTCATCATACCAGGTTAGTGGTTGCAAGTCTGCAGTGTCCCCACATCCCCAACACATGCTGCTCATGAAATTCTATGGAGATAGCGTCATAGCAAATAACATCGGCTACCTGACTTTCTTAAAGCAACATCAAGGAAATCGTTATTCTACACTCCTTCACTTCACTCCTTCTTACAACAGGCTTTAACAAAAGCTCTGGATTCCATAGCCCGGGACCTTAAGGACATTAAACAAGATGTCAGACAAATTGGATCCCAAATAGAGGCTTTGTAGACTACCCAAGCCTCTATTAGTAAACATACTATTGCTAGAGCAGAAAATGTCCAAAGTTTTTCGAAGCACCTCAATTCCATCTTCAATTATTTGAAGGATCAAGACAATAGGGGTCGCCAAAATAATATTAGTTCCTGGGGCATCCCGGAGGAAATATCCCCAGAATCTCTTCTTTCTATTATCAAGCAACTGGCTATTACCGCCATGTTCGGTCTTCAGTGCCGCCACTCATTTGTGCAGAGCTGGCCGCATCGCATCATCCTGACGGCACGCACTTGTCAGGACTCCGGAGCGGGGCAATGGCTGTATTACACATTTATCACACAGCTGCAGCCCCGCTCTCATACATTCATGTGTTACCATACTTAGCTGTGCGGCCGTACAGCTTAGTATCGAAATACATGAAATAACGGTATTGAACTGTTTGGGGGTGCACGGTATCGAAACAGTATTGAAGTTTCGATGCATTGTGCATCCCTAATCCCAATGGTTCTGTTCTACATGACACAGAGTCTATCACAGAGAAATTCTGCAGGTTTTTTCACAACCTGTACAATCTTAATTTTACAGACGATATTAGAGCATCACACCTCAAAAAGAAACTCACAGATGAGATTTTCAGCTCAATCTCCCTGCTCTCTCTTTTTGACCAACAGGCAAGACAGCTTTGTATTCCCTTTACATATAAAGAAATCACAGACCTCAGAAGCATGCCAAAAACCAAATGCCCAGGCTTCCCCACTATAACTAGACTTCCCAGGCCATACTCCCCCCTTATCTCTCTTATTTACTGAATGCTGCTCTTAAAAGATACCCACTTTTCCCCCCAAAACTTTAGTGGTGAACATTTCCATTATTCACAAAGAGGGAAAGGATACAACATTTTGCAGCAACTACAAGCCAATCTCATTGTTAACTTCCTATTTAAAACTTTTTGCCAAGTTGTTGGCCATGAGACTGCAACCCTTCCTGACGTCCCTAATCAATCCTGACCAGGTGGGTTTTGTCCCATATAGGGATGGAAACGACAATACATAGAAAGCAATTAATCTTATCCAATATGTCCAGAAACTCAAGATGAAAGCCGTTCTTCTCGGTACGGATGCTCAGAAGGCTTTCGATAGAAACTCCTGGCTTTATATGAAAGCAGCACTTCTCAAATTCCAAGTACTCTCACAATTTGTGAATGCCATCCTCAGTATGCACCAACAACCCCCTACTAGAATAGCGATTGATGGCAGATACTTCTGAATGTTCACTATCACGAACAATACTCACCAGGCTTGTCACTTATCCCCCTTACTCTTTGAGCTTACTATAGAGACTACCCCAAAAAAAAATCTGCCACTCCCCCCAAATTGAAGGCATTTCATGCAGAGGTTTAGGTCACAAAATAGTGACATTTGCTGAAAACATCCTAATGATAATTACTAACACCTCTCAGACGCTTCCTTACATAAAATCGCAATTTGACTATTTTGGTCTAAAGTTGAATTTTACAATTAATGAAGCTAAGTCACAAGTACTCAACATATCACTTTCTTATGCGGAAAGAGCAACTCTAGCCCGGAACTCCCTATTTGACTCGTCCTAAAACCATATAGGATATTTAGTTATCCATATTTTCCAGTTAATCTCATCTCACTTTTTAAACTGAATTACACACCCCCTTCTACAATAAATAACAAAACCTGTCGACAAATGGAAAATCCCATTTGCTTCTTGTTTTGGGCGCAAAAACGTAATTAAACGTATCATGCCAAAATTAATGTAACTTTTCCAAACCCTACCTATTTAACTTCCCAAATGTTTTTTCAGGAGGACCTTTTCCTCTTTTATTTGGCGCCCCAAACGCACTAGAATTACGCCTGAAAAAACACCCCTAATACGCCTACAAACATCTGCCCATTGCTTTCAATGGGAGTTACGATGTTCTGTTCCCACGAGCCTCTATTTTACGCGTCGCTGTCAAAATACGGCACGTAAAATGACGGCTCGTCAAAAAAAGTGCAGGACACTTCTTGGGACGTTTTCGGAGGCGTTTTTCATTGACTCCATTGAAAAATAGCTCCAAAAATCCTAGGGGTGAGGTACGAGGTGTATTATATCTAGCACAACTTTGACAAGAAGAAGCATTTTCTGAACATCAACCTGGCATCTTGGCTACTAAAAAATTAAACAAGACAAAAGTTCCTTCGGCTCATATATTCCCATGCGACCTGCAGATCTAGTCATTGACTAGACGTAAAAGCTCCAGTCGAGCATTCTTAGGAACATAGAAATAATGACCAAAATTCCAGACCCTATATTTGAGAACTAAATGTATGTCACGGGGTAGATTGGCAAGGAACGGATCTCTATCATTACCTTCTTTGAGGCGCTGTAATCCACTGGAAAAGGTTGCCCCGCAAAATTCTTTGCAGGTAGAATGGTGGTCTCAGTATTGTAATGCTGCGAGGTCTCCCAGAACATCCTGAACAGGACATTTGCTTTTCCGTTACAGCATCCAGGTCTGAAGAAAACAATCAAATTGAATCTTGCAAAAATAAAGATCATCATGCCTGCCTGCCTGCCAGAGAATCTCTTAGCTGATCCAATAAACTAAGATTTTGATGGTCAGTGAGAACTTGTACAGACTGAGAAGTTCCTGTAGCTCTTTTTTGGTAATAATTTCCAATGTCATAATTTATTTTGGCGGGTGACATCTGGCATTAGAAAAATACACATGGGCGAAGCATCTGCTTATCACCAACTTTTTGGGACATTACTGCTCCAACAACACATGGTAAATCTGAATTAGGATGAACTTAGATTGGAGCAGATGTAAAAAGAGTCTTTACTTGGGTAAATGCAGCTTTAGCACTCAAAGACCACAAATAATTCTTATGAAACTCATAATAAACTTGTGGTAGAAGTTTGCAAAACCTACAAATCTTTGAACCTCCTTCACATTCTTGGGAGCAGGACAGTCTTATAAAGCTTGGATCTTACTGGAGTCAATGCACAACTCTTCAAGAAAAACTATCTACCCAGAAATTGATTCTCGGTCTTCACAAATTCCCACTTTTCCAGTTTAATGTAGAGTTGATTTTGTCTCATACGGCTCAAAACGATGCAAATTTGCTTATAATGTTCTTCAGGGTTCTCAGAGAATATTAATATGTTGTTAAAATAGTCCACCACAAATCGATCCAGAATATTTTGAAAGGCATCATTAGATGAAGTTTTCTAGTCAATGTAAGGACGTAAACTGCCATTTTTCTTTGGTTTGCAGGAGAAATCGACTGAAGCATGAATCTCGGCAAAATTCTCCTTAACATATTCATCAAGAGCCTTTAATTCCAACTCAGAAAGTTAATAGATGCGTCTAAAAGGTATGGCAGCAACAGTCAAAAGATTAATAGTTTAGTCATAAGGAAGGTAAGGAGGAAATTGGTCATCTTTCAATGATTTTAATCGTTCAGGAAGTTTTTTTTGCGTTAGTAATTAAATCTCCAGAAATTCTCATCCGATAGAGAATTGGATTCAACAGCTGACAATTTAGTTGACAGTATTCTGAAGTTAGAGCTCTTAACTTCCAATCTACTGAGGTATTAGGGCTGCTAAATCATAGAATGCCTCAAATTATTGGATTTTTTTGGGGAGATTAAGCCAAAACATCGTCTTGCGAATATCAGGATCAATTATCAACTCCAGTTTCATGAGTAACTGTACCAGAGCTTAAAAAAGAACTCCGGTGTATTTTATTTCGGCCTTCCCCCCTCTTTTAATATGTGGCATCGTGCAGTGTAATGTTGTGTATCGGCTTACTTGATATTTTATGTCATGGGCAGCTGCTCCGGTCCGTGCCACCACTGGGTCACTTGATCTTCATTCTGATTCCCTGAATCCTACACAGTCTGTCACCAAACTCCATGAATCACTGAATCACGGAGGGGGGGGGGACACATGGTGCAGAGTTCTGCCTTTCTGTCACTGCATTGACCTTTGAGGATTATTAGGACAAAATGTCCAGGATTTTCACAATAAAGACGTTGTCTGTAAGGTGTCGATGCTTCTCTGTAGCAGAAAGTGGTCCCTGGATAACATCTACATGCATTCGTTCCGGAACAGGATCATTTTGAGGGGATTGACTGGTGAATTGGAGAGGGTACGTGAATTATAGTAACTCTTCTTTTCTTGCTGCTTCTCCCAGAGTCGTCAGTCAATTTGAATTGACATCACAGAATATATTCCTCAAGGTTTAGCAAGCTCATCTTTAAACTGTTCAGAAAGGTCTGCATGAAAATGGCATTTCAGTGCGGAAGATTTTTATGAAATATCAGAGGCCCAGCATCAAAATTCTGCCGTGAAGTAAGCAACTGAGCGCCTTCCATGGTGCAGATTGCGTAAGACCCCTCAGCAGTAGTACAGTGGTTAGTGTCATCAAACATTGGATTCATTGCATGTCCGGAAAGGCATGATCTTGTTCCAGGTTGGGGGATTTCCAGGCTTGCGCATCATCAACTAGCAGGGCAATGATGGACACCACCTTGGACCTATCCGGAGGGAACTAAGAGGCATGAATAAAAAGAAAATAATCTGGCAGTGGTTATGAAACTTACAGTACAATCATCTTTCTGCCCCAAACGTTTCAGGTAGAGGAATCCAATATATCTGAAGAGCAGCAAAAACAACAGTAGAATTACCTCAACTCCAATACATGTACTTGCAATTTTGTGACTTGGCTCTTTACTTCAGTAAATTGTCCACTGGGGTTGAAAACAATGTTATGCAATTCAGAGCTCTGTAAAGCGGGATGTGGCAATGCAGATTTTACCCCGCTGAACTCCATGTTTGGGCCTGATTATTAGGTAACAATGCTGGTTCTCAGATCTGGAATCCAATAGGAGGGGAAAACTACACAGTTCTCAATTAATGTCAGACGTAAAGCAGGGTTCGGTACATAAGTAGAAAGATCAGTCGTTGTCAGATGTAATACAGTGTTCGGTACATAATAGGAGAGGGAAACTTTGCAGTCTAGACATTCGAGTCTAGAACTTGAGATGGCCAGCAGCTCTCCCCAGAAATCACTGTACCCTCCCCATGCGCCAGCAAACTAAGCTCTTCCTTTTCTGCTTCCCCATAACGGAGTGCAACAGACTTGTCAGTGTCATTAACCCCCTGCCTAATAGTTTTAAAAAGTAAGAACCTTCCATTTCACTGTAGGCTGTAAACATCTGCAAACTATGCTGAGATCATTTGTCCACCGGTATGTACAAGGACATGGGACTAGGTGATCTCCTTGACAGACAAGCACATTCGCACAGATCATGAAGCTTTGTTTATTTGCATTTTTTGCAGCTGGTAATTTACCCGTTGAATGCATAGCATTTCACACTTAAATGCTCAGGGAAAATGGTATCAACCTGGAAGACCAAAATCACTTTCAACTTTGTAAGATTACTTTGAATGAAAATAGCAGAGCACTTATTTGTTTATTACGAGTAATTAACTTTGTTTTTAACCCTTTAAAGGGCAAAGCCTTTGGCTTTTAAGGTGGTGTCTCATGACAGACATTTATGGCAAAACCCCAGGATATTCCATAAATATCTGATAGATGGCTACTCTGGGACCCGCACCTATTTTTTTGAATAGGGGTCCCCTGACCCCATCCCACTTGGTGGGGCAGCTGCTGGTTACTATACCCAGCCAGAGAAATAGTGCAGAGCAGGAATGTATTCTGGAAACAGCCGAGCTCACTGAGCTACGCTGTTTCCGTAACTCACATGGAGGTTAATGGGAGTTACGAGCCAGAGTAGGAGAACACACCTTTACTTACACCGTGATCAGAACAGATAAGAGTGCTTTAGGGGTTAAATGGTCAGAATATGCATTTTCTCCGATCCTGGTACTTAATGTGGGAGTGTGGTAATCACTCACAGCCACGCTCCTGCTGCTTTTTTGTGCAGAATTTACCTCCCACCGATAACGTATATGTACGTCATAATGCGGAAAGGGGCTAAATTGTTCTTTTCTAGAGTATTTGCTAAAGTTAACACTGAATATTAAATATGTCATATTATTTAGTCAACAATTTAACATGAAGTACAACTACATGAATGTTAAAGAGAGCAGAGTCAAAAAAGACACATATTTCGAATTGTGTTACCCTTTTTTAACATGATCCAAATTAAGCTGGCCATAGTCGCAATGATTGCAGTTATTGACACCAAGGTTTTTACGACCACTAATATTAATCCTTTAGTCTATGGCACTAAACACGATCATTCCAAATTATGTAAATCTGCTGGATCAGTCGGAATACTTATCGTTTACAGTTCAAAGCTTTTACAGATGTTAGTAGTAAACAATACGATCTAAACTAGCTTACAAAAAAAGTGCATGTGGGTGGATCAATGCAAATTATATTTCTTACAATAAAACAGTTTTCGATAGGGAGATTCAGTGGGAGAGGCAATCTCATAAAATCGAAATCATTTGCAATTTATCGCAACTATCAGTGACGGGAGATGGCCATAGACGTAATGATTACGGTTATTGACAAATAGGTTTTATGACTACTAATATTAATCCTTTCGTCTATGGTACAAAAAACAATGATTCCAAACTATGTAAATTTCCCCCACCTGTAGGAATACTCATAAATCTCAGGAGATCTTAATAAATTGCAATTTATCACAACTATCAGTGATGGGAGGATGTCGATAGAAAAGGATATTTTTTGTTTTTGTTATCAAATACATAACGGACATAGTAAATTTGAACATATTGCTTTGCTTTAACTTCCACAGAAGGGGAAACATTGTGAAAATGTAACATGTTTTCATCTCCTTATTTTCCAAACTACATATACTATTTTTGGGCTATAGACAGAATGATACCTAAGAGCCAAAGTCTTTCTTACAGAATACTTTGTGCTTACATAATGTTTGCATTGATCATTATGTACAATGCCGTGGAAGACTCTGATGACAATTTCAGCATACTGCAACAAACCTCAATAGCGATATGCAACCAGGCTTTCTTCAAAATAGAGCATGTCACTGTACCTTTTATGTGGCCAAACTGGCACAAATGTATGAAGTGCTAGATGATTACATATCAGCTCAGCACAACAATAGGGGCTGAGGGTGCATATCAACAAAATAAATGATTTGCTAAAAATAGGTGTGAGCATAGTAATGGCAGACTATGGTAACAATGATCCCATTAGTTAAACACTCTTTGAATTAAAAATTGTCTTCATCGGTGCCTCAATGTTGAACTAAGGCCTCGTTCACATCTGCGTCATGGCTCCGTTCCGACGTTCCATCTGAGCTTTCCGTCGGAACGGAGCCCTGAATAACACAAACTGAAACCAAAGGTTTCCGTTTCCATCACCATTGATTTCAATGGTGATGGATCCGGTGCCAATGGTTTCAGTTTGTCTCCGTTGTGCAAGGGTTCTGTCGTTTTGACGTGATGAATACCGTAGGCTTCAGCACACACAAACAATCGCCAACACCCGCTGTGGTCGAGTCTGTATACCTCTGGTGGCGACCAGCCACACTTGGTCCTCTGATTAAGCCCTTCCAGATATGGCTCACAGCAAAATATTTAAACATGTATGCTGGTATAACAATGGTATAGACGTATGTGGACCAATAATAATAATAATAAGTAATACAGTTATGTCTTTTTAAGGTGACAAACATGGAGCCGTTTGCCAGACCAACTTATGACCTATATCATGCTGAGTTTACAAGAAAAATCTTTAAATGGAGACTAATGGTCCTTTTACGCCAATTTTAGCCGTAACAATGAGGCAGCTCGTTGATCAGTGCTTGTTTTCTCCTTTCACATGGAGCTGTGAGCAGTAATGAATGGGGATGAGCTATTGTTACTAAGGACGCTTTTCTCTATACATTACCATCATGTCGGCAGCACATCTTCCTGTTTACACAGGGAGATGTGCAGCCGACAACAATATTTTCTTCTGCATTTGCTTGTCCATTGGCTGATCATTGCCGTGTTTGGTCAATGAACGGGAACGAGCTTGTGAACGCTCGTTTGCCCGATAATAGGCCCGTGTAAAAGGGCCTTTACTTTTCAAAACAACTTATACTGATCTAATAGTATACCTGATATAAAACTACTTTGTAATTTACTTACTGTTAAAATTCTGTTGTTTTATCCATACAAATTCTGTGGAAGGTTACTGACACTTGATGTCTCCCTTCCTGAAATCTGCTGTCCACCCCCTGTTGTCAAGCATTGGCAGACCCTGGTAACAGAGCAGAATTGACAGGCTGCAGAAGGTGGGGGGGAGGTGTCTCATCACTGCCTGCCCATACAAGTCTATGGAGAGGGAAGGAGGGAGCAGAGAGAGAGAGAGAGAGAGAGTGTGAGTCAGCAACACACACTGCATTTAAGTCTATGGATGGTGAGAAGGGAGAGGAAATAGGAGCAGAGAGAAACACACAGACGTGATGGTAAGATATAAATTTCACCCCAGTGCTGGGTTCTCAGCTACACTGCTCATTACTGCTGTATAACGTCCTCCATGTTGCTGCAGTATCTATATATATGATAGAGATAAGGGAGATAGGATTCTCCTCTTCTACGTGTGCAGAGTATAGAAGACATGATAACAGTTAGGCTCTGCCCACTAGCTTGAGACAACTGAGAATTAGAGATAGAGTGGTAAATAATGTCACATACAAGTCAAATAATGGCCAGAAAAACTGTTATTCCTCATGTACACACATATGACAGCTTATTATGAAGAGTCACCTGAAAAGTTAGGTACGCTTTTACTGCCACAAGTTAAGCTTAATCACCTATTGCATATATTATTTACATTATGAGTCACGCAATACACTTAATAGCTGAAATCCCATCCCTTATGCTATAAAGATAGTCTATGACACTAAATTAGACATTGAAGTGTCTAGAAAGGCTGGATCACTGCAATGCCAGAACTCTGCGCTCGTCACCGTACTACCTCTCCCAGCAGGCACAGCTGCAAGGTTACTTTTGGTACTTCCTATACGGTTCCTGGATCTCCACACTGCCATGCACTTCCTTCTGTTACATAGTTAGTACGGCTGAAAAAAGACACATGTCCATCAAGTTCAACCAAGGGACGGGAAAGGGAAGGGAACAATTTCTACACATAGGAGCTAATACCTTTTTGTTCTAGGAAATTATCTAACCCTTTTTTAAAGCCATCCACTGTCCCTGCTGTGACCAGCTCCTGCGGTGACTATTCCATAAATTCACCGTTCTCACAGTAAAGAAGACGTGTCGCCTCTGCAGGTTGAACCTTTTTTTCTCCAGACGGAGGGAGTGCCCCCTTGTTTTTTGAGGGGGTTTTACATGGAACAGGATTTCACCATATTTTTTGTATGTGCCATTAATATATTTAGATAAATTGATCATGTCCCTTCTTAGTCGTCTTTTTTCAAGGCTAAATAGGTTTAATTATTTTAATCTTTCCTCATAACTTAGATTCTCCATGCCCCTTATTAGCTTCATTGCTCTTCTTTGTATTTTTTCCAACTCCAGGGCATCCTTTCTATGAACTGGAGCCCAGAACTGAACTGCATATTCTAGATGAGGCCTCACTAATGCTTTGTAAAGTGGCAATATTACATCCCTGTCCCACGAGTCCATGCCCCTTTTAATACACGACAATATCTTGCTTGCCTTTGAAGCAGCTGATTGACACTGCATGCTGTTATTTAGTTTATGATTTACAAGTACACCCAGATCTTTCTCAACAAGTGACTCCCCCAGTGTAGCTCCCCCTAGGACATATGATGCATGCAGGTTGTTGGTACCCAGATCCATAACTTTACATTTATTTACATTAAACTGCATTTGCCAAGTGGATAACCAAACACTTAGTTTGTTTAAATCCGCTTGCAATTCACGAACATCTTCCATAGACTGAACTATATTACATAGCTTGGTTTCATCTGCAAAAATAGAAATCGTGCTATTAATCCCATGCTCTACATCATTAATAAATAAGTTCAATAATAGTGGTCCCAGCACTGAACCCTGGGGTACACCACTTATAACCGGGAACCATTCAGAGTAGGAATTATTTACCACAACTCTCTGGATACGGACCTTGAGCCAATTCTCAATCCAATTACAAACTATATTTTCTAAACCTATAGTCCTTAATTTACCCATTAGACGTCTATGAGGGACAGTGTCAAATGCCTTTGCAAAGTCCAAAAACACTATATCCACAGCGGCCCCTCTGTCTAGGCTTCTGCTCACCTCTTCATAAAAACAGATCAGGTTAGTTTGACAGCTTCTGTCCTTAGTAAAACCGTGCTGGCTGTCACTTATAATACTATTTTTTGTCACATGATCATGTATATAGTCCCTCAATAGCCCCTCAAACATTTTCCCCATAATGGATGTTAAAGGAACAGTGTCATGGCAAATAATTTTTTTATATGTTAAAGATGTTAGTGCTTTAATAAAAACGTTTTTATTCATTTGTGTGTTTGTGTTTTACTTTTTCTTATTTTTACACTTTTTCTTCCCTATGGGGGCTGCCATTTTTTGTTCCATTTCTGTGTGTGTCGATTAACGACACACACAGACATGGAATACGGCAGCCACAGTCCCATAGGGACTGCGAACGGCTCCCGTCCCATTGACTGCCGTGTACGGCGTCTGTGTGGGAACTGCGCATGCGCCGCTCCCACACAGTCCTATTCGAAATTGGCGCCGTCCGGCGCCATTTTCCTGTGGACCGGAAGTCGCGGCCGGACAGTAATATTACTACTTCCGGTCGCGGCTTCCGGACTTGTGCACATGGAACAGCGGCAGCAAACGGAGCGGACGGGCCGGAGGGAGCCGCGGCGGCAGGAGCAGGTAAGAGATTTCAATGTATGTTCGTGTTTGTGTGTGTTTACTACTGTATGTAAACCTACTACGCTGTGTGTTAGCTCAAAAAATGGCGACACACAGTGTAGGAGGTTACACCGTTCAAACCCCTCGTTTATCCCGGCACTAGCCAGGATAAAGGAGGGGGGGATGCTGAGAGCTCACTAGAGCGAGAGCTTTTAACCCAATGTTGCAATGCTGCAATTTTGGGAAATAGCTCCATCTAGTGACCAAAAATGGGTAGTATTATAAATTAGAAATAATTTATAATATTTCCTGACTCGTGAAAAAAATAAAAAAAATTTGAACAATGTTTAATCACCCACACACTAAATGTTTAATTAAAAAAAAAAAAACATGTTTTTCGGGCAACACCATGCCTTTAAGCTTACTGGTCTATAATTACCCGGGGAAGACCTAGAGCCCTTTTTGAAAATAGGCACCACATTTGCCCTGCACCAGTCCCTTGGCATTATACCAGTCACTAGAGAATCTCTGAATATTATGAAAAGGGGGACAGAAATAACTGAACTAAGCCCGGGGCCTTGTGCACATTTATTTTATTTAACTTGGACTATATCTACATTCATCCAATTCAGTATATCAACTGATATATTAACAGCACTGGCACCGGCTAAAGAACCCATTTAGTAACTCTGCCTTCTCTTGATCCCCTGTGACCAACTCCCCATTACCACTATTTAGGAGTCCTACATGTTCAGACCTTGGCTTTTTTGCATTTATATACTTGAAGAATTTTTGGGGATTTGTTTTACTATCCTTGGCCACCTGCCTTTCATTTTGAATTTTTGCTAATTTTATTATATTTTTACAGGTTTTATTAAGCTCTTTATATTTTACAAAGGCTACAGCTGTACCCTCAGATTTGTATTTTTTAAATGCCCTTTTTTTGTCGTGTATTGCCCCTTTCACAGAAGGTGTAAGCCATGTGGGATTTAATTTTAGTCGTTTATACTTGTTACCTATAGGAATAAATTTTGCACTATAATTACCCATAGTAGATTTGAAAATCTCCCCTTTATCATTTGTCCCATTATTTGACATTAGTTCTTCCCAGTCTATATCCTGAATTGCAGCCCTCACCCTGGGGAAATTGGCTTTCTTAAAACTAAATGTTTTTGCCCTCCCAGCCTGTGTTTGTTTTTTACAGTATAGGTAAAATGTCACTGTTACCAAGGTTTTCACGAACATTGACATTCCCAACAAGATCTGCATTATTAGAAATGACCAGATCCAGCAGAGCTTCACCTCTAGTCGGGCCTTCCACAAACTGGCCCATAAAATTTTCCTGCAACAGGTTGAGGAAATGTCTCCCCTTTGCTGCTGGTGTTTCTGGGTCGGCCCATAGGATGGGCGTTGAGCTCACTTTGTGCATCTTATAGGCATTCGCACCCAATTCCTTCCCCAGTCAATTCCTGTGAATCACCAGGTATATTAGTCCGCTTTACTTGACACACCCTGCCTGAGCAACATTGGAACAACCTAGTTGTGTCCTGCAAAGGGTCCTGTTTGCATACTGATTCCAGTCTGCCATTGCTATCTGTTATCAGTCTGTATCCAGATATCCAGTACCAGCCTGTATCCAGTTCTCTGTTATCAGCCTGTATCCAGCTATCCAGTACCAGCCTGCATCCAGCTCTGTTATCAGCTGTTATCCAGCTATACGTTTCCAGCTTGTATCCAGCTCTCTGTTATCAGCCTGTAACCAGCTACCTGTTACAGCCTGTGTCCTGTTATGCGCTGCCAGCCGCTACTCTCATCTGTGGAGCAGCCAAGTGGTTACACAACCCGTTGGTCGTAACAATCACAACCTGTGTGGGAACTGTAAAGCCGGTCACGTTATTATAAAAATGAAGTGACAGCTATAGCGTAGCCTGTTCCCAAAGATCTAGTGTTGAGAAATCCATTTTTACTAACCTATTTTAATTCTATCTAGTCAAATCTTTAAAAATTATTTGTTAAAAAGGGAAGGACAGTAGGTAACCTACCAAACATACATAAAGAAAATTAAAATTCCAACAAAATACCATTCACTGTATTTTATTTTTCTAGTCAGTTTAGTACTAAAGAAAAAGGCTTTTTACTTTTGAAATTACCATCTCATTCATCTCCCTATGCTACAATCCGATGAAGCAAAGATTCATCTTTCCTTTTAAACTTCTGAAGTGCCTCCAAAAACTCTCATGAATGCTGAGGAACAAAAAGGGAAGATGTGACGGAACAGGACACATAAATAGGTTTTAAAAAAAAATTTAAATGCTAAATGTACTTTATTGTTTCAAATAAAAAATTACTTTCGCAAACATTTAGAAACGGACAGCTGCTCTTCAAGAAATAGAAAATCACTGGATTCATACTATAATAAACCACTAATGCCACAATCTCTGCTCCAATAGTTTTATTTATTGAGACCTCATATCAGGTCTAAGCAAATTCCACTCAGGGTTATGAGCAGAGCTGAGGAGTCAGTTAGCCAAACTTCCAACTCCTCTATTTTTCCACAGTCCAACTCCAGCTTCAACTACTTCATAAATGGCTTATGTATAATAATTAGTAATAACAAATTTACTGTAGTAAAATGGTAACATCAGGAATTTCATCACCATCATGTAAATAATCAGGCGACTTAGACAGAACATGCAATATATTTAATAGAATGCAATTTATGAAAAAAACTTTAAAATTCCTGTGTGTAAATATGCAACATACTCTGTATTTAATAAATTAATAAAATATTAATATTTTCATTTTGAAGCCAAAGTTGGAGTCAACCGTAGGAGTTCGATTGGAAAAAGTTAAGACCACGGTATGTGAATGAAGTTTGTAAGCATCCTCTCTAAATGAGCAGAGCCAACTGTAAAGCTTAGTAGAGACGGGATAATGATTTGGGGCACTTTGTAGTTTGGAACAGACTCCTTTTAGTGAAGGGAATATTCATGCTACAAATTACAATTTGATTATAAAGAGTATTGTGCTTCAGGTATTATGTCAATAGTTTGAGGAAGGCGGTTTCCTGTTCCCATGTAAAAATATTCCCATACGCAGAGCGAGGTCCATAAGAATGATAACTTGCCAAATTTGGTGTGAAAAAACTTCACTGGTCTTTTCATATACAGTATGTTATTTATATAGATCCTTCATTTTCGATGACCCTGTTTAGGATCAAATATGAAGGCTGTGAGCCAGGACTTATGATCTTACATAAGTGCCTCACCTCAAAAATGCTTTAGTGGCGAAGTGCAAATCTATTGTACAGCCTTCCCAGAAAAGTGGAGGCCAATATAGCAGGAAATGGGAAACTTACAGTCTTAGGCCTCATGCACACGACCGTAAAAACACCCGTTATTGCGGGTCGTAATTACGACCCGCAATAACGGGCTCATAGACTTCTGTTAGCCACGGGTACCTTCCCGTTTTCTCATGGGAAGGTGCCCGTGCCGTTAAAAAAATAGAACATGTTCTATTTTTCTATTTTACGGGCCATGCTTCTATACTTTATAATGGCAGCATGGCTCGGAAAAGCGGCCGGCTGCCCGTGCCCGGCCGTGCTCGTAATTACGAGTCGTAATTACGAGCACGGTCGTGTGCATGAGGCCTTATTGTTTGGAATAAGATGTTCTACACAAGCACAAACTGGCTCAATGAGAAGACTATTATGCTCAAAAGAGTTTAAGGTAAAAATGGAAGACAATGGCCAGTTGGATGATATTAACTGACAAGACCCAAAAGAAAACAAAGCATTCATGAGACTCACAATAAATGTATAGTTACAAGAATGCAAAACTCACTTAAAGGATATCACTAACCCCGCACCCACTTCCCCCAAAGAAAACGTACTATGCCAAGTACTGATGGGTACTTGGCAATATCGGAGTCTTGTGTCATTGAACCTTTGTTCTGCTTTCATATTGTCGCTATGACAGGTGATACATTACAACATATGGTGTTCTTCACCTATAAAAAGTTTTCATTTCTTGGTGCTCAAAGTACTTCCCTCTATTTTCTCCTGAAGTCTCTACAGAACTGTCAAAAGAACACTGCCACAGATGCTATCCAGCGATCACAAGAGATTCTGCACTGCCTAAAAAAAACAAGTGCCCCAAAGAATGCTGGGTATTTTCAGTAGTTTATTGGTGATATAGCACATGAAGGAAGTTTATCTATCAACAATGGGCTCCTCCTCTTGAAAACTAAAGACTATGGAACTTTCTGCCAAAGGAGATTGTTATGGTGAATTTACTGAAAGAGTTTCAAAGGGGCTAGGATGCCTTTCTTGCCTTTCTTAACTGTAAAGTTAAAGTTACTAAATTACTGGAGATGGGTCAATGATCCAGGGATTTATTCTGATTGCCATATTGCAGTCGGGAAAGAATTTTTACTTAAAATGAGGAAAAATGTGCTTTTGCGTAGTGGTGTTTTTGCTTTTCTCTGGATCAACATTGCAGAATAATAGGCTGAACTGGATGGACGTATGTCCTTTTTTGGACCATGTTACTATGCATTCCACTTTTAGCAATGAAGCCGTTTTTATGTGCTTATCCACATAAATAGAATTTTTTAAATATCCCACTTTTCACAATGGCCTCTGGAGCAGACATAACAGGGTGACACTTCCTGTTTTCTCCAGCTGACTTATCAGCTTTGCTGTATATACTTAGACATTAATCGTAGAGTCATTTCATTATCATTAGAGATTGGGTGAGTTACTGAGATATATCTTACTGCTAGAGGTCTAGAAAAGACAGAATAGCAATGCTATACATAAAAGGTAAAGGCTCTACCCTGTCACCCCTTCGTTTTTAGGGGGGCTGTACTCCATTCCCTGGAGAATGCAAGCTAATATAAAAATGTTACAAAGCTTCTAAATTAATAAAACACAGCAATAAACTTTAAAATCATATACTGCATGTCTACATGCAATTTTATAGTATTATTGGAGATGTGACAAACTTTACAATGGTCAACAGTTACATTTTACAACATTTTATAAAGTAGTAAACAATTTGTTTGAAACAAAGAATTTTCTGAATGACTAAAGTCAACCAGATTCCCGGCTTCAAGTGATTTCAAACAAACAGTTTGGTCAAAACTAATTTCAGCAGACAAGCATGAATGAAAATGATCATCCTATGTTCTCAGATGTTTATCTCTACAAGAAAATCTAATTTCTTCTTTAGTAAATCTCTCTAATAGCAATGACCCCAGGGAGCTAAAATCTGACAAGAGGGTCTCTGGGGAAGAAATGCCCTTTGTATGTCATTGTGTTGTATGTAACACTGTGAAACACCGATAAGTGCTAGGTGTCGCCTTAATGTGTCCCAAATAAATGATTCTAGAATGATGCTGATATGAGGGTTTAGCTCTTCATTCTGTCGTTGTATGGTTAACAGCAAACAATGCATTATTGCAGCAAGCTTGCTCTCTAATCTATCAGTGGGGAGATGCTGATCACTGATTACCTCGTTTTTACAATGGCAAGCTTATACTTACCTTCCAGCATGATCCCAAATAGTCATTCCTAACGCTGAGAATGATTAGCCTGCAGAATATTAAACCTACAACAGCTGCCAGGGGACTACTGTACAGAACAAACAAGTGAAAGCCTCTCAGCACATGGGTTTTATTACTAGGTATTGTAATGCAGGAATTAAAGGGCTGTAATGGCTGGTCAAAGTCTAGGGGCCTAAATAATACATTGCCTTTTATTGTGTCAAGATGAGGATGGAACATAATCTTTTCATGAAAGCTGTAATGGAATTGGACACAGAACAATGATTAGATTTGGAAAGGACATGGTATGTGCACAGCATTACCTTTGTGGAATTGGAATTGGTTGTGTATAGCAAAAAAGGCTCAGTTCAACTGAAGGTATTTCTACAGAGAATCAGGATCATTGCCTTCTTGTTTCAGGTGTTCAGGTTTTTAAGGATTATATGAACGGGTATGCTACTGGAACGCAAGGGCATTTACGTTGTCCATAACAAACTGTAATCAAAATAACTTCTCTATAGGATCATTGATGACCCTGTGTCTTGGGTTTAGGCACAGCAGCATCTGAATTTTTCAAATTAGGCTGAATATAAAACAAAAGGTTGCACTTTAGATGAGCTCTCAAAATACCAAATCTGAATTATCTAACAATAAAATAAGAACTTGAAGGGAGGAGAGCTCAACAGACAGGATTTATCCCTTAAAGGGAATGAATAATCAAAAAAGGATATATTATTGAAATTAGAATTTGAAAAAAAAATTAACAATTTGGTGGAGGTTTTTATGTGACTATCCACATAAAAAGAATTTCTGAAATATTCCACTTTTCACAGTGGCCTTTACAGCAGACACAACAGGATGACACTTCCTGTTTTCTCCAGCTCACTTATCAGCTTTGCTGTATAGACTTAGACATTAATCGTAGAGTCATTTCATTATCATTAGAGCTTGGTTGAGTTAATGAGATATATCTTACTGCTAGAGGTCTAGAAAAGACAAGATAGCAATGCTATACATAAAAGGTAAGGCTCTACCATGTCACCCCCTCGTCTCTAGGGGGGCTTTACTCCATTCCCTGGAGACTGTAATAGTCTATGACATTTCCTTGAAATGAACTCACATTCATGCTAAAAAGCACACAGATACTGATGTGCTATCTATACAGACAATGCAAGAAAGTAGTATGTATCTCCAATATGGTCGTCAATAAGGAAGTTTTTAAAAATACAAATAAATAGCTAAGACAAAAATAAAAAGAACAAAACATATTGCATGCTCAATCGGTTTGAGGTCAGGTGACTGACTTGGCCATTGAAAAATAGTTTATTTATTTGCCTTAAGAAGCTCTTAGGTTGCTTACGCGGTATGTTTTGGGTCATTATTTATCTGTACAGTTTTGTAGCATTTCATTGAATCTGAGAAGAAAGTCTAGCGCTATACACTTTAGAATTAATTCTGATACATCGATCATCACATCATCAATAAACACAAGTGAACAAGTTCCATTGGCAGTCTTATCTGCCAATGCCATAAACCTGCATCCACCATGTGTGACAGATGAGGTGGTAAGGCTTGAATCATGAACCATTTCTTTCCTTCTCCATACTGTTGTCTTCCCATGATTCTGCTGCAATTTCATCTTGGCTTCATCTGTCTAAAAAAAAGTGTTCCATGACTTAGCGGCTCTTTTAGATGTTTTCTAACAAAGTCTAATCTGGCCTTTCTGTTCTTAAGTCTTACCAGTGGTTTACATCTTGAGATAAACCATATGTATTTAAACTCATGAAGGCATCTCTTGATTGTAGACTTTGACAATAATATGCCTCCATCCTCCTAGAGTTATTTTGACTTGGCTAGATGTTGGGAGGAGGATTTAATGAACTTACTTTCATTTATTGGGGGGGGGGGGGGGGGGTAATGTTCATCAAATAAACTGAATGCGCTGTAATTTATGGTGAAGTTTAATATTACCATTATTTGGGGCAGAGAAGGTGACAGGTTTACTGCTGCAGGAATGACGAGGGGACCATGAAGGAGAAGTAGATTGGGGGTTGAGTATGTAAAGCAGACTGGATCTTTAATGTGACATGATGGGAAATTACGTTTTCAGGGTCATGCTGAAACTACTGCCACCCCCAGCATCAAAAAGTAGTGTATGACGACGCTGTCTCTGAACAAAAAAGGTTATCAAAACTGCATTAAATAAATGGTTTTGGCATAGTAAACGAGTTTGTGTTTTTTTGGGAATCGGAAGACCCCTTTAAGAAAGGCTCATAGAACCAAAATGTTGCAGTACCAAATAATTAACAAAAATCTTTATTTTTAAATATACCTATGGACACATTATGAATTCATAAATGTGGACACAAACGTAAAAATATAACTGCTAAATGGGAAATTCAAGCCTGACTTTGTTTGCATGCTACAAATGTAGCAATAACAAGGAGTAATTAAGGACATTTTTTTAATGAGAATCCACAACCAAAACTAATGTTTCCATTGGGTTACCTTAACGGACAACCACTGAAGACACCCCCTATCCATATGCCCTATTAGGGTATACAGACAACACAGAGGAGGGAGTCTGCCATATGGGAATCCTCCTCTATGAGCCAGTATGGAGAGTTGCTCATAGCAACAATTATAATGAAAAGTATCATAGTTTAGCCTCCCTGACTCTATATTTATAATCTATTAGTTTATATAGGAGAATATTGAGGGAAGGATATTCACACTGAGGTGGTACTGGCTCTAGTTGCTCCTATGTTGAGGTTTCATGGGAATATCAATCTGCTATCACCATAGCACAGTAAAAAAGGAAAGCAGGGTGACATCTAAAATCCTGGTCAGAAGCAGCCGCGAGGCCAGATTGCATAGAAGTGAGTATAAAATGCATAAAAGCAGTGTAGAATTTGACGGACAATAGTGCTATGATGAAACGTTGTGCTCCCGCTGGACGTCTTTTTTAAGCAAGACAAGATGTTTTCTCACCACTAACTATCTCTCTAACAACTCATTATTGGTCAAATCCTACAAATTGTAGGTATATGGTCCCCTCAACATCTGGTCAAAAAGTTTTACGTGCACAAAATATATATTTTTTATCTTTTTTTGTTATGTTCCTAATAATAAATTAAATTTTAAAAAAATGCACTTCTCAGACCTCTAATGTAATGGCAGTATCCATTACACATAATGACTGGAAGGGAGTTGTCTCATTATCTATGGGAGGCAAAGGTTATATATTTCACTTTGTCCTTTGAGCAAAAAAAACTACAAACGTCATGAAGTCAGGTGGAGAGTGCGAAAAGATATAAGTAATAAGCAACACAGTCAAAACAATCCTTAAAGTTTAGCTAAACGTTCGACAAAGTTCTGACATGTCATAGTGACATGTCATAGTGACATGTCTGACGTTTGGATTGGTGGGGGTCCGAACACTGAGATCCCCACCAATCACTAGAACGAAGCAGCTGAAGCACTCGTGTGAGCGCTAAGCTGCTTCGTGTCTGTTCAGCTTTTTCCGGAAAGCCGATGTATCGGAGTACGGGCTCATAGACTTTGTATTGAATCCGTACACGATACATTTATTGCCGGAAAAAGCCGAAGAGGCACGAAGCAGCTGAGCACTCACACGAGTGCTTGAACTGCTTCGTTCTAGCGATTGGTGGGGGTCTCCGTGCTCGGACCCGGACCAATACAAACTTCTGACATGTCACTATGACATGTCAGAAGTTTGTCGACCGATTAGCTGCACTTTAATGGTTCGACAACATGTATTTAAATAAGACGGCTCTTAAAAATACTACTTCACTACCACCAGTATTTCTAGCATTGTTATGTGAATAGGGAAATCTTGCACTTCCATCATGCCACCTCCTGGCCAGTGGCTAGTAGGGAGGAAATAAGGACCTCAAAGAAATGGTCTGATTGGCAACTGCAAAAGTTTTAAAAATGGGTAAGTACACATTATTTTTAATAGTATTTTCTATTGAGTTCAGAGCACTCGAAATGTAGAGGAACAATAGTATGTACATATCTGTAGATGAGATCACATTAAAATGAAAGCGTTATTGGTCCTACAAGAACTAATGGAGACGTACACCCAAAATCATTCACAATAATTTTATGAATTTATATAAAACACTTCATTAAAATTGTTCATACCCAGACTAAGTAACCCAAATCAGGTGAACTTTCCATTGGGAGCATGATCATTCAATATGATAGCTCTATCTGTTTGCACCTATAAATGTTTCACTGGAACAATATAAACATTTTCAAGAACCAGGAGATCAACATCTTCAAACACGCTACTTTTATAGAAAATATCTTCTATTTAAAAGGGCTGCTAAACAAAGACCGGCGGGGGACCCCTGAATCGGAAGGGGATTGAAGAGGTGAGCACTGGTTCTCTTTGCTGCTACTTCTTTTTTTGTTTTTCAAACTTTAAAACAACTGCTTTAAGTTTTTTTATACTCTCCATAGCCAAAAGATTCTGTTACACAATTCATTTAATAAAAGAATCAGGAAAAACATTGCTAAGCTGGGAGTGTAGAAGTGACAGAGTGGCAACAAAAACAAGGAATGGTACAGGATAATGGCCGGTTTACATGTAACAATAATTGTTACGATACATTAATTACCCACTGATTATAACGATTATTGCTCAGTCTAAATGCACATCTATTGTTAGTGGCATCGGTAAATGCCGCTCATCGAAATTTACAATGCATTCGATTGAACCTGCATGATAAATTTGCAGCATATGTACCATCATTGTCCTGATAGAAATATCCATGAAATACTCGTAACTAATTTTTAATCACCGATCATTAGTCAGCGGTTTAAAACCTAGCTTTGTGTAAACATTGCTTTGAAGCAAGCAGTTTTCTCAGTGCAAGTTATAGTCCAAAAAATATAATAATGGTTGAATGTCAGGATAATAATGAATAATGCATTTAACCTTCATAGGCACCAAGTGAACATTTCAGTTTAAAGTGCAGCGACCCATTTAAAACCTTGTTAAAGTTTTTTTTTACTTTGGACAGTCCTACTTGTTAGAAGAGTCTCTTGACAACAAGCCGATCACAAAGTTCCCTTGCTGGGACCCCCAGCGATCAGCTGTAATCCCTGGGGAAACCTGGCAGTTAGTGTTCAATATCCCTGCAGGGCCATCAAAGGATAAATTTGGCATTACACATTACACAGTGCCTATACAAATCAATGCGTGATCTGTGTAATGCAGGACAGGACAAGTTCCCCAGAGAGAGTAACTTTTTTATAGCTGCTCTCCACTGGCCAAAAGATGAAGATCCTTAAATAGGGGACCCCTTAGAATTCCCTCATATATGAAAATGGATTTTCTAAACTAGACAACCCCTTTAAGTTGTGCGCCCCTTTATAAATCAGGAGATATTTGCACAATAGACAAATACATAGTGAGTAGCGCATAATTAATCCAATGACTGAGCAGTCGAGTTATCAAGCAGTGAGCACAGTCCTCGAGATCTCCTGAATTTTTTATAGCAGAGATAAAATCTTTCCAGCTCCTCTAAAAGTCAATGTATCCAACTGAGATAGCGAATGGGTACCAGCATGAATCAGCCCAACAGTATAAACCAATGAAGAGCTGAACGAATTGACAAGTTGTACACAGAACACAGCTATGACAGGTATCCAAAGGCACATTTACTATTTATCCACTTGGCTTTTTCCTGCGAACCAAATAGATATACCAGGTCCGAAAAGATCTTTGGCCGCATGTTCGGAAGAAGATAAACAAGCTATGGACATATGCTGTTGATGTAAATGAATGCAGATGATTTTATTTTCTGCTGTATGCTTTTTACAAAATTGATTCTGTCGCGCTCCCTCTCCCATGTATCCATCTGCCATCCTCCCCCCCCCCCCCCTCAAATCAGGATCAGAGACATATGGCATCCTGCATACAGATCATTTGAATCGGTTTCTTCTTAGTGTATTATTTTGCATCAAGTACAACACATTTCCTTCCAGCTCCGAGAACATATAATGTAATAATGCATGTATTCCATTAGTGTGACGCTGCTCGCTGATGGCGGGGTATCTGATGCCCGGATTAGTACTGGAATGTCAGAGATGTTATGCTGAACTAAAATGAAGGCAGAATCTACTTTTACATTACAAGCACAAGGAACAGAATGCTAATGATGAATTATAACAAAAGCTAAAAGTCAACTTCTTTAAAGCATTTAAACTTTTGGAATGATTTATAAATCTCACTTTGAAAAGGTCACAGAGACTTGACGGATATATTAGCTGTATTAAGAATCAATAGATCTTAAGGACATGTAATACCACTTCACATTAGATTAAGCAGGGGGTATATGGGTAATAAACAATATATAGTCTCTCATGAGAATGCCGCTTTAAAGCAAAAATGAATAAATGACATTGACATCAGGTTACTGTAAGTAACGGAAGAAGATGAAAATGGGATGTGACACTTTAAAGGGGAAATTGTGATGTTTTTGATCTCAGATCACCACTGATTTCCAGACCAAAAGGGCTCTGGAGTGCTCCAACCTCTTTGGCCTGATTCAGTCATTTCTGGTGCTGGAAATATGACACAACATGTTATGTGATGGTAGGTCAGTAATGATACAATAACACAGCAGTTTCATATACTGCCAAGAAATTCACTTAACATTTTCAGTGTGCTCATATATAATATTCTCACTGATGGCAGTATGTAACAGTTTTCAATTGCATACATTTTGGTAGATGGGGATCGTTAATCGATGGTCAGGAAAATTAGGGACCTGTACAAATTGCCTGTGCACTGGCTGCTTCCGTCATCCCCATAGAGTGTGAATTGGGCAGGTTCACGCACTGCTCCATTCAAGCTCCTCCACACTGCGATTATGCGGGTGAGAAGGAACAGGGGGCCCGGGCACTGTTCTCTCTAAGCTGTATAATCTGGAAATTATAGATATAAACATTTCAAACCCTACAGAATTGGGCCCAGTGAATATTGTTTTAACTCTTTCCTTTCCAGAGCGCACAGCTCAGAGGCAACACTGATCTGGGGAGCCTTGTTATAGTGATTGGTGGCTTGTCCCAGAGATTATACAATTCTAACCTATCCTGTGGATAAAAGATAATATGCTCACTGCCTGCAGCCACCACTAGAGGGAGCTCAGGATCTTACTGCATACTGTTATACGCAATAATATCACTGTTTGCAGTAAGTCCTGAAGGTTATTCCCGTTCAGACATCCAGCTTGTTATCTCGTAAACTCATTTTATTGAAGAAAACAACCAGATAAATTGTACTTTACAAAGACTACTCAAATATGAAAATTACAGAGGAATCGAGTGTACATAGAGGTGACGAGATCAAAACACAGCACTTATGACATTTCCAATAACATTGGGGTCGGCAATAAATAGATACAAATTTTAGAATATAAAAAGAAAAAAACAGATTAAACGCTCACATTGATGTAATTGGATAGCGCATTAGGTAGGGCAGAGCTAGATCATTGACTAAGGGGCACGTTACACCATTTTCCCCAGTCTTTCCGGAATTTATGTGGCCAACCCCTATTCCTATAAACAATGTGGTCATAAGAAATCACATTGTTGACTAACATTTTCCATTGTGTTACAGAAGGTTGTCTTTACCCGATCCATCTCATCGCAATAGCTTTCCTTCCCAGGAAAAAAGATATTCTGCAAGAAAATTCTGTCATAAAAAACGCCTAACTCTCTTAATCTATTACTCCCAATAAGCAAGCCTTGCGGGATTAGATAATAAGAACCTCCGATATAAGGTCAGTAAGGTTAGTCGAGTTCAAAATTGTTGAATATAGGGACGGTCTCAGATCAAATGCCAAATTCTACCCATTCTATAAAGTGAGACTAGAGTCAGATAGGTTTGATGAAGGATATACAGTTGGATTAACTTTATTATTGGCTGCTATTAACACGAACATGTGGGATTCTAAGGCATCATTCCAAAACTCCTCTGTTAAAGAAGCAATAAGGCTTTGCCATCCATCTTTAACATGAAGTTGTTTCGAGAAGCATTTAACAGATGCATATAAAGAGCTGAAATTAAACTAGTAGGACCCTGAGATGTATATGTATGTAGTATGTAGATACTCTCTGTCTTGGGTGGGGAAACTGCCTGGTTACTACATGACGTAACTGAAGATATCGATAGAACAATGTACATGGGAGATCATCACAAGTTTGCATCTGTTCAAAAGAACAAAATATTGTTTCAAGAAATAAAACCTGAAACGTAAGGACACCGTGTTGCTTCCAAAAGTCCTAATCTGGCACATGTTGTCTTTTAAAACTATGTCTATGAAGGGGATTTTAAGATCGGTGTCACAAAAAGCGAAAAACAGAATTTCGGACCTAAAAACAACATAAATTTAAAAGGTGGAGATTCACTTTAAGCTTTGAATCAATAGTAAAGGTTATGTGACCTCCTACCTTGGAACATTTTGACAGGACCTCTTCTTTAAACTGCAAGAACCTCTCCTGGATCTCTGGTTGATTGAGAGCAAAGGACAAGAAGTGGGTGAATGGCTGCTTCTTCCTAAATGTCTCTGCTAACAATTCAATGCGAGTCCTTGCAGAGATAACTCCATTCCGATTCTGTCCTGTAATCACTGAAATAAAATATAGGTTTAAAAAATTATTTCAGGCCGGTACAAATGTATTTACAGTTTATTCTATAACACACGTTTAGCTTTATTCCCTCGGAAACCACAAGACAAAGGACAACAATGATGTTCATTTCAAAGATGTGCCGGTAAGCCATTGTTTGGCACATACCAAATCATCAATCAGGATGGTCCCACCTCTGTGTGGGTAAGACACGGTAGTTTGCTTAATTTATGCCAAATGGCCAAATCACACACGGACCATCACCCCGTACAGGGCAAACAAGAGTCATTTTTAATGGGAGAACTAAAGTTGTGAGGAGATACATTTTGAAAGGAGAAGATAGTAAGAGAATAAAGGGAAGGAGCAGATTGTTAGGTAGACGTGAGTAAAGCTTTTTATATAACCTATACAGGTGTGTGTACATTAGTCGAGGACACGGATTAGCGGAGGCATGTGGATTTTCACGTATGAATTTTACAGAAAAATACAAGGATTCCATATCTGGAAATTGACAAATGTCAGATCGAATGTGTGACAGTTTTATGTATTACTTACTACCTGTTATTTATGTAGCACCTATCTCAAGTATTCACCGGTACATGCAGTCTTGTGCCATTTTCATAGAAAAGTCAATTATTATCCCAAGCATGAGTTTGGAGCGTGGGTGGAAACTAGACTAGAGAAAAGCTGGAAAGCCAAGAGGACATGTGGAGAACATACAATAATCCATATAGATTTTTTTGCTGGCAGAATTTAAACCCATGATCTCACACCAGGCTTTTTACTTCTAAATCCCCTGAACTACATTGTCACAGACCACGCCAGCTCTTACTCCTCCAGAATCTAATGGCTTTATGTAATGCACTTGACAAAAGTATACAAATATATGGTGAAAGTCAGAAGGGTCACCGATGCAGCCTATTGCATCTATGGTCCCTCCAGTGCTTTAAGTAAAATACTTTAAAAAGGTAATCCAGTCATTATGAGGACCATAAGGGTGAAGTATTTTATGTTGGACTGCCACTAATTTCCAGAACAAAAAATCTCAATATATAGCGCTCATACCACATGGGGGAAATGGAGAACCTGCTTCCATTAGACTCATATTTCAAAAAAGGGCACATGGACAGGGTTTATCCAAATAATACAATCCCTTTATGTACTGACTACGGTTGTAGTAAAGAGTAATACGTCTACATATAGAAATAGATCTAGATGTCATAGATAGCTTTACAAATACTTAGGAGTGTGAGTAGATGCACATAATGTATCTCAGTAGAAGCCATCCTCCAATTAAAGGAACAATACAACTAAAATAAAAAATGTAAAAATAAATATACATAATGTATATATTAAGATAACATTAAATTAATCAGAAATACACTCTATACATTGTTAATGTGCTAAATGACTATTCTAGCTGCAAACGTCTGGTTTTTAATGCAATATCTACATAGGTGTATAGAGGCCCATTTCCAGCAACCATCACTCCAGTGTTCTAATGGTACATTGTGTTTGCTAACTGTGTTAGAAGGCTAATGGATGATTAGAAAACACTTGAAAACCCTTGTGCAAATATGTTAGCACCGCTGTAAACAGTTTTGCCGTTTAGAGGAGCTATAAAACTGATCTTCCTTTGAGCTAGTTGAGAATCTGGAGCATTACATTTGTGGGTTCGATTAAACTCTCAAAATGGCTAGAAAAAGAGAGCTTTCATGTGAAACTCGACAGTCTATTCTTGTTCTTAGAAATGAAGGCTATTCCATGCGAGAATTTGCCAAGAAACTGAAGATTTCCTACAACGGTGTGTACTACTCCATTCAGAGGACAGCACAAACAGCCTCTAACCAGAGTAGAAAGAGAAGTGGGAGGCCCCGTTGCACAACTGAGCAACAAGACAAGTACATTAGAGTCTCTAGTTTGAGAAATAGACGCCTCACAGGTCCTCAACTGGCAGCTTCATTAAATAGTACCCGCAAAACGCTAGTGTCAACATCTACAGTGAAGAGGCGACTCCGGGATGCTGGCCTTCAGGGCAGAGTGGCAAAGAAAAAGCCATATCTGAGACTGGCTAATAAAAGGAAAAGATTAATATGGGCAAAAACACACAGACATTGGACAGAGGAAGATTGGAAAAAAGTGTTATGGACAGACGAATCGAAGTTTGAGGTGTTTGGATCACACAGAAGAACATTTGTGAGACGCAGAACAACTGAAAAGATGCTGGAAGAGTGCCTGATGCCATCTGTCAAGCATGGTGGAGGTAATGTGATGGTCTGGGGTTGCTATGGTGCTGGTAAAGTGGGAGATTTGTACAAGGTAAAAGGGATTTTGAATAAGGAAGGCTATCACTCCATTTTGCAACGCCATGCCATACCCTGTGGACAGCGCTTGATTGGAGCCAATTTCATCCTACAACAGGACAATGACCCAAAGCACACCTCCAAATTCTGCAAGAACTATTTAGGGAAGAAGCAGGCAGCTGGTATTCTATCTGTAATGGAGTGGCCAGCGCAGTCACCAGATCTCAACCCCATAGAGCTGTTGTGGGAGCAGCTTGACCGTATGGTACGCAAGAAGTGCCCATCAAGCCAATCCAACTTGTGGGAGGGGCTTCTGGAACCATGGGGTGAAATTTCTCCCAATTACCTGAGCAAATTAACAGCTAGAATGCCAAAGGTCTGCAATGCTGTAATTGCTGCAAATGGAGCATTCCAAGACGAAAGCAAAGTTTGAAGGAGAAAATTATTATTTCTAACCTTGTCAATGTCTTGACTATATTTTCTAGTCATTTTGCAACTCATTTGATAAATATAAGTGTGAGTTTTCATGGAAAACACAAAATTGTCTGGGTGACCCCAAAATTTTGAACGGTAGTGTATATATAGCGTTTATCTTTCCGTTTGCAAGACATTCTACAAGCTCCAATCTTGTATGATTATGTGTAACGTAACTGAGGAAAGTACCAAATGCGCACCCATTGCCAGACATGGCGCTAGCTGCCCGACTCAGCAAGAGGTGGCTATATAGACCTGCGACCACCCTCAAAGTACTAGGGCCCTTCCTTCAAGCAGATAAACCGCCATAAGGGCGAATCCACTATCAGGAACCTAGCTAGCAGACCCTGAGTATCCCGGTTGGAGGTAAGGAATATGTTGCTTTCACCAGACAGTTGCTGGCACAAAGAGTGAACAGGTAAAACTAGCAAATGTCAAACAAGCAAATGTCAGTAACCGAGCGGTAGTGTCAGAGACTAAACAATAACCAACATTATAAACAGAGTAAAGCTGCGTCAAAAAAACAAAAGCGTCAAAACAGCAGAGCGGAGAATACCCAACAGTCCAAGGTCATACACAGGGGGAGAATGCAAAAAAGGTAGTCGAGGAAAAAACAAAAACCAACCTGAGGATACAAACCAAAACACAGAGCACACTAGCAGAAGGAACCAGGAAGATAAATCAATAACTGGCAAGGATGCCAGGGAAAAGCAGGAATAAATAGTAGACAGAACTAATAGATAGGTTCTCAGCTGATCACGAGCCAGGACAGCTGAGTGACAGACAGATCCCAGACTTTACCCTGCTCCTACCCTTCTGCCTAGCTACAGAAGCAGAGTGTCACAATATTTCAGAAAAAACAGGACCATCCCTCCCTTGTCCCCTCCACCGTTACCTTTAGACCGGCTAAGGGTAAGGGGATGTCACTTAAAGAGTCTCTGTCACCACATTATAACTGCCCTACATAAGGAGATGCGCGTTATAATTTAGGTGACAGCAGTGCTTTTTATTTTAAAAAAACTATCTATTTTCACCACTTTATTAGCGATTTTAGATTTATGCTAATGAGTGTCTTAATGCCCAAGTGGGCGTGTTTTTACTTTCGACCAATTGGGCGTTGTACAGAGGAGTGTATGACGCTGACCAATCAGCGACATGCACTCCTCTCCATTCATTTAGGCAGCACATAGGGATCCTTTTAGATCCTTATGTGCTGTCTTATACTAACACATTAACGATACTGAAGTGTTTAGACAGTGACTAGACATTCCACGGGATGTCTATTCACAATCCCTGCACTTCGTTAATGTGTCTGTGTTAGTTACAGCAGAGGAAGCGTGATCTCGTTGTAACCTGTCATTTACAGCGAGATCTCGCAAGATTACGCTCCCTCTGCTGTAACTACCACAGATAGAGTAACGAAGTGCCGGGATTGTAAATAGACATCCCGTGGAATATCTATTCACTGTCTAAACACTGCAGTATCGTTAATGTATTAGTATAAGACAGCACATAGCGATCTAAAATGATCCCTTTGCGCTGCTTAAACAGGCTCTGTCACCAGATTTTGCAACCCCTATCTCCTATTGCAGCAGATCGGCGCTGCAATGTAGATAAGAGTAACGTTTTTTGTTTTTTTTTAAAACGAGCATTTTTGGCCAAGTTATGACCATTTTTATATTTATGCAAATGAGGCTTTCTAAAGTACAAATGGGCGTGTTTAAAGTTAAAGAACAACTGGGCGTGTATTGTGTATGTACATCTGGGCGTTTTACTTCTTTTACTAGCTGGGCGTTGTGAATAGAAGTGTATGATGCTGACGAATCAGCATCATCCACTTCTCTTCGTTAACACCCAGCTTCTGGCAGTGCACAGACACACAGCGTGTTCTCGAGAGATCACTCACTTCCTGCCCCAGGTCCTGCATAGTGTCGGACGAGCGAGGACACATCGGCACCAGAGGCTACAGTTGATT
Source organism: Rhinoderma darwinii (assembly GCF_050947455.1). Classification (NCBI taxonomy): domain Eukaryota; kingdom Metazoa; phylum Chordata; class Amphibia; order Anura; family Rhinodermatidae; genus Rhinoderma; species Rhinoderma darwinii. The sequence continues at coordinate 55,311,470 of NC_134697.1, read as the reverse complement.
CTGCAGCAGCATCAGCGTTTTCAGGTAAGTAGCTACATCGACTTACCTGCAAACGCCGATGGTGCTGCAGAATCAAATGTAGCCTCTGGTGCCGATGTGTCCTCGCTCGTCCGACACTATGCAGGACCTGGGGCAGGAAGTGAGTGATCTCTCGAGAACACGCTGTGTGTCTGTGCACTGCCAGAAGCTGGGTGGTAACGAAGAGAAGTGGATGATGCTGATTCGTCAGCATCATACACTTCTATTCACAACGCCCAGCTAGTAAAAGAAGTAAAAACGCCCAGATGTACATACACAATACACGCCCAGTTGTACTTTAACTTTAAACACGCCCAGTTGTACTTTAGAAAGCCTCATTTGCATAAATATAAAAATGGTTATAACTTGGCCAAAAATGCTCGTTTTTTTAAAAAACAAAACGTTACTCTTATCTACATTGCAGCGCCGATCTGCTGCAATAGGAGATAGGGGTTGTAAAATCTGGTGACAGAGCCTCTTTAAATGAATGGAGAGGACTGCATGACGCTGATTGGTCAGCGTCATACACTCCTCTGTACAACGCCCACTTGGTCGAAAGTAAAAACACGCCCACTTGAGAATTAAGACACTCATTAGCATAAATCTAAAATCGCTAATAAAGTGGTGAAAATAGATCGGTTTTTTTTATCTCCTTATGTAGAAGATACGGCACTTATAATGTGATGACAGAGTCTCTTTAACTAAAGAAACAGGTTCTTAGCTAACCTGGTCTCCACTGTGGAGCACAGGGAAAAGCTTTTTGCTGCAGAAAGCTAACTCTCAGACAGAGAAAAGAAGCTTAAGCACCTCTTGTTTATTAAACTTTTATTACTTCACATACACTAGCTTTGGCGCATGGATACGGAGGAGGAGATGATATAAAGCCTTCTGAGACACATAGTAAATCAAGTAAGAGGAGGAGATTATGGGATTATGGTATTTTTTGCCAGTATTTTTGTGTATTGATTTTTTTTCCCCTGTAGTGTCCCTATTCAGGTTATGACTATACTTACCATTTCCACAACACAGCATTGAACATTACTAGAGACAACCTACTAACACGCTACATAACAACACTACAAGCAAGGCCGCCAGAAGGGTTAATCAAAAAACAAAACTTCAAAAACTATCTATTATTTATATGTTCATTTAAATTATTATGCAAATCATACATTGAAATCAAATGAATGTCTAATTAGGCAGAGGAGGTATGACAGCAGCCCAGGGAACATAATTAGAATTTTAGTGCTGACGATTTTTATTTCTTTGTAAAATAAAGAATTGATGTTTTTAAAGGAATGTTCATTATAAGTGGACAATGCTATGCTGTTTATTATAAAATAGGATTAAAAACAAGTCGGTGGAAAATTTCTAGTCTAAAGTTTCATGCTGAACGGCAATCGCTGAAACAATAAAATCCCCTGAATCATTTATTACAAACAATGGTGAAAGGGAGATTGTTTCCTAATTGAATCATTTTTTTCCCTGTGATTAAATATGCTACATTTTTTGCTTGCATCCTACAATTTTATAGCTTAATCTAAATTTAAACAATTTCTTCTAGCTCAAGAGATGCAACCAATCACATAAAATATTACTAGTCATACATTGAAAGTTATTTTAATTGCTTTTTATGTAAAATAATGCAATTTGAATCATCTACAACCACATACAGATTTAGCACAAACAGGATAATGGGTATATCAGCTTGCCAGTGTTAACACCAAGCCTCCACAAGTGATTGCTAATTCCAATTTGCACACATTAATATGTGTCTTCATTATTTTTTTTAATTTATTTAAAACATCTACAATTAAAACTGAAGAAACTTTGCAATAGGTCTTGATTAAATATATCCTATTGTTTGGTTTCTACAGCTTCTATGCAGACTCATGTGTCTCCATGGTAACAGACTACTAACAAATTCTGTAGTCTAACCCTGCAGTCATACTCTGTTCCATTTTTCCTCTAGTTCTCGCTAACCTACTCAATGTTTGCTGTAAGGAGCAGAGGACAGATAGGTGTGAATAACTGCAGAATCAGAGTAAACAGAGTTTGTAGTCTGTCACTATGGAAACAGGTAAAAGCTGTAGATACAAAACAATTGGAAATAAATTTTAATCAAGTCTATTTACAAAGTTGCCTAATTTTTCCGTTTAGATGCAATAATATAAATAAATAAAAACATTGCAAAGATGGACATAGTCTTTAAAAAGAGGTGGTCACATACAATGGCGAACATCCAAAAATAAAGGCTTTATCTTCTGTGTGCACGTATAGACAACTCCACATGCATGCTCTATAGAATTTTGACGAGAGATGAAATAGCAAAAAATAAATAAAAATAACACTACAATTTTACAAGCTAGAAGTGTGGTTCTTATAAATATTACTAACGATTTCATATTATAATAAATTATGTTCTGTAAGTTTATCAAAATAAACTGAAAATTCAAAACATATATACAAATCAAGGATAACACCAGCAATAAACAGCAAGCTGAAAAAGCAGTGTGGTACGATTGCCATAAAAGAAGGTCAATTATTATACCAGTGCGCCACCTGCTGGTTAAAGTGAAAAACACAAAATCACTGAAAAGGGCCATACTTACTCATACAAGGGCAGGTACAAAAGTTCCCAACAGGATGCAGACAAACCACGATGCTGTAATGTTGGGGGGAATAGTGTGTCAGTACTTTGTGTGGTACACTTAGAAGGTGCTGGGCAGCCCGCCTGATCTAATAGTATGGGCGCAACTAATAGGCTGTATGTCAGCATGGTGAACTACATGTAACCGTGTGACTGGCACACTTATAGAAGACATATCTGTGTGCAATGATAATACTAAGCAGCCACCCCCTCATGAATAGTAGGCGTGATAGTGGATGTGCATTAGTGTTTTGCACCTGATCAACCTCCCTCTATGTAACATTGTGGTTTGTCTGTATCCTGCTGTGAAGTGGTGTGTGTATCTGCCCTTGTATGGCCTTTTTCAGTGATTTTAAATTAATATTGTTCTTTTCTTTGTGATTTGTTTGTAATTTAAAGAGTAAAATTCATGTCATATGGTTGTAATGGTCAATGTTTAGCATTTCATTTTACAGACGCAGGAAAAAAAAGTATGGCCAATCAAAAGTAAAAGGGGAAAAATCATCATAAAACATGACAGATAGGGTATGCTGCCATTTAACAAGAAACAGACTGCAGCAAGCCCCAAAAACTGCATGGTATGCAAATATCTCAATCAAATTTATGAACATCTGGACACTGTGGTTTGAACTTACTTAAAGAGGCTCTGTCACCACATTATAAGTGCCCTATCTCCTATATAAGGAGATGGGTGCTGTAATGTAGGTGACAGTAATGCTTTTTATTTAAAAAAAAAAAGATCTTTTTTCACAACGTTAGGAGCGATTTTGGTTTATGCTAATGAGCTTTCTTAATGCCCAAGTGGGCGTACTTTTACTTTCGACCAAGTGCGCGTTGTACAGAGGAGTGCATGACGCTGACCAATCAGCATCATGCACTCCTCTCCATTCATTTACACTGCACTAGCGATATAGTTATATCACTATGTGCAGCTACATACACAAACCCTAACATTACTACAGTGTCCTGATAATGAATACACATGACCATCCAGCCTGGACGTCATGTGTACTCAGAATCCTGACACTTCTGACTCTTTTCTGTGAGATTCCGGCAAGTGAAACCAAATCTCGCGAGATTACGGAGCTAAACGAGATTTGGTTTCACTTGCCGGAATCTCACAAAAAAAGAGTCAGAAGTGTCAGGATTCTGAATACACATGACGTCCAGGCTGGATGGTCATGTGTATTCATTATCAGGACACTGTAGTAATGTTAGGGCTTGTGTATGAGGCTGCACATAGTGATATATCTAGATCGCTAGTGCAGTGTAAATGAATGGAGAGGAGTGCATGATGCCGATTGGTCAGTGTCATGCACTCCTCTGTACAACGCCCACTTGGTCGAAAGTAAAAGTACGCCCACTTGGGCATTAATAAAGCTCATTAGCATAAACCAAAATCGCTCCTAACATTGTGAAAAAAGATCGTTTTTTTTAATAAAAAGCATTACTGTCACCTACATTACAGAGCCGATCTCCTTATGTAGGAGATAGGGCACTTATAATGTGGTGACAGAGTCTCTTTAAAGGGGTATTCCTCCAATCCAGTGTGCTCAGCTATTTCTATAACTCTAATTTTCAATAACAAAACTGAATCTTACCTATTTCTCCTTCCATCCCCTGTCTTGGAATACTAACTGAGGTGCGAGTCTCTGACTCCAGATTTCTCTTGGTCTCCCCTTTTTTTCCTATTATGTACCTATAACACACGCAGCAATAAAATAAGACAGGTAATACTAGAGTAAACGTTTATACTGGTCAGTCCATAAGTGAATGATTATGGAGTTTGAAAAGCAGGTGGTTAAATATATTCAGTATATTAAGATAACCCTAGACATTAGATATTTTTGACACATCCAGGGGAAATTAAACAATAATAACAAGTCTATGACAAGCATTACAAAAAAAAGTGTGAGCACACAATTATAGATTCTGTAGCCAATGTAGGATGTAGCCAAGCTGTAGTGAACTATATGGTTGTATCTGTTTTATCCCACTCTTACAAGAGTATCCCTATCCACAGGATTTGCCATAAACACATGATCGGTACGGGTTCCGACCTCTGGGACTCTCACCTTTCAGGAAAACGGAGATCCCCATTTGCTGATTCTGTGTCGCTGCTTTCCCCATTGAGCCCTCTGCTCTATCTGTAACTCGCATAGGCTGTCATCGAAAGGCCTGTTCGCAAGCATGGTCGCCACTATACTGAATTCAATGGGCGTAAAACAATTGGCAAGCGGGAATGACGGGACACCCGTTCTCTCAATAGGCAAGGGTCCCAGAGATCTCTACACCCATCACATATTTATGGCATAGAAACGTTCTCATTTTTTGAATACTTTAAGGGGTACAGTTTTTAAAAAGCGGTGCTTCATATGAGGTTTCTGACATATAGACCCCTCAAAGTCACTTCAGAACTGACTTGGTCCCTAAAAAAAGATGTATTGGACATTTTCTTGAAATGTGAGAAATTGCTGCGAAAGTCATAAGCCTTATACCGTACTAGAAAAATAAAAGCACGTTTAAAAAATTATGCCAACATAAAGTAGACAAATGATAAATGTTAACTAGTGACTATTTTGTGTGGTATAACTATCTGTCTTACAAGAGGATACAATCAAAAGTAAATTTTTCAAAATGTTCTCAAAATGTTGGTGTTTTTCACAAATACTGAATGTATTGACCAAATTTTACCACAAACATAAAGTACAATGTGTCACGAGAAAACAATCTTAGAATCACTTGGCTAAGTAAAAGCACTACAAAGTTAAAATCACGTAAAATGACACGTCAGATTTGTAAAACGGGGCTATGTCCATAGGGCCAAAACTGGCTGCGTTAAGACATGTCCTATGAATTTGGACTTCACAAATGACGCTATTGATACGTGACCTGCACTGTAAACTTGGAATAATAAAATAGTCACTGAAAAAGAGAAATAGACACTCACTTAAAAAGTTGGCTAGGAAGATCTATGGAGCTCCGGAAGCCCTTCTCGGTCTCTTCAATCATGAAGTCATCACATGGCTCATCTAAACATTGGATGGACTCTGCAGGGAAATATAAATGAGAACTATACGAGGAGAAACAAAGGAATATTGGTGGTTTCCATATGTCACCGACTGAATCACTGATACATTACCCTTGTAAAAATCATCCTCCGCTTCCTCAGCCTGATAAGTCGCCTCCCGTACTGTGTTCTTCCTGTATATTCGACCTCCAATGTTGACCAGGGTGGGGCGTAAAACCTCCATGAGTGCCGTCTCTAAAAGTAGACAGAAAGGTGAAAAAATGGTGTGTGCTTCAATGAAATCTCCTCTGCACCATTAAAACATGGTATCAAGGTGCCAAGATGACAGGCATGGGTCTGGCTATTGGAGGGAAGGGCTGGGAGTATTGATATATTAAAGTATGATGTCATCATGCTGTAAATATAAAATTATTAATTTGTCCAAAATATTTTTGACTAAAAATGTTGCCCCTGTCCACTGCAAATGTAAACAATATCACCATGGTGACCAGGTGACATCATGTCCAGCGATGATGCGTTGTAGTCTTTATCAAAGATTTTTATTTTGAGAATATACAAAACATAACAGCATACACATGGTTTCATAAATTTGCAAAATTCACAAGCAGTGCAATATAACCACTTCAATATCGCATAAAATACACAAAGACATAGAAACAACAGTAGGAGGTAACCTCCTAATCAGTAAGCAAAAACGAAATAAGAATGCAACGAGAATAACAATACCATAAGTGCAGCAAAGATAGTGCATTATTTAGGGAAGCCAGTCCCCACAGTTGGATAAAAATTAATCGCATATAAGTGCACATTATACGTCAGACTAACACAGACACAAGACAACAAGGGGAAACACAAACAGACCTAGCACGCAAAAGGTAGGCTTATATAGGTGTTCAAAAGAGGCCATCCAGCCAGAGAGGTAGATCATTACCACCCCGGAATCCAGACCACACTGCCCAAGTGCGGACAAAGAGCTCAGCTTTACCCTGATCAGCAGACATCAACTCCTCCATCCTCATAATTCCGTTCACCTCCGTCACCCATTCCTTCAATGAAGGTACAATGCTGGACTTCCAATGACGAGGAATCACTTTTCTTGCTGCGGTCAAAAAATGCCGAAAGACACTCTTTTTGAGGTGTGGGAGTGATCCAGGAACCATGGAAAGTAAGCCAATGGAGGCCGAAGTCTGAACCTCAGTATGAAAAAGTTTTTCAAAAAGTTTTTCCCAAAAGGGACGAAGCTTGGGACAATCCCACCAAATGTGCAGCATGGTTCCAGGAGCCTCCCCACACCTCCAGCACTCATCAGATACATTAGGGAATATCCTATGCAGCAAAGAAGGACAGCGGTACCATCTGGTGAGAATCTTATAATTTTTTTCCTGGGCGAAGCACGAGGTCGGTAGCTTATGCGCCAGGAAGAAAGATGTGCCCCACTCCTAAGCAGAGTGTCGAGTCCCCAATTCCTCATCCCATGCGGTAGTGAATGTCAGCTGAGAGTAATCGTATTTGGGTAGAAGGATCCCGTGTAAATAGGACCCCGTGTAAATAGGACGATGCGTTGTAGTCTGATGGTTTTAATACAAAATGTAAAGAATGCTCCGTGGTGGAAGTGGCCAGAATTTCTTACAAAGACCAAAAGTCCATTATTTTATATTTCTAGCATATCACCTTCCATAGAGCAATGTGTCTATATTCCAGACAATCACTTTAAAGAGCACCTTGAAAACAATTACAAGTATTGCTCAATGAGCTATCCCCTTCCGCCTATTATTATCTATATACGACAACCAATATGGCTTCTATTACAGGTTGTCACCCAGATTTCTAAGACATCTGCGGCCCAAACATTGCTGCTTCTGACTTCTCCAAATCACATCAAAATGTTATGTAGTCAGGAAGATTTGCAGTTCAGGATCTAGAAAGCTAGGTAGATTAGGAGCTGTAATAACATATATTGGTAGTTGTCACTTGTCAGGGAGGAAAGGACCAGATACAATTATAGGGTACCCCCAATACCATTGAAGGTGCCCTTTAAATATTGTAACGTGTCCTAAAAATAGCTGTGTAGAAAAATTTGTACGATATATTGTGACTGTGGAGATAACAAATAGTGTCCATGGAAATTCCTAAGCAAGTCAAATAATTAACCAATGAACTGTCACGTCAGATATAAATATCCCCAACTTAAGGAATTACCTTTACATCTGTAACCACAATAAAGGACCACTAACCCTATAGTAAGAGCTGCAAATAACATTATCATACACTCCAACATCTAAAATCAACAGTAGGCACAACCTGCCCACTACAACACACAGACATACATGCTGCGGAAGTTTCCACACCCCTTTTAAACGATATGTTTTGTATTGTAGCTGTTTTGTATTCTGTATACAGAGCAGCTGTATCTTGCGCTAAGACCTGAATCCGTCAGGTCTGTGGGACTGACGGTTTCAGTGTCAGCGGGTCCCGCCCATCTCTGACATGCGAGATCCACCCGTAATCGATCACATCTAAGGCCCTGACGAGGTCGCAACGCGGCTAACAACTGAGCCGGTACCATGTTCGGTGCGGCTGTCAGCCAGTAAGTGGCCGCACGTTAATGCTGGTAAACCGCCCCTCTAACTGCAAAATCATGCGGCCATGAATACACTGTTTATGGCCGCACGATTTTGCTGGTTACAACAAATTACCCCCTATTCATTTTCGATGGCAACGCCGGAAAAAAACAAATACAAAGCACTCAGCTATATCCGGCGCTCCCATAGAGAATGAATGGACCGGCAGTGCGTATGCGCGTGTAACCAGAATACCCCTTAACAAAGTATTTGACAGCCACACCTACATAGTGCCAGCGCGGTTGATGGCCTCGTTGCGACCGTGTCAGGGCCGCTCCGTGTGGCCGTACCCTTAGTTATGAACTTAGATGTGATCAATAACAGCTCGATCCTGCATGTCAGAGACACGTGGGACCCGCTGTCACTGAACCCGTCAGTCCCACGGACCTGACGGATACAGAATACAAAGCAGCTGTATCTCAAAAAGTTAAAATCATGTTTAATAAAAACGAATTAGAAAGTTGCACCAAACACACTGATACACATTTTTCTTATAAAATAAAAATCGCTTTCCAAGGTGTACATAGCGTTTAAGTGCCCTAATTGTGCCAGACAAAGTGCCCAGTAACAGCCCCAATGCGCTGACGGGAGAGACCTCGGCGCTCTCTTTACCTGCATCAGATTGTTCTTGGGTTTGAAACATTGAAAAATTAATGGTGGACATTCATCCGGATGTGAGGAAGTGTGAGCAGTCGCTTCATCCTACTGTATGTATCCCGACAGAGAACCTGATATTATGTAGTGTGGAGGTAACAATGGGGCCATGACTGAAAGCAAGTGTCTCATTTGGCCAGCCACAACACCCTATAAATGCCAGTCAAAGAATACCCATAAGTGCCAGTCTGTGCCACCACTGGTTTCAGCCGCTGTTTTCGCAAATACTAGCCACAGCGACCCCACAAGTGCCAGCACTCCTTACTATAGCTACATTTTAATAATGTTTTAATGTTACATTGCAGAAGTGAAAAGACTGAATTGGGTAAAATGTACAGACCAATCAAAATCAGCGCTGCGCCATCTATACTTGTATTATCTGTAATATTATTATCTGGAAATACATGACAAAGTAGCGATCACGGGGCAGACGTTATCTTGACCTTTCCATCAGTGATCTCATTGAGGATTACTACAGCCATTTCCTCCTAGCCTAAAATGGCTGATAACAGGGAACAATAGACAGTATTGAATTGAACAGCAACATGGAGGAAGACACTTAGAAATGACTGATGCATGGCAACAAACGCAGTAAACAGAATATTTTATTTGCAGCCTCGCTCATACATAAGCTCGCACATCAGCTTTGGCTATCACTCTCATTCAAAGTCTTCATTTACGTCTCCCCACTAACGCAGCATAAATTGCCCACATAAGCTTACCAACTAATGACGTAGTCGTACGTCATCTCCGTGGGCCGGAAGGAAACAAGGGACGTCAAACAAGGCTACGAATACCACGCAGCCGTATCTTTTGCGGGAAAGAAATCTAAAAGAAAGACAAAAGGAATTTTCGGGACTTGGTTTCCAAATTTTGTTTCTCATTATATATTTGTACTCCGGTATTTATTCTGTGCACTGTGCAATGGAATTCAAATGAAATCTTGCAACATTTGCCCATATCGAATATGGCGCCGTGAGAGTCTAAACGCAATGACGTCATTGAGCGCCGCGCACACTGTCAAAATAAAAAGCAAGGGCTGCAACTGCTGCATTCTGCGCGGCTGTGAGGTGAGGATCCGGGGACTTTATTAAACGGAACGAACGCTTAGGTTATTAGTAGGCGCCTGGCAATGGTGTATGAGGGGACTAACAACTGTGGCACTACAAGTCCCAGGCTGCACTGTTAGGCAACAAAAGCAAGCACTATTTAAAGCTGTATTTCGCCTCTTAAGTTCTGTCATATGATTCATGGTGAAGGAGGGTAATTTATCAGGGGGCGCTTTCGTATGTATGTACGTACGTACTTGGGTATGCAGTGATATTTGTCCTGTGTTTATTGTGGCCCCAGACAGCGCTTTAGCTCTACTTTTATGTTTTAGAAAATACTTGTAGTCCCTATAAAATAACATGTATGAGCTGGTGAAAAATCCAATAGACTGTAATGCTTATACGTATTGCACTGTATTATACAGGACTCAATCGCTTGTTCACGTCCCCTGGGGGACCAAAAATAGGCAAGAAAATAAAAGAGTTCAAGTTTTTTGTAATATACAGAAAAAAAATATTCAAAGTTCAAAAATTCCCTCCCCATTTTTGCCCTAATGTAATGTAAAAAAAATAAATGTAATTGGTATCGCAGCGTCTGTAAAAGTCAAAACTATTCTAATACGGTATAATGTCATTTAATCTGAAAGTTGAATGCCATAAAAAAAAACGATAGAATTTCTGGTTTTTTTTTTAGTCCCGTTATGTCCCCAAACAAATTGAATAAAAAGTTTTATGTACCCAAAATTAGTTCTATTACTAAAACTACAGCTCGCTCTGCCACAAGCAAGCCCTCACGCTGCTCCACGGGAAAATAAAAAAGTTCCGGCTCTCAGAATATGGCCCATTCAATAAATAGTTTTTTTTTTTTTCAATGATGTGCCATTACAATCTAAATCGCTGGTTTTTTTTTCTATTCCACCTTGCAAATTTTTTTTTTTTTCAGTTTCCCAGCACATCATATAATATATAAAATGATGCCATTAAAAAGTCCAACTAGACCCTCAAAAAACAAGCCAATGACAATGGAAAAATAAAAAAGTTATGGCTTTTGGAAGGCAGGGAGTAAAAGACAAAAATGAAAAACTGAAAAATGTTTTCAGCGGGAAGGGGTCAAAGCACCATCACACCACAAGCCTATCGTTATACTGCTGGGATTTAGCGTCCTATCAAAACTGTCCGTTTTTAAGCATCTAAAAAGAAGTTCTAAAACGTCGTGCGGTGAATGTAAATTAGCGGAGAGGAGTCCTGATCTGAGTCCAGCGGCTCCCGCACATGCCCGGTGCTCAGATGAAGCCGAGGCCGGTACACCTGGACTCTTCTCTGGTCATTTACATACAGCGCATGTTGTGTTCTTTTCTGACAAAATGCTAAAAACGGACAGTTTTGATAGGTCGCTATTTCCCAGCAGCATAATGACCATGTGGTATGGTGGCCTAAAATCTAGCGACAGGTTCCCTTTAATGCAGGACATACATTGTGAAGTATTCACACGTTCGTTTCTTCTAGCTACCTTATTTATATAAACTCGGAGAACCCCTTTAAACAATCTTAGGCTATGTTCACACCGCTTCAGATGCATGTGCCAAACCTGTCCTTAGACCCCTATGAGCCTGACGGATGCCAAAACTGTCCTTTCGGCATCTGCCGGACAGATCTACATTGGTATACCTTTTTTCACTGTACGGGGAAACAAACCTTACTGAGCTTTCCTATACAGTTGGCCACCACGAAACAACATATACCTTGCGGTATGGCATAGAGCTGCATACATTGGGAGTTTTATGCTCGGCTCATACGTTGGGGGACTTCTCGGCATATGCACCAAATATGAGGCATAATTGCAATGTGAACAGAGTCTTCTAGTACTCCTACTAAAGCTTGGAGCGCTATCTTTGGCGGCCCTATAGGAATTCATGGAGCGGCAGCTGAGCATGTGCAATACTGCTCCATTCCTATGAGGCTCCCAGGAACGGCAAGGTAAATCTGTTCTCGTGATCGGTGGGCGTCCCGGCAGTTGGACCCCCACCGGAAAACCCTCAAGGATAGAACTATGATTGGCCAGGTTTTACTTTATGCATGCCACTATTTTTAACTCTCACTGTTTGCTTTTCTCTCAGACACTTTGCCATGGCTGCCTCGTCGTCTTCTTCAGCTGGTGGTGTGAGCGGGAGCTCCGTTACAGGATCTCGCTTTAGTGTTTTACAGTTGGCTCCACCAAGAAAAGCACTTTTTACTTGTACGAAAGCAGCTGGGGAGATGCTAGAAGGTAAACTGCACTAGCAAAATAACGATTACTGGTTCCTTTTTTTTGGGGGGGGGGGGGGTTAAGACTTTTCCTAATTTGCTTTATCAGTGTCTGGTTCTTCATATCTTTGGTTTGTTTTCCCCACAACATTCATCAATGGTTTACTGATATCATATACCAAAGTCTGACTGGTTGGGAGTCCAATTGTTTTAACCCCTACCAGTGACTAGAATGAATGGGGCGGAGGCGCTTGGTAAAGCATGGCAACCCCATCAAGGAAGTCTGAGCAAGCATGCATGTTTATTGCAAAGAGAGAGAGGGGTAAGGAGCTGCCAGACACCTCTGGTGGTGCTGATCTCCTAGAACAAAATTCAGCATCTTGAAATCTAACATATTTAATCCTTGTTTCCCACCTCGGCAGACGTATGGCTTTAGAGGACATTATATATGTGTCTTCTGTTTAGGTTCTGTTCCTGGTTTTGGCTTAAAAATACATGCAAAAGCTACAGCAAATCTGCACCGTGTGAACAAGGCCTAATGGTGGCTTATTGGGCATGCATATCATTCCTTTTTTCCATGTGGTAATCCAGACCTGCTAGTGTTTCACAAAGATACAATCTCAAATTATAGAGCCCAAAAATTATCATTCATTATCAGCACTTGTCTACATGGCCCATGTCGGGCTGTATAAGAGGACCTTAAGGCTATATTCAGACGACCGAAAACCACCTGAAAACACCAGTGCCCATGTAGATGGCGCCATACACTGTGCCCATGTAGATGGCGCCATACACTGTGCCCATGTAGATGGCGCCATACACTGTGCCCATGTAGAAAGTGCCCAAATAGATAATGCCATTGTCATGTTATTGCGCCACCTGCATCACAAGAGAGCACAAAATTCCGGGCAAAGGAACCAATGGTTTCTTTGTTTCGCCAGCACTGTTAATTGTATCCGCAGCCTAAGGACACTGATACAATTGAGTCCCCCCTGTAAACACTAGGATCAGTTTTTGCCGGCCGTCACACAAATGATTTTGTGAAAAACGGCTGTGAAACTGATTTATTGAATTTTACGGGGGCCGACGAGCCGTGGAAACGGCAGAAAATAGAACCGTATGCACCAGCCGTTAAAAAGACTGCTGTGTGGAAACACTCATAAAATCTGATTATTTTGAAAATGGCCTTGCGACGGCTCGTTAAAAGAAATGGTCGGTTAAAAGAAACGACCGTCACGCGGGCGTTTTTATCTGTTGTGCGACTATAGCCCAACCAGCATTAGAGGACGTGAAACTGTAGTTTACCACTAGGTGGCACTACAGGTCTTCATAGGAACCATCATCAGCTCACTTGGAAGATAAGTAATGAATATCAGTAGTTCAGCAAATTTGTGCTTTTTCTAAATGTTAAATTGTGTTTTGCTGAGATAAGTTTCCCCCTTCATTGGTTAAAAAGGCGCCGTCATGTAAGGGCGATTATCGGGCAGACAAGCGTTCGTATAACGCTCATTGCCGGTAATTACCCTGTGTAAACAGGGCAGCGATCAGCAGATGAACGAGCAAACACTGCTCGTCTGCTTGTTGTGTCGTTATAAAAAAGTAAAATATTATCGTTGTCGGCAGCACATCTCCCTGTGTAAACAGATGGACACGCTGCCGACATGATACTGTATGGGGACGAGCGATCGGAGTAACGACCGCTCGTCCACATCCATAGCTCTGTGTGACAGGAGCAAACGAGCGCCAATCAACAATGTCTCTTTGAACGGCGTTCGCTGCAGCGGTCGATTATCGGCCGGTGTAAAAGGCCCTTTAGAGAGCAGCTTAATTTCTGAACAAAGCGCTAGAAATCCTGCCTCCGTTCATTTATTTTGCATACATTTTTCAAAGTCAGGACATTTTTGCAAGTTGCTGAGAACAGAATTCTTTGTACTATATGCAGTTTATTGTTCAGAGTTCTGGCTCTGCTGTGCTGAATATGGCTTATTTTAGACAAATACATATTGTCATGTTTTTTATTGAATTGGTATTATTTTGCCGTGGAGTCATTTACCTGGGACTTTTTGTATCCAGTATTAAATGAAGATTTTTCTAGAAGTAGTGCAACTCATAAAAGAGGCATTTTGGCAAGATGTAGCAGAGCTGAATTTGTCTTCTGACTGGTATATAATCATACTGCATAAGCTTAGTCTGAGGAAGGTTTTCTTGCACTCTTAGGCTATGTTCACACGGAGTATTTTGGGGGAGGAATATCTGCCTCAAAGCTCCAAACGGAATTTTGAGGCAGATATTCCTCCCCCAAAATACTCCGTGTGAATAGCAATGATCGCGCCGTTTTTCGCCCGCGGCCATTGAGCGCCGCGGGCAGAAAACACGCTTTCTCCTGCCTCCCATTGAAGTCAATGGGAGGTCGGAGGCGGAAGCGCCCGAAGATAGGGCATGTCGCTTCTTTTTCCCGCGAGGCAGTTTTACTGCTCGCGGGAAAAAGACGCCGACGCCTCCCATTGAAATCAATGGGAGGCGTTCTCGGGCCGTTTCTGCCGAGTTTTGCGACGCGGTTTCCGCGTCAAAAAACTCGGCAAAATACCCCGTGTGAACATAGCCTTATTATAACACATCAGGTCATGTAGGGGGACGTTAACTACTTCTTCCAGATCTTTCCAAAATCCTTTTGATGGCTTCATTGGTTTAGAAACCTACTCGGCGGACAGTGGAGAATATGCAGACGACTTGCCTCACGCATTTGTGTTTGAGGAGCTGCCTCTAAGCAATAGCCATTGTTTTTATTTTTATTTTTTTGTTTTTCATTTTTTGAAGTATTAAGGACTTTATTAATTTTATTTGAATTTTTTTCTTATTCCCCACCCCCCAAGGGGCTTGATCATGCAATTGTTAAATATTTGTGTTGCTGTGAATGGTATTATATTTTTAAGGGTCTTTTATTAATTAGGAGGAGAGACATGTCAGTCCGGAGAGCCTTCATTAGGCCCCCAGGCTGCCATGACAACTATCGTCTTAGATGCCGCGATCTCTATTGACCGCAGCGTGGTATCTAAAGTATTAAACAGCCGGGTGAAGCGTTTGAGCCGGCTACATACGTCTCCTCACCCATCATCACGTACAGTTTTGTGTTTATTATAATGTAAATTTGCACACTAGGCTGTCTGACACAGATCATTTTGACCAGTACAACCATTCTAAACCATCATGTTGACATTAATTTTAAAAAAAAGAATTAGACGCACAGGAATAACGTCTTTGCATATGGTAGCATAAACGTAGAAATGCCTTTCTTACATTTTCCTGTTGTAGCAGTCTGATTGGGCATAAGTATGCGGATCCTCAAGCAGTGATAAAGAAGAGCGGCCACCTCTCCTAAAATATCTGTTTAGTAAATAATTGTAGTCTCCATGAAATAACGATGCTGGAGCATCTTTTCTTAGAACTCTACGTTGTTCCGTTCCTCCGTCATTCCTCAGAAGTTTATAAATAAAGGGCAGGGTGTAACCATTCCCCTTGTCAAAGGGGTGTGTCCCTACAGTCTCACTCTGTGAGCACTGATTGGACAGTGTCAGTCTGTGTAGGGACACACCCCCAACTGGTAACACCCAGCCGTCAGTTTAATCATTAGTTTCTGGGAGGATTAACAGAGGAACGGTACAAGGTAGTGTTATAAGAAAAGACGATCTAGCATCATTATTTCATGGGAAACAATTATTTTTTTTAAAACTGACATGTCAGGACAGGTGACAGGTCCTCTTTAAAAATAAATAATTTAAGATTACTATTGAATAAGTAAAGAAAGCTTTCTGTTTGTGATTTTATTTAAGGGCTGTGTAAATCTACAGGTCCCTTATACATCGCTGTGGCCCCTTCATTCTCAGGATCGGTGGGGGTCCCAGAGGTCGGATCCCCACTGATCAATAACAAGGATGGAATATCTTCTGGGCAGGGACCTCTCTCCTTTTTTGTCTCATTCGTTGTTCATTTAGTTAGTTGTCGTTTTACTTTTTCGTTACTTTCCCAATTGTAAAGTGCTGCGGAATATGTTGCCACCATGTAAAGATTATTGTTATTTAGTCTTTTTTTTTTTTTTCCTCTTGTTTGTAGATGGCTCGGAGAGATTCCTTTGTGAATCTGTGTTCAGTTATCAAGTAGCTTCAACGCTAAAGCAGGTCAAACACGGTAAGTAATAAATGCAAATCATGTTCAAGTCCTGCCCCAGCAAATCGTATCTCATCCTACACATTTCTGCTATATCAAAAACCACATACTAGTTAACTGTGTGTCAGAAGGCAATGGCTGCGTTCCACAAATATGACTGTTTTTATGGGTTTTAGCTTGACAGCAATTTAAGGCCATAACAAATCTTGTGATGTATAGACACCTGGAATAAACTACTTTGCTCCATAGTCCGCATGAAGTGTTATATGATGGAGGGAAGGTAGGAATTCTTTGACTCACAATAAAACATAGAATAAGAATGTCATGAAATGGAGCATCAAGAAGATCCATATAAAGGGTTAAGCTAGCAGATGCCCATAGCATCTGCCATACAACAAACCCACCCCCCTGATACTTCTGCACCATCCTGTTAAATTGAGCACTACATCTTGGCAGGACGGGGAATCCTTGTCACTCAATCAATCTTCTCCAGTCCGCATCACCAAGAGATTGGTTAGCCTCTCATGAGCATTGTATACGTTTCAGTAGCCGTGTCTCAAGAAAAGAGAATCTGTTATTTTTTCCTATTAAAGGTGTTGCTTGTTCAGATATCTTATTTCCAAATACCATATTAAGGAATTCTGCGTTAATAGAGGAAGTATTTGTAAAAAAATATAAAAATAGGACCAACGGCGCTGCACGATGAGACAGAAAATTGGATGACTTAGATGACCATCAAGGTAATATTTAATGGAAGGGCTACGCGTTTCGACACCGAACTGGTGTCTTCATCAGGCCAGTACAGACTGTGCAGAAACATCATACATTTATATACATACTGGGAAGCAGACAAGGACCGCCAAAAACACAGCAGGTCAAAGGTCAGATACAATACAAAATTAGCACATGACAAAAAGGACAATAATGATAGCTAAAAATATGGTGTGATAACACCACATCAGACATGAAACATATGTTAATAAATAAAAGCTAGAACAATAAAAACATTGGCCGAAAAACCCAATACGGCTCACCTAGCCGACTTTGTATGAGGCGAAACATTAGTGAAACATTACCTGAGTGGTCCCAATCATAACCACAACGGTAAATAGTTGTTACTTATCTAAATTGAGCATGGGTTATTGATAAAAAATGCACTAAAATCGCTAGATTTTAAAGCCGCTGGAGTAGCGTCCCCGGTTGCCTAGCAACCCAGATATCACTAGAGCCGGAAGTACGTACTGAGACGCGAACTGAACCGCATCCAGACTTAGAGGTAAATAACACAATAAAATGTGATAATTACCCGATCGAATGTGTAGGGAATCCTTTACAACAAGCAGGCTACCTGAGGTATATGGAAGAAAGCCAAGAGTGCCCTCAATGCTAATCAACCAGTAGTGAGACAAGCCAACTTGTAACTATTAGTAGGAGCTTATTCTTATAGCTAAGGGGTCGGACACTGTGCCCTCCATCTCTTTATATAAAAGCAAGAGGAAACTGATTCTTTCTTTCTTTCTTTCTTTCTTTCTTTCTTTCTTTCTTTCTTTCTTTCTTTCTTTCTTTCTTTCTTTCTTTCTTTCTTTCTTTCTTTCTTTCTTTCTTTCTTTCTTTCTTTCTTTCTTTCTTTCTTTCTTTCTTTCTTTCTTTCTTTCTTTCTTTCTTTCTTTCTTTCTTTCTTTCTTTCTTTCTTTCTTTCTTTCTTTCTTTCTTTCTTTCTTTCTTTCTTTCTTTCTTTCTTTCTTTCTTTCTTTCTTTCTTTCTTTCTTTCTTTCTTTCTTTCTTTCTTTCTTTCTTTCTTTCTTTCTTTCTTTCTTTCTTTCTTTCTTTCTTTCTTTCTTTCTTTCTTTCTTTCTTTCTTTCTTTCCTGTACATGTATTACATGCTCAGCAATTCAGCTGGAAATGTGCGGCAGGGGAAAAATTCTCCCGGCGATAGCGGCTGATTGATGGGGGTTCCAGATGTTGTATCCGCGGTGATCAACTGATCACCACCGCGTTTGTTTTTAGATAGGTTGTTTTACTTAGACTACCCTTTTAATGATGTGTCATGACACAACCTAAATATTTTCTTTTTAGAGGGGTATTCCTGACCCAAACATTTCTCAACTATTCACTGGACTAACCGCAGGGACCCCCACCGATCACTAGCACGCTTTGTGGCTGGAATACTCATTCCAGTATTCATAGATGCTTTTTGTGGCGGGCACGTAAATCATCTGTCTTCTAGATCCCATGAGGTTACACTTTAGTAATATGATTCACTACAAAAGGAGACCCAGGAATCAACTGCTGCATGTTCTTTGCTCCTTTCATTTCTTTTACTTTCCTTGAGGGCAGCCTTTTTTAACACCTATCCCTGATGGGTACAATTAAAAGGGAGGAGATCAGATCTGGTCTCCCAACAGACATTTGTAAAGCTTTGTTCTTTGATACCTGGGGCAAAAGGATGTAAGTTGTCTCCACCTGACTAAGAAAAGTAGAGACATTACAGGGAACAATCTTCTTAAAGCAGTGATTAGCGTAGCCGACTCCCAAGATTGTTACGACCAGAAGATGTTTTCTCCATTACAACTATTGTACACCCTGAAATATTTTGTTTGTGTATTCAATGGAACCAGTAACATCGTACTTTAGGACAAAGAATTCAAAAATCGCCATGTCCACATGTTTTCTCTACATACAGTTAATTTTCATCAGTGATTATACGATTCTTTTATTCACATTTACATAGTGAATTTACTGTTTTATCCTTCAAATCCTGATTTTGTCTTTCTAGTAAAAATGTCCCTTGTAATGTGCTTTGCTATTTTTTATTTAAAATACCCGTGTGCTTATGCCACACCTTGGGAGGGGGGGTTATATCCTGAGTTATGACTGCTTGAAGTTAGGCTAGAGCTACAAGCCGAGTTTGGCCGCGGCTCAGGTTGCAGAGCCAAAGATCGCTGTGTCGCGCTGCCTGCATCTCGGGTGAATGTGGTCGCTTTGCAACCACAAGTTTTCGTGTTACACCACAGTCGCAAGGAATCAAAACACACTGGACTTCTTGCCACCAAAGTAGCCATAGCCAAACAGGCCCAAAGTCTGCACTATTGAGAGATTCTGATAACATTTCCTGCTCTGATTTCCGTAAAGTTCAACCATGTCACAGGGACATTGGGGCAGATTTACTAATGCTGTCTAAGATTTGGGCAGTGTTAACTTCGATCAAGAAGTGAGAAGATGCACTGAAGAGGTGCACGCTGTATGATAAATTTGGTGCATCTTGCTAGATATGTTAGACACTTTTCTCCTCTTGATAACCTTTTTAGTTTGCTTCATTTATGCCAGTTATTTTGGCCAACATTTGGCAAGATTTTGGTGCCAGTCGGCACGTTTTAAGTCACACCCTTCCAGCTAAGCCACATCCCTTTTTAAGAATTATATTTGCGCCAAAAAAAACCAGGCCATAATTCTGGACACAAACCACTGTCCACGTTTAATATCTACATCATAACTGATTTGAATAGTTCCACTTGTGTGTATGGGCATTGACCGGAGTGTAGTTAAAGGCCTTTTTGGGGGGCCCCCCCAACTTCTCTTTATTGCCAGCAGACATGTGTGACACTCTGCTGGGTCCTGTATCTAAGCCAACCACATTGTAAGCTTAGATGCAGGGCCTCAGCGAACAATATTCTTATACTTGCCCTCCTCGCTCCTGAGCCAGATCCTCGTCAGCTCTGGGTGCAGTGCGGGTCCTGATTCCGTTCAGCGTCATGACGTAACCCGTGGCACGCTTATCGTTGTGACGCTGAAAGGCATCAGGACCTGTGCTGTGAACGTACCCAACTCAGGAGCAAGGTCGGTAAGTATACGGTCAGGGGCAAACTCAGGATTTTTAAATGGGGTTTCCAAACGCATACTTTTCGTCCTGCTACCCTCTGGCTTTTACGCTACGAGTACTGGTCTGCACTTATCCACCAGCCGAGCCCTTTTTATTACAAGTTCTAATAAAAAGGCTAAGCAATATGATCTTATCACTACTGGTACTGTAAAAACCAACGTAGATAGTACCACACTCATTGCCCCCTGTGGATGGTGCACACACTCATTGCCCCCTGTGGATGGTGCACACACTCATTGCCCCCTGTGGATGGTGCACACACTCATTGCCCCCTGTGGATGGTGCACACACTCATTGCCCCCTGTGGATGGTGCACACACTCATTGCCCCCTGTGGATGGTGCACACACTCATTGCCCCCTGTGGATGGTGCACACACATTGCCCCCTGTGGATGGTGCACACACTCATTGCCCCCTGTGGATGGTGCACACACTCATTGCCCCCTGTGGATGGTGCACACACTCATTGCCCCCTGTGGATGGTGCACACACTCATTGCCCCCTGTGGATGGTGCACACACTCATTGCCCCCTGTGGATGGTGCACACACTCATTGCCCCCTGTGGATGGTGCACACACTCATTGCCCCCTGTGGATGGTGCACACACTCATGGCCCCCTGTGGATGGTGCACACACTCATGGCCCCCTGTGGATGGTGCACACACTCATGGCCCCCTGTGGATGGTGCACACACTCATGGCCCCCTGTGGATGGTGCACACACTCATGGCCCCCTGTGGATGGTGCACACACTCATGGCCCCCTGTGGATGGTGCACACACTCATGGCCCCCTGTGGATGGTGCACACACTCATGGCCCCCTGTGGATGGTGCACACACTCATGGCCCCCTGTGGATGGTGCACACACTCATGGCCCCCTGTGGATGGTGCACACACTCATGGCCCCCTGTGGATGGTGCACACACTCATGGCCCCCTGTGGATGGTGCACACACTCATGGCCCCCTGTGGATGGTGCACACACTCATGGCCCCCTGTGGATGGTGCACACACTCATGGCCCCCTGTGGATGGTGCACACACTCATGGCCCCCTGTGGATGGTGCACACACTCATGGCCCCCTGTGGATGGTGCACACACTCATGGCCCCCTGTGGATGGTGCACACACTCATGGCCCCCTGTGGATGGTGCACACACTCATGGCCCCCTGTGGATGGTGCACACACTCATGGCCCCCTGTGGATGGTGCACACACTCATGGCCCCCTGTGGATGGTGCACACACTCATGGCCCCCTGTGGATGGTGCACACACTCATGGCCCCCTGTGGATGGTGCACACACGCATGGCCCCCTGTGGATGGTGCACACACGCATGGCCCCCTGTGGATGGTGCACACACGCATGGCCCCCTTTTAGATAGTGCCGGGTGCCCCCCACACAAATAATTAAAAAATTATACTCCCCTAGCCCTGTTGCGCAGGACGGAGCTCCTCAGTCCTGCAGCCTATAAGGCACAGAGATGGAATCCTTTTTTCATAGGCCGATGAGATCCGGTGATATCAAAGCGTTTTATAGACTGCAGACCTAACGTGGCCTGTAGCCGAATGGCAGAGCAGGGAGCAAGCCCCTTGCTCTGCCATAGTATTCAATTTTATCTGCGTCGTAGATACATTATATCTATTCACACGTCTAAGGTGTCCTTCTGTTGGCCATATTTGATTCTGATAGTATAGTTCCTAGCTCCTCAGTCCTGAATGCTATATAACCCGTGCCCACTGCATTTGGACAATGCCAGTTCCATATTTTAACCTTCTAACTTTTTTACTTGCTCAGACAGTTTGTCACCAGCTTAAGAACGTCTCGTAAATGTCACTGTGTATACACAGATAAAACTCTTCCAGTCAAAGGCTGTGATTGATCATGATCCTCTCCAGTGATGACCTAAAATAATGGAGCAACCTTGAGAGACAGAGGAGGATTCTGTTCTAATTGCAGTAACATTTGTTTAGGTCTAATCTTTTCAGATCAACAAGTGTCCCGAATGGAGAAGTTGGCTGGATTAGTGGAGGAGCTGGAAGCAGATGAGTGGAGATACACCCCAATTGAGCAGCTCTTGGGCTTCACACCTTCGTCAAGCGGAAAGTAACCTACAACCTGCCACCACGCCACATTTCGACAATACATAAGAAATAAACTGTATCTTTTTGGATGCAGTCGAGAGAAGGTACTCGAAGGGCTCAACATCGTATATCAAGTGTCCAGTTGTTCTGGCAAAAAGTAATGCGTTAGGGTATGTTCACACGCAGTGTTTTCAGACGTAATTCGAGCGTTTTACGCCTTGAATTACGCCTGAAAAAACGCCCCTAATACGCCTACAAACATCTGCCCATTTCTTTCAATGGGAATTCCGATGTTCTGTTCCCATGAGCCTTTATTTTACACATTGCTGTCAAAATACGGCGCGTAAAATGACGGCTCGTCAAAAGAAATGCAGGACACTTCTTGGGATGTTTTTGGAGGCGTTTTTCATTGACTCCATTGAAAAACAACTCCAAAAACCACAGTAAAAAAAACACGAGGTGTTAAAAAAACATCTGAAAATTAGGAGCTGGTTTCGCCTAAAAACAGCTCCGTATTTTCAGACTTTTTTGGTCACTGCGTGTGAACATACCCTTATATTTCAGCCATCTGATCTTCAGATCTATAGAAAGTCTACAAATTGATACACGTTGAACACTTCCACCGTACGTGACTATCCTGACCCGTTCAGCAGATTACCATTGAACCTAAGCTGTGAATGAACATAGAAAGATCTTAACAGATTTGGATAATAATAAATACTTTTTTTGTGAAATATAATTTTTGTTTTTCTTTTGTCTAAAATAAAATCTATTTGTTAACGGATTGCTTACAGGGTTGTTGTTGTTGGTGTATCAAAAACATTAGCTCCACTACTGCGAAAGTGAGGAAAATGTGTTTGTGATTTCATTTTGTAACTATGGTTATGTGACTCCATCTTGCATGGAGTATCCATTTAATATCTTAAAGAATCCTTTTTGTGTTTGAAGAATCATCTGTTTCATTAAAAGAAGTAAATTCATGCTGGGATTGTCTGAACAATTATGTTTATGTTCCTTAGCTAATGTTATGATTCCTCTTGTGAGAAGTGAATCTGCAGCCCCATACCGTCTGAAAACCGTTTGTTTACCATTTTTTGTTATGAGGAATAGACTGGTGCTAGGGCAGCTGTGGGGGTCATTATGACCCCTCCGTCGTGGTGACGTTGCATGTTATGGGAAATTGTAGTCTTACATGTAAAAAGCCTTTTCGTGCTTGTGATTGGCTCAGCACGAGCAACTCCCCATTGTATATGTATTGTGCTTGTGATTGGCTAAGTTTAAACCTACCCTTTTTGAAAGATATTATTGTAATTGCATTTGGTCAATAAAGCAGATAAGCATATTTTAGGTATACAAAGTGTGTCTCTTTGTGCCTTACTTCTCTCCGATATATCGATATAACCTATGGATCTGGATAAGTTAACTGAAGGGTGTCCGTTGACCTACCCATTGAAACTTTCAGTCTAATATATTTTGGCCAGGATTGCATCAACAACTACCTTGCCAGCAGTTACTACGAAGAACCCTGGAGTCTCTAGCAGTGTGGATGCAAGCCTGCCCCCAGTGGCTCTGACAGTGTTATGCTGACTTCCCTCACAACTCCTGCAGTGTGAATATAGATTACCCTAAAACGAGAAGGGGCACTTGCTGGATCTCTTTATGTCCTCTAATAAGCCTTGAATTTTATTGAACAACTGACTCTCCTTTGACACTTATACATTTGTTATATCAGTGATCGGGCAATAGAGCACTTTTAGTTTCCAAAGTCAGGTTGTCAATTTCAGACCATTGGATTCTGGGTTAAAGGAATGTGAGTATGAGGTTATAAGTAAAAGCTACAGATTACTTTTTTTTAATAACTGCATTTTTTTTGTGGTTGTAAACCGGTTCCTTGTAGGCTGCCATGTACTTGTTGGTTTTAGTCCACAATATGGTTCGTGGTTCCTTAAGTAAAAGTTGGCTGTAACAACCAATTACAACTGTTGGTCAACTTTTTGGCTGAATTTTAGCACAAACCATTGTTCACAATAGACAGCTGATGGAAATAACATCAAGTTGGATTTATTTTTTCCATTGGCTGTTATTGTGGGCTTCACAGCTGATGACTTGTGGTTGTTTGGCATAATGTGCGCATACTCATTTAGTTGGGCAGAAAATGTCAATGAAAGGGCAATGGTTGGCAGGATAGAAATTAATGGCCGTGGTAAGGAAGGTTCATTTCCTCTTGGCCACTTTTTTAAAAGATAGTCTCAATG
This sequence comes from Rhinoderma darwinii, assembly GCF_050947455.1. Lineage (NCBI taxonomy): Eukaryota > Metazoa > Chordata > Amphibia > Anura > Rhinodermatidae > Rhinoderma > Rhinoderma darwinii. The sequence goes on along the minus strand of NC_134697.1, from coordinate 55,286,819 downwards.
TTCTTGAGAAGGTTGTTCAGCAGATTCTTCTTAGTCATTTATATAGCACATTGTTTGGCAGAACATACTGGGTGGGTGCAGTAGTTTAACATCTTGCCAAGTTTAGAATAGTGACCAGTTAAAAGCCATTGAGTCCTGCCAGTTAGGATGGCGTTGTCTCATGAGTTGCAGTGCACCCACCATACACCATGTTCTCCTTCTCACTTACTTGCTGCTTCATGAGTTTCCATATACATTTATATATAGAAAATTATTTTTTTTCCTTGCCACAAAACCAGATGTATTTTTAGTCATTAAGGAACACTCATATTCTGAAATAGATGATCGCCTCGTGCTTGCTTATTTTGGAAATAATTCCACAACAGAAGGACTGAAGAGAAAGGTTACAGAGGCATCTGCTTGTAGGAGGTGGTTAAAGCGCAGGTTCAGCGCAGGAAGGGGATGTGTGGCTTTTTCATAGATCTGCTACACTCATTTCTAATTATTTGCTTACTACAAAAAAAATACAGCATATTTAATTTATTCCTCTACAGAAAACATTCAACTAAAATGAAGTCTCAATAGAAAAAAATATCAGAGAAAATTTCCAAACCCCACTTACACTTGGTGAAAATAATCACTGCAGATTTTGGGACATTTTATAATGCGCGGCATTCCTTTAAAGTGTAACTAAATGTTCAACAAACTTCTGATGTGTCATAATGACATGTCAAGTTTTGATTGGTGGGGGTCCAAGCACCGATACCCCCACTAATCACTAAAATGAAGTGGCAGAAGCGCTCATGTGAGCGCTGAGCCGCTTCGTTTCTGTTCGGCTTTTTCCGGAAATCAATGTAGCGGTGTACGGGTTCAATAGAAAGTCTGAGCTCAGACTCCCATACATCGGCTTTGCAGTGCTCGGACAATCACCAATCAAAACTTATGACATGTCACTATGACACATCAGAAGTTTGAATGTTTAGTTACCGTTTAAATGTCCTGGAATTTTGCCACAGATTTCACTCTTTAGGCTGGGTTCACAGCAGGGAGCCGGGCTCCTAGCATAGTTATGTACGACGCTAGGAGTCCCGGCCTCGCTGCAGGACAACTGTCCGTACTGTAATCATGTTTTCAGTACAGGACAGTAGTTCCACGGAGAGGCAGGGACTCCTAGCATCGTACATAACTATGACACTAGGAGCCGGCTCCCTGCAGTGTGTTCGGTCCGGGACTTGCGGCCGAAATACGTTCCGTCCTTTACGGACGTAACATGGTCGTGTGAATCCAGCCTAACAATGTAAAGGGTGAAATCTGCAGCAAAATCCACAAATAACTCTACTTCTGCATGAATCCTTATGATTCATTTATGATTTGGAAAAGTTTTCTTCAAGAAAGGGTTGAATACTACACGTTTTATATTTTTTCTACCAACCAGAAGATATAACTGGATTTTGCACGGGTATTTCTAAAGAGTTTAAGCAAGAACCTTGATGTCATGTTGAAAAGTAAGGACATTTTACAGATGGGTCCACTTTTTTTTTTTTTTTTTTTTTTAAACATTGGAGTCTATGGTCGATAGATGGCATCAGTCACAACCATCCAGTAAAATAAATGTTTACATTAAATGTATACTTTTTTTTTCACATTGGGATTAATAAAGATTAAAAAAAATAACATACCTTTTCTTATTGCATGGCTGTGACTTGTACATTTTTTTTTTTTTAACAACGGAGTCTTCGGGCAATGGCTGGCCTCCTGTGGGGGGGGCGGATATGTTTTTTTTTTCATGTAAAACATCTGGCTCCATATATCTCGGTTTATGTCAGATTTTGAGGAAAAGTAAGGGGGGACATATGTATGTAAAGTTTATTTTTTAACATGTAGACAAATTAATATTTGCTATTCATTTAAAGAGGCTCTGTCACCAGATTTTCAAACCCCTATCTCGTATTGCAGCAGATCGGCGCTGCAATGTAGATTACAGTAACGGGTTTTTTTTTTTCAAAAACGAGCATTTTTGGCCAATTTATGACCATTTTTATATTTATGCAAATGAGCCTTTCTTAATTACAACTGGGCGTGTTTAAAGTTATGTACAACTGGGCGTGTATTGTGTGTGTACATCTGGGTGTTTTTACTTGTTTTACTAGCTGGGCGTTGTGAATAGAAGTGTATGATGCTGACGAATCAGCATCATCCACTTCTCTTCGTTAACACCCAGCTTCTGGCAGTGCACAGACATACAGCGTGTTCTCGAGAGATCACGCTGTGACGTCACTTCCTGCCCCAGGTCCTGCATCGTGTCGGACGAGCGAGGACACATCGGCACCAGGCGACAGAGGCTACAGTTGATTCTGCAGCAGCATCGGCGTTTGCAGGTAAGTCGATGTAGCCTCTGGTGCCGATGTGTCCTTGCTCGTCCGACACGATGCAGGACCTGGGGCAGGAAGTGACGTCACAGCGTGATCTCTGGAGAACACGCTGTGTCTGCACTGCCAGAAGCTGGGTGGTAACGAAGAGAAGTGGATGATGCTGATTCGTCAGCATCATACACTTCCATTCACAACGCCCAGCTAGTAAAACAAGTAAAAACACCCAGATGTACACACACAATACACGCCCACTGCTACATAACTTTAAACACGCCCAGTTGTACTTAAGAAAGCCTCATTTGCATAAATATAAAAATGGTCATAACTTGGCCAAAAATGCTCGTTTTTGAAAAAAAACACGTTACTGTAATCTACATTGCAGTGCCGATCTGCTGCAATACGAGATAGGGGTTTGAAAATCTGGTGACAGAGCCTCTTTAAAGAGTATTTAAAGATAAAGGTCATGTAATTGAACGAAAAAAAACTAAAAAAATTAACTTTGCAAATATTTATTTAAAAAAAACCTCACAAATATACAATTTCCTTCTGTTAAAAAAGTAAATACACCCCTGGCGCTAATACCTGTTATGGCCCATTTGGCAGAAAAAAAACCTCCAACAGACTTTCTAACTGTATACCAGTCTCTGACATTGAGTGGGAGAACTTTCTTCTCACTCCTCTATGGAAAATGATTCAGCTATGCAATGTTTTACGGCTCCAAAAACGGCTCAAGAAGTGACATACACTTCTTTTTCACAGGCATTTTTTAACGCTTCCGATTTTTTTGGCCGTTTACCTCCCGTAAAACGGCTGAAAATAAGCTGTGTGAACATATTGTGAGGGTATGTTCACACAGTGTTTTCAGCCATTTTACGGGGTGTAAACGCCTGAAAAAACGGAAGCTGAACGCCTCAAAACATCTTTTCTTTGATTTCAATGGGAAAAACTGCGTTTCGTTCAGACGGGGCGTTTTTTTACGCGGTTGTTTGAAAAATAAGTGCATGTCACTTCTTGAGCCGTTTTTGGAGCCGGTTTTCATTGTGTGAATAGAAAAACAGCTCCAAAAATGTCTCCAAGAAACGCAACACAAAATAACGTTTGACGCTTTACAAACGGCTGAAAATCAGAGGCTGTTTTCCCTTAAAAACAGCTCCGTATCTTACAGCTGTTTTTACTTGAGCGTAGGAACATACCGGGAGGAGTCCTGTCAGGATTTATTCTGGTTTTTACTTAGAAATAATGCACCAAATCACATAAACCTATATATCCCAGAGATCAGCTTCTATCCCCATACCATGTGCTGCTTTCAGACATGGCAGCAGAAATCACCCTACAGCTTTGCTTTAATAAATTATTGTAAAGTCAATTTGTCCATGTTTTTTGTATAATTAAAGCACTTTAAATACTGTTTGAATTAAGATCTGTAATGTTCTCACCATGAAGTAGATCCTTTAACCGCATTGGTTTGACGCTGGCTGAGCTAAGGTGCGGAGTTCTTCACCCTAGAAACCCTGCAAAGGAATATAGTCTTTCCCTGTAAAATTTCTAGGTCACTGGTCCCCAAAGTAGTCACCAATTAGTGGCGTCTGCACTATTGGAAAATTAGAAGTGATCCAGAATAAGAGTTGAAGTTGAAGTTAAGACAGGGGTCGTCACTGGGAGAGTGGTCAGGATGCGATAAAGGCGTAACCAGAAGACTGTCTGGGAGTTGAAACTAGGAGGTTGATCTAGAAGTATCAGATGACGAATTCGAAGGAGCAAGACGAAGGTCAAGGTTAGAGTTGGTACCAAAATACAGGTTAACTACGTGTAGCCTAGATTGATGGACCTGAATTCACAGGCAAAGGTATCCAGGCGGATCTGGTCTTTTTAAAACTGCTGCTTCTTCACATTATCAGAGCAGGTTGGTCCTCATGGAGGCTCGATGCGGCCCACAGCTGGGGGCTTAGCGCTGGAGTGCGGTGCTGTATGAAGTGAGTGTGGTAATAACATGAAGTAATGATATTTCAGCATGTTAAAAATGAAAAACTTTACATGGGGTACTTTTTTTTACATGACTGTAAGGGCACACACGGCTAGATTATAAGAGGGACAACAGCATAGGCATCTCACCATGTCTGTGGGACATACAAAGTAAGGGGAACATGCTGACTTCAATAGATATATTGACTGCTATTCTATTGATGCCACTGTTATGCCACTTTAGTATATAGTAGTGTATGGTGCCGTTTTTGGACATTGTATTATTTTTTGCCATAGTTCTCCCACAGGAAAAAAGGGAGGCATGCCTTGATCTAGCCTTGAGCGCCCAATAAACAAACACCTATTTCACCGCAAGATACATTCTGCAAAACCAAACTGACAAATCGGTATGTATATGCCAAAGAAATATATAAAGGCATAAAGAGTAACACAAAAATTATTTTTATTCCAACAAATGTACCACATGTACAAAATTTAAAAGCATTTAAAATAGAAAGCACATGCTAAAATAAAATTCTGATGGGGGGGGGGGGGTTAGCCACCCTGATAAATGGCCAAACAGTACCCCCACAGTACACCCAAATCCTGCAACATACGTAGCTAGTAGAAGATAAATAATAATAAATACCGAAGCATAAGAAGTGTGTGAAGCATGGTAGCCAAGTAGGGGAAAGGGGGACTGAAAGCCCCAAGCGTATCGCCATAATGTGGCTTCCTCAGGGGTATTTCTCAAGATACATTCATGATCTTGTAAATTTTTATTGCATATTTATGTAACACTGTTCTCTTCTGTAGTACAAGATGATTTAAAACCGGTGAATACATTACAGAGACAAGAACAGACGACATTAAAACCACTGACAGATAAGTGAATAACATTGATTATCTTGTTACAATGGCGCCTGTCAAGGAGTGGGATATGTCAGGCAGCAAAAGAAACAGTCAGTTATTGAAGTTGATGTGTTGGAAGCTGTAAAAATGGGCAAGTGTAAGGATCTGAGCGACTTTGACAATGGCCAAATTTCGATTACGAGATGACTTGGTCAGAGGATCTCCAATATGGCAGGTCTTGTGGGGTGTTCCCAGTATGTAGTGGTTAGTACCTACTAAAAGTGGTCCAAGGAAGGACAACTAATGAACCCGACAGTAGGGTCATGGGCACCCAAGGCTCATTAGAGCACGTGGGGAGGGAAGGCTAGCCTGTCTGTTCCAATCTTACAGAAGACCTACTGTAGCACAGATTGTTGAAAAAGCTAATGCTGGCTATGATAGAAAGGTGTCAGAACACACAGTACATCAGATTGCTTGGTTTGGGGGCTGTGTAGCTGCAGACTGCTCAGAGTGCCTATGCTGACCCTTGTCCATTGCCTAAAGCCCCTACAATAGTCATGTGAGCATCAGAACTGGACCATGAAACAATGGTAGAGGTGATCTAGTCTGATGAATCCTGGTTTCTTTTACATGTGGATGACCAGGTTCATGTGTGTCGCTTACCTGGGGAAGAGTTGGTACCAGGATGCACTATGGGAAGAAGCAAAGCCAGCGGAGGCAATGTGATGCTTTGGGCAATGTCCTGCTGAAAAATCTCAGGTCCTGACATTCATGTGGATGTTACTTTGACTCATACCACCTACCTAAACACTGTTGCAGATGAAGTACCCCCCTTTATTCCAACGTTTTTGTCTAAAGGCAGTGACCTGCTTCAGCAGAATAATGCACCCTGTCACACTGCAAACATTTTCAGGAATGGTTTGAGGTACATGACAACGAATTCAAGGTGTTAACCTGGCCTCGGCATTCCCCTCAATCCGATGCAGCATCTAGGATGTGCTTGAAGGAAATCGTCCTATCTATGGACGTTGCTGCTAACTTCTTGGGGCCAGATACCACAGGACGCCTTTAGAGGTCCTGATGGGTCTATGCCTTGGTGGGTCAGAGTTGTTTTGGCAGCACAAGGCTGACCTACACAATATTAGGCAGGTGGTTTTAATGTTATGGCTAATCGTGCGTACGGTAGGAGAAAGAGCCCTGTCTGATTTATAATTGCAAGTTCAGTGATTTGTAGGCAAAACTGTGTCTCGTTTGGCTAAGGCCATGTTCACACTGAGTTTTTGCCGTGGAAACCGTGGCAAAAAAATGGACAAAATTGCCGCGAGCTGAATAAAATTCTTGCGGGAAAAAGAAGCGACATGCCCTATCTTGATGCGACTAAAAGAAGCAGTCAAATGTATAAAATAAATTGACAGTATTGTTTTTCCTGTAGTGGTTGTTTTGACTTCCGGAATAATTTCTTTATCATCATATATTTGATAACACATTAGATCATGAGATTGCGAAGTCCATATCTCTAGGATCTCACACATGACAGTCAGTAGGATTTTTCCGTTTCTGATGCACTTGCCATAATCTCTTCTGTCATACGCTATGCAGGGTCAGATGTGTTGATGGCTGTAAAAGAATTGGCATTTGTCTTGTAGCATTTCACTGGATGATGGCATCCCACCTCCTCCGCTGTGTATAATTGCATGCTACAGGTTGTCTCCCACGTCCTTATTTATGTGAGAATAGCAGATGTTGGTGCTTGCAGTACAAACCCAGAATTGGAGCTTATGACGTATTGTGTTATTCCACTTGTTCAAGCTTAAAACAATGTATCGGACATCCAGAGTTAAAGGAGAATCTTCATATATATTGCATTTGTTTAGAAACTTATCTTGTTTTTAACATATGGCAAATGTATATTTTTACACCATCTCAGAAGCCATACTGCCTTTGAGGAACAGTGTCCTTACTGTATAAGTACTGTATTGTATTTATAATAATAAAAATTGCATACAAAACAAGTAGTAACATAAAAAGAATTAGAAACGGTTACATACAAAAACAACCAAAATGTCCTACAACAACATAAAAAATTTGAGCATGTTGTATATTCAATGAAATAAGAATACTCATTTACCAGGTTCTGGTCAACCTAACATAAGCCAGATAAACTTTTCCAGATGCAGCAGAGTCTTATTTAATATGAAAGGCTTTCCATTTGCTTATGTTATGCTTATGATACCAAACGTGGCAATTTGAAATGCAAGTTAAAGTGTATGTTCACAAATGCCAGAAGTCTAGCAAGCAAAATGGTGGAGCTGGGGTCCTTGGTACTGGAGGAACATATAGATATTGTTGGTGTTGCTGAAACATGGCTAGACTCTTCACATGGCTGGGCTGTAAATCTACAGGGTTTTACACTGTTTCGGAAAGACTGGACAAATAGGAACGGTGGTGGTGTAGGTCTGTATGTGAGAAGTGATATGAAGGCGGTGGTGTATGTCTATGTGAGAAGTGATATGAAGGCGAGTGTGAAAGAAACAATAGTGGGTGAAGATTGTGAGGAGGTTGAAACGTTGTGGGTGGTAAACACTGAAAAAATTTGATAAAATCTATAGACCTCCGAATATAACTGAGGAGATACCCTCCAGCTATATAAACAGATGGAGCGTTTGGGTTTTCTTTATATTATATAAACAGATGGAGCGGGCTGCACAGGCGGGTACAGTAGTGATAATGGGAGGATTTAATTACCGGGATATTAATTAGGGTCATGGCTTACACCTTCTGTAAAAAGGGCAATACATGACAAAAAAAAAAGGGCATTTGAAAAATACAAATCAGAGGGTACATCTGTAGCCTTTTTAAATTATAAAGAGCTTAATAAAATCTGTAAAAAGGTAATAAAATCAGCAAAAATACAAAATGGAAGGCAGGTGGCCAAGGCTAGCAAAACAAATCCCCAAAAATTATTCAAGTATATAAATGCAAAAAAGCCAAGGTCTGAACATGTAGGACCCCTAGATAATGGTAATGGGGAGTTGGTCGCAGGGCATCAAGAGAAGGCAGAGTTACTAAATGGGTTCTTTAGCTCTGTATATACAACAGAAGAAAGAGCATCTGATGTAGCCGGTGCCAGTGCTGTTAATATATCAGTTGATATACTGAATTGGAGGAATGTAGATATGGTGCAAGCTAAGTTAAATAAAATAAATGTGCACAAGGCCCCGGCACCAGATGGGTTACACCCTAGAGTTCTTAAAGAACTTAGTTCAGTTATTTCTCTCCCCCTCTTTATAATATTCAGAGATTCTCTAGTGACTGGTATAGTGCCAAGGGACTGGTGCAGGGCAAATGTGGTGCCTGTTTTCAAAAAGGGCTTTATGTCTTCCCTAGGTAATTATAGACCAGTAAGCTTAAAATCCATCGTGGGGAAAATGTTTGAGTGGCTATTGAGGGACTATATACAGGATTGTGTGACAAAAAATTTACTAAGGACAGAAGTTGTCAAACTAACCTGATTTTTTTTTTTATGAAGAGGTGAGCAGAAGCCTAGACAGAGGTGAAAAATATTGGTGTAAAGTATGCCAGCCATGAGGTGCATAAGGAAGAGAAAGGTGTCTAACATATCTAGCAAAATGCTTCAAAATTATCATATGGCGTGCGTCACAGTGTTGGTTTTTGTTTGTCTGGTCTAGTTTTATCCTTTCTAACTAAGACAGTTTTAATAAATCTCCCCTGTGTTTAAATGTTCGTGTGTGCCTAAGTATACACCAGATACTATGCAAGCAGCAGGGACTAACAGTGGTGTCTACCACCACCACCACTGAATCGCCAATCGCGTCATGACCATCCCAAGTAAGCACTGTGGCTAGCACTTTAAGGGTGGCACTATTATGGAGGCACTGCGGCTGACAATGGTTAGAAGGCACTGTGATTGGCATTGTTATGTGTTGAAGGGCATTAGATTTGGGGTGTGACATATTCAAAAGGGCAGGGCACAAGTCTGCAAATTTTGCCCTAAAGTAAAATCTCAAAAGTATGATATAAATATATTTCTATAAAAGACGACTGTGTCCAAGTGTTTCATAGCATGATTATGGTACCAACATCAGGCTGTATAGTACACTATGGTACACTATAGTATACACTCCATGTAAAATGATATCTTCTCCATGACTGGTTGTATTCTTGTTAGGGATTTTTTCATATGCCTTATTTAATATTGATGTATTGCCTTATGATCGTCAGTTTGCACTGACATATCTTTCAAATGGTTCAAAGTTTATCTTCAGAATTTGGAACTGATCTTTTTTGTTGCAATATACTGGAGACGTTTGAAAATGTTAATCTCTATGAGACTTCTATGTAAATAACTTTCAGGACCAATATTCTGAGAACATTTTACCAGCCAGCCTAGAGGTACACTGCCGACTGTCATCTCAGCTTTCACCTGTTGAATGGGATTAGGAGCCACATTTCCTGTTACAGACTTGTAGCCTTTTGTTACAAACATTACTGAAAACACATCCCCTCATTATGTAGTATATTCCTTTCAGATTGTAATGCTTGTTGTTGTCTGTTCCACCACCACTTATACAATAGAAGACGCACGTATACAACTGAAAAGAAGACAATTTTGTCAAAAATTAAGCTGGGGATGTCGATTCCTTCTTCCTGTTTCCTTTACTGAAGACCCCTATTTTTTTTTTTTTTTTAGCATTCCTGCTTCATAGTGATTGGGGCTTTTATTGAATTCTGACCAAGGCGCTATCTGTATATGTATGTATTGGGTCTGTTCATGCAGCTTTCCTATGGGTTCTTCCACTCATGGATGTGAAGGTTTACATAGCCAGAGAGAGACCATGTAGGCTCAGTTTGCTCTCCACCAGCAGCCGGGACTAAAATCAGCCAGCTTTTGGGATCAGTAGGAGTCCAAGTGCTTGGACTTTGACCAACCAGATATATATATTTTGTGCCTCCCATAAACCAGTAAACAACAAGTTGTGAGGGACTATTATTATCACAGTGTTATAATTATCTAAGGGCCTGTTCACATCAGCTTTGCCCTACCGTTGAGGGCTTCCATTGGAGGTTTCCGTCGCGTTAACCCCTTAACGGAAAGGCAAACTGAAACCTTCGCTTCCGTTTCCCACACCATTGAACTCAATGGTGACAGAAACTTAGCTAATGGTTTCCGTTTGTCACCGTTGTGACAGGGTTCCGTTGTTTTTGATAGAACCAATAAGCTAAGGTTTCAGTTTGCCTTTCCGTTGAGGGGTTAATCCGACGGAACGCCTCAGCGGAAAGGAACGCTGATGTGAACACAGCCTTAGACAGTCCCTGTCCATAGAGATAGGGTACTTTTTACACGGCCTGACGTGGAGCATGTAAACGATGCTTGTTGATCGGCGCTCGTTTGCCCCTTTCACAAGTAGCTAGTATGGAGACGAGCGATCGTTACTACGATTGCTCGTCCCCATACATTTCTATCATGTCGGTGGCAGGGAGATGTGCTGCCGACAACGATAATATTTAGGGCATATGAAACAATACAATCAGCCGATGAATGAGCGTTTGCATCGGCTGATTGTTGCCCGGTTTACACAGGGCAATTCTTGGGAACAAGCGTTCTGTGAACCCCAATAATTGGCAAGGTGTAAAGGGGCCTTTTCTCTCTAGACTTTAGGGGGAATTTATTAACTTTTCTAAGACAATTTTCTGGCATAGAAGAGTCGTAAACAGCAGAAATGTCACAATTTGCAACACATGGCACCAACTGAACACTGACTTCTTAAAATACTATCTGTAAAAATGCAGCCCCTTAGCCATGCAGATGAGGGTGGAGGTGGGGGCTTAAGGGTGAGATGGGGATTTGTATGTTTACAACCAAAACATAGGAAATATGTGTGTGACCTGTAAGTAAGCTAATACTTTCTACATTGCCCCCGACCCCTGCAAGTAACTGTTTTGAAATCCAATAAGTAAAATAGAATACATTATGTGCAGAGTGTGCACTGCGTGATATGGAAAGCATTTTGTATGTCATGTTGTTGTGACAGCAGATTTCAAAGCCTGAAGAAGTCTTTCCTGCAGCTACATTACCTCCATTGCCTTCATGGAGTCTAATGCAGCAATGCTGGATACCATACAAGCAATGTGCCCTCTAGTGGCAATATTTATTTGTATTAAATATATACGTGGAAATGTTTTATTATAAATTAGTAAATTTGATTATGGTCATAAAATATTGATATCCAAGGACAATAGTCGTCAGGGCAGGAAGAATCTATTTTCAGGCCAGCCTGATTCTGTATAAACCCTAGTTCAGCTCCTTGCCCTGGGTACCCCCCTGGCCAGTGCAATGTGCTTCACCCAAATTTTAACACCCCCATTTTCTTTTTCTTGTTCTCTTTCTCCTATACTTCCCTTTTATATCAGTTCCGTGCTTACCTTAGGCCATGTTCACGCATTTAGGACTCTGTCAGGATTAAGGCTTGAATTCCAGCAATGCATGTGAATTTTGTACGCTCAGGGAAATATCCACACAGAATAATGAATGCGCTGCAGATGTTAAAATGTCCATTATTGCCACATATTGTATGCTGAAAAGCCACGGATTAACTCCACTAAATTACAATGGGGCTAACCTGCGCGCGGATCCGCCGGTCAATCCGCGGCAGAAATCCGAGTGTCATCTGCCCAAAAATTATTGGCGGATTTGCCTACAGAAAATCTTTGCCATGTTAACATAGCCTTACTCTACTGTTCCTTATGCTGCTTTAAATTTGTAATAGACATTTATATTGATTCTATTCCATCCGGGTGCTTCATTATCTCACATACGAAGATAATTATCACAGTCGTGCCCCATGATTATCTAGTTCCCCTATTTATTTATTTAGTTACTTTTGCAAACTAGTGTCGTTTTTTTTCTTCACATTATTGTGTTGCTTCTATTTGCTTCAGTTTACTACATTATTATATTTTGTATATCTACATGTAACGCACTAAGTTCCTTTCTATCATGGATGTTTTCTTTAGTATTGCTATAGAAAAAATTGCTACTAAGAAAAAGCGCTGCCTGTAAACACCCACTAAACACTCACTGAATCATATATGTATTTTCATTCCTGAAAAACTGCATCAAACATCTTAAGGTTGACACATTGTATAGTGTATAGTAGAGAGCTTCTGCAATGAAGGTGTCACGCCCTGGCAGACTAGATCCAATTTACCCAACTATGTATTACATGGTCGCCCATCTATTTGAATATCCACCATGTAATACTACATTTCCCCTGTGGTGGCCACTGCAGTGAGAATTGGTGGGAGTATAAGCAGCTGGACACAAGGCAATCAGTTGATCACCAAGGTTCTCTTTTGAAAAGGGTTTGTCAGGTTAATATCTCATGTCTAGGGTCAGATAAATAGTACGCACTCTGGAACATAAACTTTTTACCTCTCTAAATATTTCTAAACACCCTTTATTTAGAATAAAATAATGAATATACACCCAAAAATGATGCTATAGCAGTTTTATAATCCAACTAGATCCAGATTTTTTCCTATATTAATTGCAATGGCAATACTGTAGGATTGATCATCTCTAAGAGTGAAATCACACTCTGCATATTTGTTGCAGAACTTTTTGCTCCTGTCTCATTCACTGAACAGAGCTTGCAGAAATCTGTGTACTTCAGATAAATGGAACTGATTTTCAGTCTCAGAATATTCTGGCATAAATCTGCCATATGTGAATTCACCCAAATTATTATTGTCCTCAGAGCACTTGATAAACACTAACTTCCTAATATACTATCTGGCACAGTTTGTTTACATACGGCACATAAGGAACATGTGTGGATCCTGTCCACATAGCTGAGATGTAAGAATGTACCCCTGACAGTAACTGTTTAGCATTCCATGTTATAAAATAGAGTACATTCTGTGCAGAGTATCCTATAGATAATATAACACATGACCTAGTTATTTATACAGCACTATATTACCTGCAATCTATCTTCCTTTAACCATATGTAGAACTCGACATATGTGATTTATCAAACCCGTTCTATGCAAGGGTGGGATTCAAATGTTTAACAACAAGTTCCCTGTTTTGTGGACAAAGACATAAGTGCCGGGGGGGTCGCGCCATGGAAAATGATTCTAATAATCAAAACAATTTTCCAAAGCAGTATTCCAAATGCCGCCTATATTAAAGTGGACTCCAAATATTGAAATTCCCTGTCCAGAATGTTTAAATGGATTTCCACACTATGTGTATGTAATTTCATAAGCGTACATACCTACCTACCCCCACATATTAAACTCACCCATTTTGTATAGACTTATATGCGCAGATTTAGTACCCTAAGCGTGCTCAGCCCATTTAGTTAGACTGGGAACTGTGAGAAAGGTGGAGGACAGTGCGACGTGCGCAGTAAGCCGCAACAACTATCCCGGGTAATGCACAGATACAGTGCCAGAACCAAGCTCAGTACATATATACAGCACCAGAACAAAGCTCAGTACATAAATACAGCACCAGAACCAACCTCAGTACATAAATTAATACAGCACCAGAACCAAGCTCAGTACATAAATACAACACCAGAACATATATATATACAGCACCAAAAGCATGCTCAGTACATATATACAGCACCAAAGCCAAGATCAGTACATATATACAGCACCAGAACAAAGCTCAGTACATATATACTGCACCAGAACAAAGCTCAGTACGTAAATACAGCAGCAGAACAAAGCTCAGCACATATATACAGCACCAGAACAAAGCTCAGTCTCTGACCATGAACTCCTTCCATCCAGTCGACGCCCTTCTCTCTAGAGATGTCTGCACATGCGGCCTTCCTGTTCCACAGTGACCAACAGAATGCGCTCGCGAGCACAGTCCAGACTTAAGGAGCCAAAGCTCACACAGGTGGGGATTAAGCTGATTGCTCCCAGAGGACCCTGGGCTATAAGCAGGGCTGCGCCCCTCTCTGCAATGCCTGAGCGTTATTGTCATTATCCTAGTATGTCTATGGAAATGGTCTCCTAGTGTTACCCAGTTCCCAGTGTTTCCCGTTCCTGCTACCTGTCACCTGTATCCCGTGCTATCCTGGTCAAGTACCGTGTTGAGCTGAAGTCGTGCTGTTCTGTATACCATGCCTGTTTTGCTACACCACGCCGGGAGCCTGCCTGCTGCCTAGTCCCAGCCGAGCTACTGTCTGAGCTACCACAGGTACACTATACGAACTATAGACTGTGACCTGTGTCCTGTTGGCCAGCTGCCATACCGTCAAGGTGGTGCAGTCCAGTGGGTCCACGTACCCAATGTGACATTCAGTACATATGTACAACATCAGAACCAACCTCAGTACATAACTACAGCACCAGAACCAAGCTCAATACATAAATACAGCACCAGAACAAAGCTCAGTACATAAATACAGCACCAGAACTAAGCTCAGTACATAAATACAGCCTCAGTCCAAGCTCAGTACATATATACAGCACCAGAACCAAGCTTAGTACATAAACACAGCACCAGAACCAAGCTCAGTACATATATACAACACCAGAACAAAGCTCAGCACATATATACAGCACCAGAACAAAGCTCAGTACACAAATACAGCACCAGTTCTGTTCTGGTGCTGTGTTTATGTACTGAGCTTGGTTCTGGTGCTGTATATATGTAATGAGCATGGTTCTGGTGCTGCATTTATGTACTGCGCTTTGTTTTGGTGCTGTATTTATATGCTGATCTTAGTTCTGGAATAATATATATGTACTGAGCTTCTCTTTGGTGCTTTATATATGTATTGAGCTTGGTTGTTATGGTGTATATAACTCCAAAACCAAGCTCGGTACATATATATATATATATATATATATATATATACAGCACCAGAACACAGCTCAGTACATATATACAGCACAAGCACAAATACAGCTCAGTGCAGAGATGATTTGCAAATTCAGTTTAAGCCCTGCCATATGAGCTTGTACGGCATAAAACTACAGCTCCGAGTATAGCCTGAACAATGGTAAGGATATGCTGAGAGTTGGTGTTTCACAAAAATGAAAGATACACCAATCATCTCACTGCAGATTATACAGTGACTACAGTACTGATCAAAAAGAAAAGTAATAAAGCAGCACAGATCCCGATATCTGGAGCGGTATCAAACTGTCAAGCCAGGCAAAACCAATCAGGCATAATGCAATCTTCAAGAAAAAATAGTATGACAACAGCACACGTCAACAGGTCTTCAATCAAATGTTGCATTTATTATCAAAACATTCACATAAAATAGGCCACTATGGGCCGAAACGTTGCCTATTTTTTGTGGATGTTTTGACAATGAATACAACATTGAAGACCTGGAGACGTGTGTTGTTGTCCTACTATTTTTTCTTGAAGATTGCAGTACTGATCAGCCACGGGGAGAATAAACATTTACATTTAGTGACTCACAGGTGACGTCTTTTCAGATTGGAGTAGTTATTTTTCTCTTTTCTTTTCCATCCGGTCCAGTTTGCCGCTCAGATGTCTTTGGAAGCTCACTTTTCCAACATTTCCGTAACTGTAAACGAAGATAAAATTGTTATGGTGCCACACTCTACGACCCTGAATATAATAGTACCATACACTGTGCCCATAAATAAAATTGTGTCAAGCACTGTAAAGTAATGCACCACACACACTGTGCCCCCTGTAGATCGTGCCCCTCATAGGACCCCCTGTAGACAGTGCCCCTCATAGAGCCCTTTGTAGACAGTGCGGCTCATAGAGCCCTCTGTAGATAGTGCTCCCCTAGAGTTCCCTGTAGATAGTGCCCACCATAGAGTCCCCTCTGTAAATAGTGCCCCCAGTAGTTTACAGGCTGTAAATAGTGCCCCCTGTAGAGTTCCCTGTAGATAGTCCGCCCCCTCCCCCTTTAGATAGTGCCCAATTAGATAGTGCTTGTAGATAGGGCCACCTGTAGATAGGGCCCCTCATAGATAGGGCCCCCTGTAGATGTAGTCCCCTCTGTAGATAGGGCCCCCTATAGAGTCACCTGTATATGTAGTGCCCATGTAGATAGTGCCCCCTATAGAGTCCCTTGTAGATTTACAGCCCTTTAGATTTAGGGCCCCCTATAGATAGGGCCTCCAGTAGATAGTGCCCTCTAAAGAGTCCCCTGTAGATTTAGTGCCCCCTTTAGATAGGGGCCCCTATAGAGTCCCCTATAGATTTACTGCCCCCTGTGGATAGTGCCCCTTGTAGATATGGCCCCCTATAGAGTCCCCTGTAGATTGAGTACCCCCTGTAGATTTAGTACCCCCTGTAGGTTTTTTGCCCCAATGTTGCCCACTGTAAAATAAAAAAAGACAAAACACTATACAGTATGCTTACCTGTCCCCGTTTCCGCTCCGTTCTTTAGCAACGCAAGGCCTTATCCTGCGGAATGACGCAGCGGCGCGATGTCGTCATCGCGCCGACTGCATCATTGCTAAAGAGCCCAATGGCGAGGTGTCCAGTGCCTCATCAGTGCAGCGTTAGGCAAATTAACTGTATCTGCGGCCTAAGCACGCGGATATAATTGAGTGCAGGGGACAGGTTCCGGTTTCATCCTAGTTCTCTGAACCGACTGTAATTTTAACAAGTGGATCCCACCCCTGGTTCTATGGTTACAGCTCTGCAAGTTACATCCTCTTTCAACAAAATTCTCAGGTATCGTGGCTGTATGGGCAATGTATGTTTTGCTATATATACATTCACCTATATAGCTTACTGTATGCATGTGCCATGTACATTGATCTCTATAGAAAGATCTGTTTATAGAAAGGTCTGTATATGCGGATTATTCATACAATAAGCTTTATGGGAAAGCATGCATGAAGCAAAAAACATGCTCCTCATACAGAAAATTTGTGGAGATTTAATATATTCTGGCACAGCATATTGGCAGTGCCCCCTAAATGAAGAGTGCGGCAGATTCATCAACAGGGCTCACACCTTGTTGATGAATCAGACGGAAACGGAATCAGATCTGATTAGAAAAGTGTCAGAGAAACGTGATAAATTGGTTGCACAACTGGCCGGTAGACCACTGGCTCAGCTGGTATTACTATCAGGATGCGTTGCCGGTATTTAATTTTTACCGGCAATACTCATGAACAGTAACTTTTATAAAATACGTTGGCGCATACGAAAAAGTTCAGGGCAGCGGTACGCTGCACAGGGCAGTAGGAGACTGGAGAGCGGGAGCTGGACTCTCCTCCTCCGGCTGCAGGACCTAAGATTGCTGCTTTCATTGTACAATGGCGGGAGAGTGGAGTCAGTCAGGAGCGTGCAATAGGGAAAGTGGAGAATACTGACAAGTGCTGAGCTTTCTCTCTGGCAGACTGCAGATAGCAGTTAGCTCCTTCTCACCCTCGGCTGCTCCGTACCCAGAAAGTTGGGCTGGTCTGGCTGGGTTTTCACAGCACTGTCATAATGCATCTTTTGCCCCGGTTTATAGCAAAACCTCACCATTTTGTCATGACTTTTGCAAAATCACGACAAAAAAAGCACGCTTTTGCTGCGATTCGTGACAAGAAAACGCAGTTTGACCGCTATGTGTGAACACTAGACTATGGATTGACCAGCGGCAGCATTTACACCAGACTGTGAACTGACCAGCAGCAACGTTTACACTAAACCGTGGTCTGGCCGGCTGCAGCATTTGCACTAGACTGTGGACTGACCGGTGGCAGTATTTATACTAGACTGTGGACTGACTAGTGGCAGCGTTTATACCAGACTGTGAACTAACCGGCAGTAGCGTTTACACTAGACTGTGGACTAACTAGTGTCAGCGTTTATAATAGACCGTGAACTGACCAGCAGCAGCATTTACACTAGACTGGGGACTGACCGGCATTAGGGTTTACACTATATTGTGGACTGACCCATGGCAGCGTTTACACTAGACTGTGGACTGACCAGTGGCAGCGTTTACACTAGACTGTGGACTGACCAGTGGCAGCGTTTACACTAGACTGTGGACTGACCAGCGGCAACATATACACCAGACTGTGGACTGACCAGCAGCAATGTTTACACCAAACCGTGGTCTGGCTGGTGGCAGCGTTTATTCTAGACTGTGGACTGACTAGTGGCACCGTTTATACTAGACTGTGAACCTACCAACTGTAGCAGGCTGTGGACTGCCCGACTGCAGCATTTACACTAGCGCCATGACTACTACTGGGATTGAGATTAAAGATAGGATGTCAGGGATGAATATTGCTATTTATCCCTGTCATTTTATGTAAATAGCTGACCAGACATTCGCTTTATAAACAATTAATAATTTCAAGATCTAAGTGTCGAAACACACGCCCCAAAACCACACTCCTTTTTGCCTTGCCGGTATTTTTTGGTGAATAAGGTTGCAACCCTACAGTGAAAACTCAAAGCCCTACCTACGTTTCCCAAAACATTGGTGCGTGACAGAAAAAAGTCCAAATGCCTTCTTTTTTAAGTATTTACAACAGAAAACTGGTGTACAGCATATCCCAGGCTGTACATAGAAATCATGGAAAGGTATAGAAGTCAATAGACTCGTTTTTGTCGGCTCTTCATTACAGAATATGCACTGCACCATAGTTCAGAGACAGAAAATAAATCAAAAAGTCGTTTACGGACTCCTATTTTTCCAGCCTTTTCACCTCAGCTTTCAACTGTACAAGTTTTTTCCTAAAGAGGGATCAGGTGCAGGGGGAATTGCTGATATCTAACAGCCTTAGGTTAAATTCAGACGTTGCGATTGAGGTGGGGTTAAAACTGAATCGAAAAACTACATGCGTTGCACTGCTATTTTGTGCATTCTGCCATGCGTTCATGGTAAAAAATGGGACTGCAGTGAAAAATACCCAAATCCCGGTAAAAACGCAGGTGGTTTTTGGATGCTGTTTTAATCGCACTGCAACCGCAATGTCTGAATGGACCACACAGCACTATGATTTTCAACATTATGACTTGCACGTCTAGTTAGACTGTTTTCTCTACATTGTATCCTCTATTACTAATGCAGATATATATATACATGTTTCTTGTGTACTCTATCTTGAATTTCTGCATATTAGTGCATTAATGTAGCAAGGACGAGCAGTACATACAATAGCTATTTTCTTTTCAGTTCGAACATTATTTTATCTCGGACAATAGTTAGCAAGCAAAACCTCTCATTGTACTTGTCTCTGGTCCAGTGGTTGTAAATGGCTTTGAGCAGAAGCAGAAGCCAGTTCTGTCGTAATTACTAGAAAGCCCTGTCTGTCTCGTTTTATTCTCAAGTACTCTGGAACACTCTGTTCCCAATAGCTCAGGGTTAAGAACTTCATTCAATTCATTCAACAAAAGTTCCCCTTCCCAGAGTTTAACCCCTCCTTAGTAGGATATTTAAGGAAAATGCTAGAATTTGAATCTCTCTGTAACATAAAATGCTAATCAAAACTGTTATATCAATACAAAATAGAAAAAAACATGAAAAATGTTAAAATACTAAAAGAAATACAATATTAATGACATATTTCGGTATATTAACCCCTTAGGCCTTTTTCAGATCGCATTTTGGCCCAAAGTACGTGCTAAAAGTGTCCATAGGGCTTCCATTAGCCCACCGGTGGCCAAAGAGGGACCTTTTGGCCTCTGTCAGGCTGGAATATGTCAGTATAGCTTTTATTGGAGAATAGAATAGCATAGTAGACTACGCTTTTCCATCCAGCTTGATTCCTCAAAAAAGTTTTGGTATAGTTTTTTTTTTTACATGGGGGTCTATGGATGATGATTCCACTGTATACCTATATGATGGAAGCCTCCATTAAACTTATGCCTCGGGAAGTTATCGTTAGTCCACACTGCGGTCCTATCCCCTGCGACCGCAAGACCTATCCAGCTGGAGCCCCCTGCTTTAAAGTTCTTCCGGTCGCGGGGGATATAGGGCTGACGTGCAGGTGGTGTCTGGAGTCCCCAGCTAGATTGCTTCCGATTCTCTGGCCGGGGACTTCGACAATGTAAGGGTATGTTCACACGCAGTGACCAAAAACTTCTGAAAATACGGAGCTGTTTTCAGGCGAAAACAGCTCCTGATTTTCAGATGTTTTTGAAGCAACTCGCGTTTTTCGCGGCGTGTTTTACGGCCGTTTTTGGAGCTGTTTTTTAATGGTCAATGAAAAACGCCTCCAAAAACGTCCCAAGAAGTGACATGTACTTCTTTTTCGTGCGCGTGTTTTTACGCGCCGTATTTTGACAGCGACGCGTAAAATTAAGGCTCGTGGGAACAGAACACCGTAATTTCCATTGAAAGCAATGGGCAGATGTTCAGACGTGGCGGAATTCTGCAGACACTGTCCGCATTAATGCCGCACATAATCCGCGTTGCAGATTCCGTTGCGGATTTGGCTAAAATGTTAAGTAAAATGCTGCGGATTTGTCATTGCGGATTCAGGTGCAGATCACACCCTGCTCTCTTTCAAACATTCCATCCCAGTCTGGGTATAGACCTCGACACACATAGGTCCAGCCAGAATGATGAATTATCCTGTTCCTGAAAGCAATCCGCAACGCAACACACATTACATCTGTGAATTTCATTGCATAATTTTGAAACTCCATTGAAGTCAATGGAGAAATTCCGCAATAAGTACGCATCAAGTCCGCAACAGACAGTGTATGCTGCGGACAGAAAATTCTGCACCGCAGCCTATGGTCCGCAGCGGAGTTTTCCGCAACGTCTGCACGAAGATAACTAAAAAGGTATGGAAACCAATGGACAAACTGTCTGCTGCGGATTTCCACTGCGGACTGTCCGCAGCGGAATTCCACAACAGTTCCGCCACGTCTGAACGTGCCCTAACACTCCTGAGATCACTGGCCATATATGGACAGTGAGATCAGGAGCTTCCCCAGGGCCAGAATCTTCAGCCAGAGCGTTTCTGACACTCTGGCCGACTCCTGACATCACTGCCCATATAATGACAGGGACGTCAGGAGCTTTCCCAATTGCTGAATAAAAAAATATTATTATTATTATTATTATATGGAAGTTTTTGTTTTTTTATTATAATTAAAACTGTTCTTTTTTTTTTGTTTTACTAGGGGTAAAATGTGCAACAAGTAAAAATAATTTTTATATTTCTTTAATTTAGCAAATTCACAGTTTTAGATGATTGTAGTGTCGACTATAGATATGGTTCGAGTTGGCAGTGGCTGTGTAATTTTTCACTATAACTGGGGCATACATAAGGCCCCCAAGTAACAGTTAAATACCGCCCTCTTAGACCCATCAGCCCTGCCATGCAGAGTAGACCCGCGGTCACATGTGGTCACGTACGACAGGTCTAAAAGAGGTAATAAACTTCTTCTTTCTTTTCTCCTCGGTGTCCTGCTGTTCTGTCCTGCTGTTTTTCAAAACAGGGCCTTATTTTCTTATACAGAGTAATTGCTATTTTAGAAATATTGGACTATATTTTTACTGTGTGAAAAATACATAGAATTTTAATTTTTTTGACATGAAGGACCTGTGTGTTTTTTTACTTTAAATTTTTTCTTGCTGTGTAAATAAGGAAAAGTCCACACTACATAGAGATACAAGAAAACCTACAGAATATGGGGTGCACTTAACACACGGTAGTTTCGTTAGAAAAATAAAACCTTTATTCAAAATACAAAATGATTAAAAAAATGAGTCATACAAAGCATGAACAAGACGTCCCTCAGTGCAGGGAGCATATGTGAGCAATATAAGAGACCATGGGTTTAAAGATATAAAACAAGAAGGTAAAAGTAAAATGCAAAAAACATGTATCCAGTGATCCGACTAATCCCTAAGTATAAGGGCAGCATAGTTACCACAAGTGTAAGTATACACCTGATCGATTGTTGGAGTGGTCAATGTGGTGTGACGAAATATATAAGTGGACTAACATAAGCAGGATACATGTAAAAAGATAACATACCCATGTGGCTCACTCAGCACGGAGAGAGACGTCAGACCCGTCCGAGGATGGCGTCTCTCTAGTGGGAGCCTCCATTTACATTCAATTCACCCAATCAGGCAGAGTAAGGGCGGTCCTATTCAGGCCATGTATTTGCCTGTATTGGCGTCATAGGCCAGGTGTATAGATGGCTGACAGCATACTTCTGGTCCCGCGTCATCGAGGTGGGCGAGGGTCAACGGCGTCTGACGTCGCGAAACCACGCCCACCGAGATACAGACACGTGGACCGCAAGATAGCCGAGCCACTCCCCTCGGCGTAAGCGCACATCTCAACATGCCTGGATGTATAAGTAAGCATGCATAAAGATATGCCTGATTGAATGATGTCACGCAGGGAAAAAAATTAGAGAGTTTTTACAAGAATACAATGAAAAGGTAACAGTTTAGCGGCAACAATGTAGTTGTAATTATAGATATATACAGAGCACATAAATAGAAAAGTAATAAATATATCATGTTAGTGTATGATAAAATAAACCAGTGAAAAGGAAGGGGGAAAAAACATAATTAAACCTAATATGATATGTTGTATTAACCATAGGCAAAGAAACATATGTGATGTGTATTTATATATGTGATATAAAGGGTGAGCAAAATGAAGAAATCATTAAAGCCAAATCATATAAATGAGTCAAACGTGAAAAAAAAATATATATATACATATACATGTGCAAGGGGTACATAGAGATACAATAGGTATTTAAAATTGACAGTTAGTTTAGCATTTCACATCAGACAATAAAGCTGGTAATAGAACCCTAATAACTATCAAGCAATAAAAACTATTAAAAAAATCTCCATAGTTTGGCACTTATTTCTGGCACAGTGAAAAATATGCTGGAATCTTACAAAGACTGAGCAGTGATACCCTATTCTGAGACTGTTCTAGTTAAAACCAAAAACCAAACTAAACGGGTTTTCCTAGATCTGGGTGGATTTTGGAAAACCCGTTTACTTAACACGAAATATCAGGAAATATTTTTTTTTTATATACTCACAAGAAGAAGAGAAGAGAAGAAAAGAGAATTGATATTGATCGCATATGCACAGGATATGACATAAATGACTGATAGGTGTAGGTCCCACATCTGGCACCCCATCTGCTGGAATACCGGGGGTCCAGTGACCCCTATTTATCCATAGGACACCTGTTTATCTAAGTTATCAGCTCCATAATACAGGATTCGATGGGGCACCCCATGATTTTTTTTAAATCGGATTTGTGTAGAATGACATAAAAAAAACGGTGTGTGTCTCTATATGAAATTAGAGGCATACAGGCGTACAGTAGGGTCCAGCAGAGGTCTATGGGTGCCTTATTATGGCTCGAAGATTATACTGAGCCGTAAAGGTGAATTCACACATGACAGATTTGTTACAGAAATTTCTGCGACTGTCCCATACATCTGAATGGGACATGCAGAAATCCATGCACATGCTGCAGAAACAACCATATTTAGATGTGTGGAATAGATTTTTCAGTTGCAGAATTTTCTGCAGCAATCTGCTGCATGTGAATTTAACATAATACACCCATCTGCTTAAAGAGGCTCTGTCCCCACATTATGTGAGAGTATAGTAGCATATGTTCAAACACTAGGAGGCGCTGTTGTAGAACTGCTTTGGCTCTTAAAGAATGATTCATTGATTTCCTTGCTACATTACTGTTTTCTCTGCTGCATTGCCCCCCCCCCCCCCCCAGACAGTTAGTTCTTAAGGAGGCTCTGTCACCACATTATAAGTGCCCTATCTTCTATATATTGTGATCGGAGCTGTAATGTAGATTACAATAATGTTTTTTATTTAGAAAAACGATCATTTTGACAGAGTTATGACCTGTTTTAGCTTTATGCTAATGACTTTCTTAATGCCCAACTGGGCGTGTTTTACTTTTTGACCAAGTGGGCGTTGTGGAGAGAAGAGTATCATGCTGACCAATCAGCATCATACACTTCTCTCCATTCATTTACACAGCACATAGTGATCTTACTAGATCACTATGTGCAGCCACATACACACACATTAACGTTACTCAAGTGTCTTGACAGTGAATAGAGATCACTACCAGCCAGGACGGGATGTCTATTCAGAATCCTGACACTTCGCTAACGTTTGTGTGTGATTTACAGCACAGGAAGCGTAGTCTCGCGAGATTACGCTGTAAACTATCATTTACAGAGAGATTACCCTTGCTGTACTGTAATCACACACAAACGTTAGCGAAGTGTGAGGATTCTGAATAGACATCCCGTCCTGGCTGGAGGTGATGTCTATTCACTGTCAAGACACTTCAGTAACGTTAATGTGTGTGTATGTGGCTGCACATAGTGATCTAGTAAGATCACTATGTGCTGTGTAAATGAATGGAGAGAAGTGTATGACGCTGATTGGTCAGCGTCATACACTTTTCCCCACAACGCCCACTTGGTCAAAAAGTAAAACACGCCCAGTTGGGCATTAAGAAAGTCATTAGCATAAAGCTAAAATAGGTCCTAACTTCGTCAAAAATGATCGTTTTTCTAAATATAAAAACACTGCTGTAATCTACATTACAGCTCGGATCACATTATGTAGAAGATAGGCCACTTATAATGTGGTGACAGAGCCTCTTTAAGGACTAACTGTCTAGGGGGGCAATGCAGCAGAGAAAACAGTAAAGTAGCAAGGAAATCAATGAGATCATTCTTTAAAGAGGCTCTGTCACCAGATTTTGCAACCCCTATCTCCTATTGCAGCAGATCAGCGCTGCAATGGAGATAAGAGTAACGTTTTTGTTTTTTTTTAAACGAGCAGTTTTGGCCAAGTTATGACCATTTTTATATTTATGTAAATGAGGCTTTCTAAAGTACAACTGGGCGTATTTACAGTAAAAGTACAACTGGGCGTGTATTGTGTTCGTTACATTGGGGCGTTTTTACTTCTTTTACTAGCTGGGCGTTCTGACGAGAAGTATCATCCACTTCTCTCCACAACGCCCAGCTTCTGGCAGTGCAGACACAGCCGTGTTCTCGAGAGATCACGCTGTGACGTCACTCACTTCCTGCCCCAGGTCCTGCATCGTGTTGGACCAGCGAGGACACATCGGCACCAGAGGCTACATTTGATTCTGCAGCAGCATCGGCGTTAGCAGGTAAGTCGATGTAGCTACTTACCTGCAAACGCTGATGCTGCTGCAGAATCAAATGTAGCCTCTGGTGCCGATCTGTCCTTGCTCGTCCGACACGATGCAGGACCTGGGGCAGGAAGTGAGTGACGTCACAGCGTGATCTCTCGAGAACACGCTGTGTGTCTGCACTGCCAGAAGCTGGGCGTTGTGAAGAGAAGTGGATGATACTTCTATACACAACGCCCAGCTAGTAAAAGAAGTAAAAACGCCCGATGTAACGAACACAATACACGCCCAGTTGTACTTTTACTGTAAACACGCCCAGTTGTACTTTAGAAAGCCTCATTTACATAAATATAAAAATGGTCATAACTTGGCCAAAAATGCTCGTTTTAAAAAAAAAAAAAACGTTACTCTTATCTCCATTGCAGCGCCAATCTGCTGCAATAGGAGATAGGGGTTGCAAAATCTGGTGACAGAGCCTCTTTAAGAGCCAAAGCAGTTCTGCAACAGCGCCTCCTAGTGTTTGAACATGAAATAAAAAATTTTTTGTTCCCGCTCTGTATGCTAATGAGCAGAAAAAGAGTCAAATCTTCAGTCAAAAAGAGTCATATTTTCATTCCTCCAACGCTTCTGAGTTAACTCTGCCTCCTTTTTTTTGATTGACAGCTCCTCTCCCTCCACTGCACATTAAATCCCACGCTTGTGCATTGGGACACCAATGTCTGAAGCCGGGACGGAGTTCCAGGGCGACAGCCATGAATGGTGGCGGCCGTGGCCATGTGTGAGCTCCACAGTGGGAGCAATGAATGGCGGCGGCTGCGGCCGAGAATGAACGAAGCAGGGAAGGGTAGTCTACCATAGATGAAGCAAGCATGCGCGATATTTTAAAAAGATTTTGCCATTTCAGGGCTGTACAGGTGGCGGTGGTGGGTGGGAATAAGTAGCTACATAACACAGTAAAAATGTATTACCATAAAAGGCGCAAAGATTTTGCAGACAGATATATACGGACAGAGGCGGACTTTAGGAGAGGGGATAACGGAGATGAACTTTGGACAGCTGCGGCCATTGAGGGGTGAGGAGAGTTCAACAGGTAATATGCTGATGACAGGTTACTGTTTTTTGTTTTTTTAGGCTACCCTGTATTGATACATTTATGCTTGAATAATGGTCATAATGATTGAACATGGTGTGTAATAGCTGCTAATACTGCTATTATTTTAGGACATTCTTATTACACTCTCGCTTTTCTAGGAATGTACACTTTAACTCCCAAAGCCGGATCCCCTTCCTCCAGTATATAAATATAACATAGTCCTTGTACATTTTGTACTTCCTGTGTTTGATGGCTGTATATTAAGTACATATGTGTATATTACTTGTGCTATGCAAACACGTAACGGCAGATCTATACATACCGACCAAATGAATGCCAGCAAATGCACTATGTCGGGGGAGGCCCTCTGGCCACAAGGAGCGTTAGCATATGTTTAGGTAACATATTGATACCATTTACCATTGTCTGACATCTCAGCATGCATGGTTGTGAATTTGTTCATTTTTATGTATTAGGTTCCCCATTCTTTGGCCGGGTTCCCACTGGTCGGATACGCTGGGTAAAAACCATGCAGCACATCCCGTCCGTAAAACCACTTGTGGTGCGGTTTTTGGGCCTGAATCTCCGCTGCAGCAAGCATCGTAGAAATAAAAAAAATAACCACCCATACTTAAGTAGGCCACTGTCATGGTGACATGTCCCTCCTTTGCCATCCAGTCCGGCCTCCCCGGATGACGCTACAACCCACGTCATCACAGGAGGCCAGACTGGAGGAAGAAGCAGGGAGTTCTGGGTAAGTATGAATTTATTTATTTTTTCTGAGTTGCGATTTTTGCCGCGAAATCGCTGCGATTCTGCCATAAAAGTCGCAACACTTGGCTTTCTGTTGCAGGTTTTTTTTTTTTCCTTACACAAATCAAGTTGTATTTTTGAATGGCACCATTTTGGGGTACATATAACTTAGGCCAGATTCACACGAGCGTGTTTGCTCCGTGATATACGGTCCGCAGGTCGGCCACATTTCCCGGACTGAGCACACTGCAGGGAGCCGTGCTCCTAGCATCATAGTTATCTATGTCACTAGGAGTCGCTGCCTCTCCTCGGAACTACTGTCCTGTACTGAAAACATGTTTTCAGTACGGGACAGTTTTCTCGCAGCGAGGCAGCGACTCCTTGCGTCATAGAGAACTATGATGCTAGGAGCCCGGCTCCCTGCAGTGTGCTCAGTCCGGGAAATGTGGCCGACCTGTGGACCATATATCACGGACTGAACATGCTCGTGTGAATCCGGCCTAAGTTATATGTACCCCAAAATGGTGCCATTCGAAAATACAACTTGATTTGTGTAAGGGAAAAAAAATAAGGTATTTTTTTTCCCACAAAGTGGAAAGTATTACAAATTAAATAATAATTTGACATGTTTTCCTATGTTGGCCACCAGAGGGAGCACTTCCCATAATTACAGCAAGGTGAATTAGACAAAGCAGCCTGACTTACAGCTAATGTAAATATGGGAGGGAGACTCACACCCCCTCCATATTTTTGGATACAAGCCAGGAAAAGGTGTCTTCAAATTGCTAAGCATTGTCCAGCTCCATTTTTGAGAGTTCTTTTACAATGGCAAACTGGTAAAAGGCTAAGAATGATGAAAGTCAAGAGGGAGACCTTGTGGTGAATGACTTTTCAGTTGACAGGTTCACGCTGCGTGTATTTGACGCTTTTTTTGGCGCATTTTACGTGCCGAAACCCGCATCAAAAACCGCTTGATTACACTTTACATTTACATAAATGGGAAAGCGCACTGTTAATACATACAATGCGCTTTTGTCCCTTCCCAGCCTCATAATACCAGCCTGCAGCCGCCCCAGTGCCCGACCATCACAACAGATGGTCGGGTACTGGATCGTACCCAGCTCTTCCCGCCACCCTTGGTGGCTGTGGGTACCAGGGTAATAATGGGGGGTTAGTTGCAGACAACTTCCATTATCCAGGCACTAATGCAATGCAGGTCTGTTGGGGCTGAACGACACGGTGCTGAGTGGCAGGGCAAGTCATTCTCCCTGACCAATCAGCGCCTTTCAATGTTGCGTCTTTGAAAGGTGCTGATTGGCAGGCTGTCTTGCCCTATCATTCAACGACGGTGGACGATGGACGGTGCGGCCCTGCTGGGAAGACTATTTATGGGGAATCTGATATCCCTGGGTCCACCTATTACAACTATTTTTTAGGTAATTACTGATGCAATTCCCTAACATACAAGCGAAGGTTCATAAACGGTACATCTGGCTTAGAGAATACTCTCTGGGTGGATGCTTGAGCACTAGATGTTAATGTATTAGGCATGAAAACAAATACACAGGGAAGTGCCTGGAGCCCAGGCATGTGTTGTTGTTCACATCATTCTAGGAACATTACATTTGCCGAGTAGACTGGCTCGCAGCCTGGAGTCCTGAACTTTCCTGGTATTCTGAATATAGCCCGCTGAACTTTTTTGATGCCTGAATAGGACAACATGTTGAAAATACTTAAATTGTATGACTTGTAACACAACAACATTTAATTTCGTGGGGCATGTAGAATCATAAATGCCAATAAAACCACTTATTTCACGTCCGAAGGAATATCAGGCACTTTTCTCTGTCTTTAAAGAGGTTGTACAGGATTAGAAAAACATGGCTGCTAAAACAGTGCCACACCTGTACACAGGTTGTGAGTGGTATTGCAGCTTAGCCTTATTCACGGCAATGCAGCTGTACTGCAATACCAGACACAACCCATGGACAGGTGTGACGCTTTTTCTAGAAGAAAGCAGCCATGTTTTTCTAATCCTGGACAACCCCTTTAAGTAGAATAATGATGTCTGAAAGCTGGACATATATATGGTGAGATAACAATTGGTAGGAATTATTATTTTATGTACTAGAACTCTAATGGGATAACTGTGGCTGCCTTTACGGGGGCACAGTGGGGGTAGCGCCTTTTACCCTTTTTTTTTTTGCGCCAAAAGAGTGCCCCTTTAGTAGGCACAACAGAAAAAAAGACCAGACTGTCATCCTGCACTTCTTTCCTGCAAGAAAGGGTGGCAAACTTCATACCTGGCCAGCAACAAAAAGAGGGGTATTTTGATGGTTTGCTGTGGGGCCCTATATGCTGTATGCTGCTGCTGCTTCAAATGCCAATAGTTCACCTACCATAGAGGTCATATTATAACTTCGGGACAAAAATCAAAAGCAACCGGTTTGTAACTATTTTTCTTTAACTATGGGCCCCCTCTCTTCCACATACACTCCTGATAAATAATTATAAGTATATACTGTAATTGGAGATCATACAAGTCTTTAGAGTTCAGGAAGAAAGCCTCTTTTTTATTGTATACAGAATGTTGTACAGACAAGAGGCAGTGATGGATCTCGGAGCTCACCATACGGTACAGGGTTAACCCCTGCCTGAAGGAACAGATGTTATTTGTGTAATATAAGACGTCCTTCATTCTACATCAATATGTATTTCTAGTTCACAAATCCTCAGCTTCATATCTGAGTTACGAAAAAAAAAAAAAAAAGCAGCAATGATATAAGAGTTTGTAAGACTGAACTTTACTAAAAGTAAGTGTATAAAGAACAGGCTTACAATTAGGGTCAGTTCACACTGATTTTTTTGGCGCTGATTTTGACGCTAAAACCGCATCAGGAATCAGTGCCAAAAAACGGCTAAAATCACCCCCCAGTGACTTCATTGGGAGGCAGAGGCATTTTTTTTTTTGGCCGCTTGTAGAAGAAAATAAAATCAATGGGAGTCAGAGAAAACCTGCGGCGCTCGTTTATGAGCATTTTTCATGGCGTTTTTTGCTTGTGGTCCGTATATAAACATTGGAAAAATACGCGGAAAAATACGTGCAGGCAGTGCAAAATCTGCCTCAACATTCCTGAAGAAGTTCTGAGACAGATTATTTCTGCCTGCATAAAACTCAGTGTAAACAGGGACTTATAACAATTCCATAATGCAACGGTGCACGAGCATTCTTATAAAAAAAAAATTCAGGCTACAAGATATTATATCTTCTCTATGGTTTCTAGATAAATGTGTAGTTTTAGGGAAATTATAGGCTATTAATGGCATTCATACTATTGCATCTTAGACAGTACAGTGCTGCAGGAAAACAGATAGAAAAGGCTTGACTACGATCATAAAAGAAGCATCACCCTGTTTTCCATAAACAGCGCCACTATTGCCATTTGGCTGTGTCTGGCATTGCAGCTCCGCCCCATTCCCTGCAATGTGGACGAGCTGCAATACCGGATACAGCCCATGGCAAGAGTGGTGCTATTTCTATGGGGGAAAAATAGACTTTTTTGTAATCCCGGACAACCACTTAGTCATATTAGACATTTGCTTTTAAAACAATTCTCCTTAATTATTTGTGTTTAAAGTTCACTAGAGCTTTTTAGACAATTTTTAGAAAGTTTCTGAGGACATTAACATGCTGGAATTAGTAGTGCAACGTTTCTGGTCACAATAACAGGAAAGCTGAAAGTACTGGATCGCCATCATTCCTCACTTACAATGAGACTAGTGAGAAATCGCGACTGCATTTCTACTTGTAAACATGTTATGATGAGTGAACCTCACCTATGCCAAATGTAAAGAAGGGGGTGTACTAGTTTATGATTAATGCTTGTTTGGGGGTGGGGGTACCATTGAATATTCAGCCCATCACACCAAGTTGACAGATCACTCCCAGTAACATATGTTAATCAGTAAGCGACTGTGTATACGCAGGGTATTAGTCATATTACAACCAGAAAGCCAGATGGCTACGATATATAGAATCACTACGTGGTTATTGTACATCAGGGCTCATTTTCTGTCCACAAAGAATGTAATATCAGGGAATTGCAATTTAGAAAAAAAAAAATCCCCTGTAATTTAGGACATTTTGCCATTCAGGAATCTTGAAAAGCTGGGTGACAAGCGTTTTTAGAAGCTGCAATGACAGTATATTCGTCACACATAGCTTTGCCAAAAACAGATGCTACTAAGAAATAAAGAACCTATATTTACTGGTGATTTATTTTTTTGGGTGGAAATGCTCATTCATAAAAGGTCTACTAAATTAGAAGATACAGTCAGACATTTCTGAAAGACTAGATTATATTCCTCATACAGGCGGCGGTGTTACGAGGCGTTGCTGGGCCCTATAGCAGATTTCGCTAGGGTCCATGCATGCGCTTGACAGCATTCAGGAGTCACTCCTTAGCTTCACCCACTCAAAAACTATAAAAAGAATTAAAGACTTTGTTTGATTAGACAGCCCTATTGATATTAATGGGGACAGGCTGCAATACCAGACACAGCCAATGGACAAGTGTGGCGCTGTTTCAGAAAATAAAAAAATCAGACTGTTTTTCTAATCCTGGACAACCGTTTGATGATGTGTTGTATGAGGTTTTATTTGAGTTGTTACCTTTTGGGGTGGGGGATTCCTAAGAAGCGTGCTACGTCTTTGGGTCCTGTAAACACAACCTGCTTTAAAAACCTCATGCCAATTCATAGCATTTAAAGAGAACCTGTCACTAGATTGTATGGAATTAAACTGACGCCATGATGCTGCTGTCAAAATGTTCTGTTTGAGGATAAGGCTGGATTCACACGAGCACATTACGTCCGTACTGGACGGACGTATTTCGGCCGGAAGTCCCGGACCGAACACACTGCAGGGAGCCGGGCTCCTAGCATCATAGTTATGTACGACGCTAGGAGTCCCTGCCTCTCCGTGGAACTACTGTCCCGTACTGAAAACATGATTACAGTACGGGATAGTTGTCCGGCAGCGAGGCAGGGACTCCTAGCGTCATACATAACTATGATGCTAGGAGCCCGGCTCCCTGCACTGTGTTCGGTCTGGGACTTCCAGCCGAAATACGTCCGTCCATTACGGACGTAATGTGCTCGTGTGAATCCAGCCTGATGTATAAAAAGAAGTCACTGATTGGTGCCCGATATATGTCACTATTCCCAGAGTCATCTGGACAGAGCTGGAGGGATGAGGAATCGCAGTGTCCTGGCTGTAATCACACCCATTCTGCCATGATTGACATCTTGCAGGGTGTGTGATGTCATCGCTGGCTCTGCCGGGCGGGACGTCAATCACGGCAGAATGGGCCTGATTACAGCCAGGACACTGTGATTCCTCATCCCTCTAGCTCCGCCTAGATGACTCCAGGTAGGAAATTTACATAAAGCATGTGCCGATTTCGAACTTCTTTTTATACATAATCCGAAGGGTATGTGCACATGTAGTGGTTTCAGCTGTTTTTCGGGCTGTAAACGTCCCAAAAAAACGGCTAAAAAATCGGAAGCAGAACGCCTCCAAATATCTGCCCATTGATTTCAATGGGAAAATGGCATTCTGCTCCAAAACTGCTGCGTAAAAAAACGGCCGCGAAAAAGAAGTGCATGTCCCTTCTTGAGCCGTATTTTACGCCCATTTTTGGAGCCGTTTTTCTATAGAGTAAATGAAAAACGGCTCCAAAAACGACCGTAAAAAACGCTGCGAAAAACGCGAGTTGCTAAAAAAACGGCTGAAAATCAGGAGCTGTTTTCTGTATTTTCAGACGTTTTTAGTAAGCGTGTGAGCATACCCTAAAACAGACTATTTTGACAGCAGCATGTCTAGGTATTTACAAGAAGTACAGCATCATGGCGTCGGTTTAATGTCATAAAATCTAGCGACGTTCTTTTTAATGTATCAGTCGTCCAATCTTTTTATCAGTTGTACAAAAAAATACAAATGATAGTGTGAACTTTTTAGGCGATTGTTGTTCATGCCATCGCCCGATTCTAGGACCATTAGAAATTACTGTGAGGCCGGATTCACATGAGTGTATGTGCGTTTTGCGCGCGCAAAAGGCACTTAACAGCTCCGTGTGTCAGCCCCGTATGATGCGCGGCTGTGTGATTTTCGCGCAGCCGCCATCATTATGACACTCCGTTTGGATGTTTGTAAACAGAAAAGCACGTGGTGCTTTTCTGTTTTCATTCATAGCTTTACTGCTGTTGCACGAATCACGCGCGTCCCACGGAAGTGCTTCCGTGTGGTGCGCGTGATTTTCACGCACCCATTGACTTCAATGGGTGCGTGATGCGCGAAATACGCACAAAGAATGGACATGTCGTGAGTTTTACGCAGCGGACTCGCGCTGCGCAAAAATCACTGACAGTCTGCACTGCCCCATAGACTAAATAGGTACATGCGAGGCGCGTGAAAATCACGCACGTTGCACAGACGTATATCACGTTCGTCTGAATAAGCCCATAATGAAATTCAACATGGAGCTGAATTGACCGCGATAATTGAAGAACAGCCTCGCATATCAATGTAAAATGTAATTATGTATGTTACATTATATTATTACAAGGCATAGCGTGCGGAGGAACCATCCGTAAAAGATCCTTGTTCCGCTTTTCACAGCGTGTGATGTTTTTCCTTCTTTCTCCTTATTTGTGGATTTGTCCTGTGGCGTGAATGGAAAAGAAAGCCTTGCCATGGCATGTCCATCTTTTATCCTCCTTGTACACAGTCAGCGGCTCTGGAACATAGTATTTGTGTTTTTCTGCTACTTGAGAACTCTCTGTTCCTGTATGACACAGATCAGCTCATACGTAAGCACGTCCATCACTCACCGCCCACCACGACACTCCCACGGACCTGCCCTCTGCCGATCTACATACATTCTCCTGTAAACAGCATGCCTATGTGATCTGCTGATTCCTCCGCATCAGCCTGACACCACACTGGAAAATGTGCCATGGTATTAACAAAGCTGTTGATTTTCTCATAGTAGGAGGACATAAATTACTCCAATGAAAAATACCAACTGCTGACATCCAGTAAAAAGTACAGCAAATGAGTCCAAAGAAAAATGTTTCAAAAAATAGTTTGTCGTTAAAGTGACCCTTCAATTCAGGGACAAATTGTAAATGTGGTGCGGCATACGGAGTATAAATGCCAGGTGCCTTTCAGTCGCGCCCCCCTGCTGTGGACCCGCCGTTTTAGGATCCCCTCTGTGTTGGCCCAAAGTGAGTAGCTCTTGCCAATCCAAAAACGTAGGAAGTGTCTCAGACTGTCAATGCACAATGTGAGAATCGCTGTGGCAATTTTAGGACAATACAGAGGAGACCCTAAAACGGTGGATTCATGACACAGGGGCACAACTAAAGGGCACCTGGTAATATTACTCCATAAATCCTCATCACATTTAAATTTTGTCACTGGGCGGGGTGTCGCTTTAAGGCTGGATTCACACATGCAGTTTTTTATACCTTTTTTTTATCCAACTCTGGAATTAAAACTGCACCAAAAACTGCATCAAAACTGCATGTGTGAATCCAACCTAAATATTTATTATATAGAGGCTTATTTTTATGCAGTTCCTGATGTTTTATATTTGTTTTTTCGCTTTCTCTCTCTCTCTCTCTCTCTCTCTCTCTCTCTCTCTTTCTCTCTCTCTTTCACTCTTTCTCTCTCTCTTCTCTCTCTTCTCTACTCTCTCTTCTCTCTCCATCTCTCGCTCCCTCTCTCTTGGACATTTTCATTATTAGCCCCAAATTGTAAGAACCAGTGGTGTCTAACCTCCGGCAGTGTTTTGTAATACATATATACTTTTGTATGTATTAAAGTTGTAGTGCCATCCACAGACCCCTGGCAATCAGCTGATCATCACTGGTATGGCAGCTAAAACCCCCAGCGATCAGCTGTTATTACATGGGATAGCTTCAGCCTCCATATATTCCTCATATGCTTATAGTAGGATGGAAAGACATGGAAAGTGTCTGTCCTGATGTAATCCTACAGCAGTAATATGTTACTCCACTGCCTCTTCTGATGATTTGTAGGTTAGCAAGAAGAAAGCAATGATTTCAAGATCAGACTAGTTTGTAGTCTTTTTCCACGAAGACACACAGGTCTGCATAGGAGCTGTATACGCAAAACGATTTTGCCAGAGGCATGATTTTACGTGAAGAAAGTCTTGAACTACCAACCTTAAAATAAGGACTTTTATGATCATGGATTGTTAATCCAAGCTCAGATCCCACTAGAGCATCACCCAGTGTGTCAGTCTGACTCTTTATAAAGGGGGTAGGATTTAACCCCCTACTATGGTACACTATTGAGCATTTCTCCCTAATTAAAAAAATATATATAAGTGCACATCAGCCACAGATTCCTCTCTGATATTCCTCTGCCTGTGTTAAAGTTTTTTTTTCCCGCAAAAGACAACCCCTTTAATATATTAAACCTGGGTCTCGAGTCCTGGCACCAAAAAGCGCATTTTGCCAGCAAATGACACTATAGGGACTAAGTATTGGGACAGACCTCATTGAATTCAGGTGTTTCAATTAGTACCATTGCCACAGGTATATAAAATCCAGCACGTCGCCATGCAGTCGCCTTTACAAACATTTGTGAAAGAATGGGTCGTTCTAAAGATGTCACTGATTTCCAGCGCGGTCTTGTAATCAGATGTCACCGCCGTAACAAGTCAGTTCTTGAAATTTCTTCCCTCCTAAATATCCCACCATCACCTGTGAATGATATTATTGCAAAGTGAGAACGTTTAGGAACCACAGCAACTCAGACATGAAGTAGCAGATCACGTAAAGTTACAAAGCGGGGTCACCAAGTCCCCAAATATTCCTAAGTAACAGCTTCTCTATGGACATGATAAACATGTAGATCTCTATAGACAAAAGATTTCTAAAAAAAAACACAACGCATCCCTTTTCCAGAAACAGTTCCCAACACTAAGGAATGTGTACATTAAAGGGGTTGTCCCAAGTTGATAAATGGAGCTATAAAGCTCCCCCATGTAAAAATAAGAAGAATTCTAATTACCTGTCCGTCGTCCAGCGATGTCGTTTTCTTGATATCGTTGATTGAAGTTGCGGTCGGTCCCTCTTTGTATCCTGCTCGTTGCCTAGGTTCCCGGCCACCGCTATTTACCTTTAGCGGTGGCCGCGCATGCGTAATGACATCCTCTGCGCCCTGAGCAGAGGATGTCATTTGCTCGTGAACGCGCATCTCGGCGCTTCTCGGCGCATGCGCAGAAGATGCAGTGGAAGGCACCCGTCGCAAGGAGAAGTCTGCGCTCCGCTAAAGGTAAGTGTGTATATGTTTGTGTGTGTGTGTGTGTGTGTGTGTGTGTGTGTGTGTGTCTGTGTATATATGGGTGTGTTTGTGTATATGTGTGTTTGTGTGTGTGTGTGTTTATGTGTGAGTGTATATATGGGTGTATTTGTGTGTATGTGTATATGTTTGTGTATATTTTTGTGTATATGTGTGTGTGTATGGGTGTGTTTGTGTATATGTTTGTGTGTATATGTTTGTGTGTGTGTGTGTGTTTTTGTATGTGTGGGTTTGTGTATATATGGGTGTGTTTGTGTACATATGTTTGTGTGTATATGTTTGTGTGTATACGTGTGTGTTTGTGTATATATGGGTGTGTTTGTGCATATGTGTATAGGTTTGTGTGTATGTTTGTGTGTGTTTTTGTATACGTGTGTGTTTGTGTATATATGGGTGTGTTTGTGTATATATGGGCGTGTTTGTGTATATATGGGTGTGTTTGTGTATGTGTGTGTGTGTTTGTGTATATTTGGGTGTGTTTGTGTACGTATGTTTGTGTGTATATGTGTGTGTGTGTATATGTGTGTGTGTGTATATGTGTGTGTGTATATATGGGTGTGTTTGTGCATATGTTTGTGTGTATATGTTTGTGTATTTTGGTATATGTATATTTGTGTGTTTGGGTACATGTGTTTGTGTATAGGTTTGTGTGTATATGTGTGTTTTTTGGAGTTTATGTGTGTGTGTTTGTGTATATATGGGTGTGTTTGTGCATGTGTATATGTTTGTGTGTTTTGGTATATATGTGTGTTTGTGTATATATGGGTGTTTGTGTATATGTGTGTGTTTGTGTATATGTGTGTGTATGTTTGTGTATATATGGGTGTTTGTGTACATGTGTTTGTGTGTATATGTGTGTGTTTGTGTGTGTTTGTGTGTGTTTGTGTATATGTTTGTGTGTATGTGTTTATGTAATATATGGGTGTGTGTTTATATGTGTTTGTGTATATGTTTGTGTGTGGTTGTTTGTGTGTGTGTAGGTGAGTATAAGTATCGGTATTGTTCACATTGATAACTTTTTTTTATGTTGTTGCAGATTTTGATGTACCAATTGGACTACATCTTCGATTCGTTGGACTACTGCGTAGATCTACGTTATTTGAAAATTTTAATAAAATGGTTAACGAGGGTTTTGTTGGGGATTTCTTATTTCAATAAAAAAAAATTGTCTTTGTGTTTTTTTTTCAAACTTTATTAGTGCCTAGATAATGGCAGTTGGCTGATTGACAGCGTCCATTATAAAGGCGGTACTTAGTGTTAGCCGGTGCAGAGGCTAGCACTAACCACCCATTATTACCCCGGTACCCACCACCACCAGGGGTGCTGGGAAGAGCTTGGTACGATCCAGTACCCGACCATCTGTTGTGATGGTCGGATACTGGGGCGGCCGTAGGCTGGTATTATGAGGCTGGGAAGGGCCAAAAACAGTGGACCTTCCCACCCTTGTAATGCTAGGCTGCTGCTGTGTTGTATCGGGCTGGCTATAAAAATGTGGGGGACCCCCACGTCGTTTTTTTTTTCAAATTTAACAATAGGCGTTGGGTCCCCCACATTTTTAATAACCAGCCATATACAAGGCCGCAGCAGTCTGGCATTACATGGGTGGGAAGGGCCACTGGTTTTGTCCATTCCCAGGCTAATAACACTGTGTTGTATGTGGCTGGTTATGATAAATTGGGTGGAACCTCATGTCTTTTTAATAAAAATAATAAATAAATAATTTAAAAAAATGACGTGGGGTCCCCCCCATTTTTATAACCAGCCAGATACAACACAGCAGCAGCAGCCTAGCATTACAAGGGTGGGAAGGTCCACTGTTTTTGGCCCTTTCCAGCCTCATAGTACCAGCCTGCGGCCGCCCCAGGGCCCGACCATCACAACAGATGGTCGGGTACTGGATCGTACCCAGCTCTTCCCGGCACCCCTGGTGGTGGTGGGTACCGGGGTAATAATGGTGTTTAGTGTTAGCCTCTGTACCGGCTAACACTAAGCCTCCCCTTAGTAATGGACCTTGTCACTCAGACAGCGGCCATTACTAAAGTGATAGTAATAAAACTTGAAAATAAAACACAAAGACATAGATAAAATATTTTATTGAAATAAAGCACCCCCAACACAACGCTCATTAACCATTTTATTGATGAAAAAAAAGCGACAGCTAAGTAGTGCTCGAAACCGAAGTAGTCCAAACACCAAACCTGTAAAAAATCAAAAATATAAGAAAAAAAATAAAATAAAACTTGTCGTAGGCTTAGTTTCACTTTCATGTGTGATACTGACTGTTATACCATGTATAGAAGCCTGCGGCAAAGTTGGCTTAGATACAGGGCGCCAGCAGACAGTATCATACATGGCCATACAGACATTTATACAAACAAACATACATACATGCAAACATACATGCACATATACACATACAAACATGACAACATACATACATGCAAACATACATGCATACATACATACATGAAAACATACATACATGCAAACATACATACATGCAAACATACATACATGCAAACATACACATACAAACATGACAACATACATACATACAAGAAAACATACATACAAGAAAACATACATACAAGCAAACATACATACATGCAAACATACATACATGCAAACATACATGCACATATACACATACAAACATGACAACATACATACATGCAAACATACATGCATACATACATGCAAACATACATACATGAAAACATACATACATGCAAACATACATACATGCAAACATACATACATGAAAACATACATACATGCAAACATACATGCACATATACACATACAAACATGACAACATACATACATACAAGAAAACATACATACAAGCAAACATACATACAAGCAAACATACATACAAGCAAACATACATACATGCAAACATACATAAATGCAAACATACATGCATACATACAAACATACATACATGAAAACATACATACATATACAAACATACATGCACATATACACATACAAACATGACAACATACATACAAGCAAACATACATACATACATACATACAAGCAAACATACATACATACAAGAAAGCAAACATACATACAAGCAAACATACATACATACATGCAAACATACATGCACATATACACACATGCACATATACACATAGAAAACATGACAACATACATACAAGAAAACATACATACAAACATACATGCAAGCAAACATACATACATGAAAACATAAATACATGCAAACATACATGCACATATACACATACAAACATGACAACATACATACATGAAAACATACATACAAGCAAACATACATACATACAAACATACATACATGCAAACATACATACATGCAAACATACATACATGCAAACATACATACATGCAAACATACATGCACATATACACATACAAACATGACAACATACATACATACATACATACATACATACAAGAAAACATACATACATGCAAACATACATACATGAAAACATACATACATGCAAACATACATGCACATATAC
The DNA here is from genome assembly GCF_050947455.1 of Rhinoderma darwinii. Classification (NCBI taxonomy): domain Eukaryota; kingdom Metazoa; phylum Chordata; class Amphibia; order Anura; family Rhinodermatidae; genus Rhinoderma; species Rhinoderma darwinii. The sequence goes on along the minus strand of NC_134697.1, from coordinate 55,246,757 downwards.
ACATACAAACATGACAACATACATACAAGCAAACATACATACAAGCAAACATACATACATACAAACATGACAACATACATACAAGAAAACATACATATACATACATACATACATGCAAATATACACATACATGACAACATACATACAAAAATAAACTCACCTAAGACGTTCCCACGAAGAGCTGAACGGTCCCGTCACTTTTCTTCTTACTGCTCCCATTCACAATAACATAGCGGTGGGCGCAGATGATATGATTACGTCATCAGCGCCACAACGCATTGTTACTATGAATGCGAGCGGCGCCAAGAAGAAGGAAGAAGGCAAGTGACGGGACCGTTCAGAGCGCCGTTAGAACGTCTTAGGTGAGTTTATTTTTTTTATATATTTTTTGTTGTTAGCCGTGTGCTGATGCAGCACCGGTGCGGCGGATACACAAATTACATGTAGTGACAGGGGGGGAGAGAGAAGTTGTTTGCCGAAACGGGGTGAATGTAGTGTAGTGTAATGTAGTGTAGTGTAGTGTATTGTAGGGTTGATGACATTCACGGTAAGTTCGTCTCAATCGGGCTTACCATGCCCGCTTGAGACGAACATTCTCCCGATGTTGCTAGAACTACAGTATCTAGCAACATCGGGAGCGCGCACACTGCAGAGCAGAGCGGAGCGGCTTGATTGACATCAAGCCGCTCACGCCCCTTTTTAGAAAAGATAACCAGCACTTGCTGAGTTATCAAGTGTAAAAAAAAGGCACTTAGGAAATGAATTTTTTAAATTTTTTAACAGCAAATGTTTTAAAATTCATTTCCTGCTTACAATGTTTAAAAAAAAAAATTTGAGTCAACTTGGGACAACCCCTTTAAGGATTAAGAGCTCTATGTGTTCTCATTCTGTTTAGTAATATTTATATAGAACTACAGAATAGATGCCATTGCCATGGTATTATATCCAACAAGGTACATGGAAAAATGAAGGAGATATCTATCTCTATTAAATAACATTAGGTTGAAACAACAAATATTAAGCATCCACTTTCTTTGCCCAGTTCCTCTCTTCTATGACTGTCAGCAAAGAACCTCCATCCTTACTCTTCTGAGACCCCTGAGTTGCTGTGCACAATGAGTACTGGTGTAAGAATTAGTAATACAGTCTTTCAATGGTGGCCCATCAGTTAGACACCGTAGTTTCTTTCCTCAGGACAAGGTTTATATTTTCCACATCCTGCACTGATGAAGGCTACTAAGCCACAAACAGTTGTTTGTATGTTGGAATACATGGCTCTGTACTTATTAGGCTGTATCTGTGCTATACGTCAGCAGTTCTGGATGCATATAGGGCCAATTTTAAGTGGTGACAAACTAGGTAATTGCCCAGTGCCCCTTTTTCTGAAGATGGACACCCCAGTTAGAGGTGTATGGTGGTGTTATTTGGGAATTGAATTGTATTATTATGTGGGAATTATATAGCAGTATTATGTGGGCCCTTTACGAAAGTATTGTTTGGATACTGCATTTATTCAAGAGCTATATGATAGCATTATATGGGCTGTATAGGGCAGTAATATCATGGCACTATGTCACTTATGTGGTTTGAAGTTAAGAGAAAAATTGTCTAAAAATTGCTTCCGATATTTTGGGCGTTTTACGGCCGAAAATAGGTCGTGTGAACATACCCTAAGGGTATGTGCACACGATAACGGTATTTACGTCTGAAATTACGGAGCTGTTTTCAGGAGACAACAGCTCCGTAATTTCAGACGTAATTGAATGTACTCGCGTTTTGCGAGGCGTCAATTACGGCCGTAATTTGGAGCTGTTCTTCATTGGAATCAATGAAAAACGGCTCAAATTACGTCTCAAGAAGTGTCCTGCACTTCTTTTGACAAGCCATCTTTTTTACGCGTCGTCGTTTGACAGCGACGCGTAAATGACAGGTCGTCGGCACAGTACGTCAGCAAACCCATTCAAATGAATGGGCAGATGTTTGCCGACGTATTGGAGCCGTATTTTCAGACGTAAATCGAGGCGTAAAACGCCTCGTTTACGTCTGAAAATAGGTCGTGTGAACCCAGCCTAACACTAAAACATACTTTCCAGTAACCACTACACCGTTGAGCTATTTTCCTTTTTTTCTGTTTACAATATGAAAACATTTACTCTATGGTATCCAGCGCCTCCCGATTCACTATCAAGCCGTTTTGTCACACTCATTTTTAACATAAATAACTGAAGATGAACATATTCTATATATGTGTACGAACCTATAGACTCTTCGCCCTGCTTATTGCAGAGGCCCCGTCCTGTGGCCATGTAGACATGTTGAAGATGGGTTTTAGTGCTCACTTTACTGTCCAGAGGGACGTACTGCTTGGAGTAAGGGGCAGATGTTATTTCCTTCAGTGATCTATGTGTATAATTTCACAAATCTTCCATAAATTGTTTTACTAGAAACTGTGTTTGCCAGTTGGTTTGATAAGAAGATGAGAAGTGTTTATATTGGAGCAAGTTTTGCAACATTTTACATTGAAGATTAGGAACCGGAGTTTTGACTATTATAATTATTACTGACATATGACCTCAAACAATATTTACAGTTGCATAATGCTAATTATACAATAACATCTTTATACACTTCAAGGCCCCTAGACTCCTTAAAGGGAAGTCAAAGGAGAGGAATGTTTTTTGTGACACCCATGGCCGCGGACCGTCGGGATTACTCACCCCTTGACGGCCAAAGCAATGGATCACTTCCGCTTCACTCTGCTGTGTCCAGTAGGGTGCGCGCGCGCTCGTGCACGGCCTTAAAGGGCCAGCGTGTGAACCTGAATTATATGCCTAATTAGCCCATAATTGCCCTGCACTATAAGAAGGGCCCCTGCCTCTTCCTTCATTGCCTGAGCGTTGTTGTGTTTACCCGTGTTAGTTTTTGCAAATGCTCCCTTAGTGTTTTCCAGTTCCCAGTGTTCCCGTACCTGCTACCTGTATCCCGTGCTACCTTGTTCCTGTGCCATAGAGAGTTGGAGTCGTGTTGTGCCGTATACTACATCTTATGTGTTACACTACACCTGGTGTCTGCCTGCTGCCAAGGTCCCATCCATGCCTACCATCGCTACTGTCTGTATTACCACAGGTACCCTTATTCGAACTATAGACATTGACTTGGTATCCTGTTGGCCAGCTGCCATCCAGCTACGGCGGTACGGCCCATTGGGCCCACATACCCACAGATCGTGACAGTCTTACATTAGGGTATATGCCAAATTCCTTATAATTTCCCCTTTTGTGCATTAACTGCTGAATTACTTAAAGGGCTCTTTTTCCCATCACTAATTGATCATGGGGTTCAACTTCCAAGAAATTTACTGATGCTGAAATACAATAATTTGTTAATAAATATCAAGTACCTCTGGTGATCAAAGTGTTCTCCTAAAGGGGGTTTTACACTGGGCGATTATCGGGCAGACGAGCGTTCATATAACGCTCGTTGCCGATAATTGCCCTGTGTAAACAGGGCAGCGATCAGCAGATGAACGAGCAAACGCTCCTTCATCTGCTGGTCGTATCGTTTTAAAAAAGTTCAATATTATCACTGTCGACAGCACATCTTCCTGTGTAAACAGATAGACACGCTGCCAACATGATAATAATGTATGGGGACGAGCGATCGGAGTAACGACTGCTCATCCCCATTCATAGCTCCGTGTGACAGGAGCAAACGAGCGCCGATCAACGGTGTGTTGTTGATCGGCGCTCGCTGCACCGGCCGATTATCGGCCAGTGTTAAACGGCCTTTATTCTAATAAGACCCTGACCATAGATGTTGTAAGACATCTCAGACTGTATGGCCAGTCTACAGTACAGCCAATTCAAGAATATAATGATGGTGAAACATAAACTATTTTCCTGGATAGAATGGGATCTGGACATCTAGACTGGTGAAGGCACAAGTGATTACCACTCATTATCTTAGTCTGTCAATGAGGGTCTGAAAGCATGTATAAAACAAAGATTATGATCAAGGTTGCACGACTTAAGTGTACCATCAGAATAGCTTCTACACACATACTAAATTTGAAAAAGATCATAAATATTAGAAATGAACTGTATGGCCCTGGACCTGTAACACAAATAAACCAATAAATGAGTGCTGATAACATGTCCTCAATATGACACTTATTAAAAAATACAGCTCAAAGGGCAATGATATACCGTAACCGACAACATCCTATTGGTTATCAGCTTTTTGCAACTTAACTTTTATTTTTTATTTTTTTTAAAACAAAAATGTCTATTAGTGTGTTTGGTGCAACTTTCTAAATGGTTTTTATCAAAAAATATTTTTAATTTTTGAAATACAGCTGCTTTGTATCCTGTATATAGAGCAGGTGTATCTAGCGCTGAGACCTGAATCCGTCAGGTCAGCGGGACTGACGGGTTCAGTGTCAGCAAGACGAGCAGGATCCACCTGTTATCGATAACATCTAAGTTATGAACTCACATATGATCAGTAACAGCTCGATCCTGTGTGTCACAGTCCCGCAGGACTCGCTGACACTGAACTCGTCAGTCCCGCTGACCTGACACATACAGGTTTCAGCGCTATACACAGCCGCTCTGTATAGAGAATACAAAGCAGCTGTACCTCAAAAAGTTAAAAGACGTTTCAATAAAATTAGAAAGTTGCACCAAACATACCGATAGACATTTAAAAAAAAAATATTATTTCAAAGGTTTACATAGCCTTTAACTGCTTCCCGCGGCAGCCGCTTTGCAGCTTTCTGACAAAGCCTCACTTTTCAAATCTGTGTCACTTTATGTGGTAATAACTTTGGAATGCTTTTACCTATCCGAGTAAGGGCTGATTCAGACGAACGTTGCGTTTTTGCGCGCGCAAAAAAACGCAGCATTTTGCGCGCGCAAAAACCACTTGACAGCTGCGTGTGTCATCCGTGTATGATGCGCGGCTGCGTGATTTTCGCGCAGCCGCCATCATAGAGATGAGTCTAGTCGACGTCAGTCACTGTCCAGGGTGCTGAAAGAGTTAACTGATCGGCAGTTAACTCTTTCAGCACCCTCGACAGTGAATGCCGATCACAATATCGAGAAACCTGTTAAAAAAAAAGAAAAAGTTCGTACTTACCGAGAACTTCCCTCCCGGCCGTTGCCTTGGTGACGCGTCCTTGGTGACGCGCCTCTCTTGACATCGGGCCCCACCTCCCTGGATGACGCGGCAGTCCATGTGACCGCTGCAGCCTGTGCTTGGCCTGTGATTGGCTGGAGCTGTCACTTGGACTGAATTGTCATCCCGGGAGGTCAGACTGGAGGAAGAAGCCGGGAGTTATCGGTAAGTCAGAACTTCTATTTTTTTTTACACGTTCATGTATATTGGGATCGGAAGTCACTGTCCAGGGTGCTGAAACAGTTTAACTCTTTCAGCACCCTGGACAGTGACTATCTCCTGACGTCGCGTACCCGAAATTTTTTTGCCGGGTTCGGCCAAAACGAGTTCGGCCGAACCCGGTGAAGTTCGGTTCGGTTGTCCGGGTTCGCTCATCTCAAAGACACTCCGTTTGGATGTTTGGAAACAGAAAAGCACGTGGTGCTTTTCTGTTTACATTCATCCTTTTGACAGCTGGTGCGCGAAACAGTCGGTTCGCACGGAAGTGCTTCCGTGCGACCTGCGTGGTTTTCACGCACCCATTGACTTCAATGGGTGCGTGATGCGCGAAATACGCGGAGATATTGAGCATGTCGCGCTTTTTGCGCAGCAGACAAACGCTGCGCAAAAAGCACGGACTGTCTGTACTGCCCCATAGACTTGTATTGGTCTGTGCGTGGCGCGTGAAAACCACGTGGCCCGCACGGACCCAATACACGTTCGTGTGAATCCCCCCTAATTCTGAGACTGTTTTTTAGTGACATATAGTACCTTATGTCAGAGGTAAAATTTGGTCCATAAATTTGTGAAAAACACCAAAATGTAGAGAAAATTTGCAAATATGAGCATTTTTCTAAATTTAAATGTATCTGCTTGTAAGACAGATAGTTATACCACACAAAATAGTAATTAATTAACATTTCCCATACGTAAACTTTATGTTGGCATTGTTTTTTGAACATCTTTTTATTTTTATAGGACTTAACAAGGCTTATAAGTTTAGCAGAAATTTCTCACATTTTCAAGAAAATTTCAAAAGCCCATTTTTTTTAGGGACCAGTACAGTTCTGAAGTGGCTTTGAGGGGTCTATATATTAGAAACCCACATAAATCACCCCATCTTAAAAACTGCACCTTCAAAGTATTCAAAACAGCATTTAGAACGTTTCTTAACCCTTTAGGCGTTTCACAGGAATTAAAGCAATGTGGAGGTGAAATTTACAAATGAATTATTTTTTTAAGGATTTACCAGAGAAACACAACTCAATATTTATTTCCCAGATTCTGCCATTTTTAGAAATATCCAACATGTGGCCCTAGTGTGCTAATGGACTGAAACACAGGCCCCAGAATCAATGAAGCACCTAGTGGATTTTGGGGCCTCCTTTTTATTAGATTATATTTTAGGCACCATGTTAGATTTGAAAAGGTCTTGTCATGCCAAAACAAAGGAAACACCCCACAATAGACCTCATTATGGAATCTACACACCACAAGTAATTCATCTAGGGGTGTAGTGAGCATTTTTACCCCACAGGTCTTTCATAGATTTTATTAGAATTTGGATGTGAAAATTAAAAATGTTATTTTTTTTCCCCAATAAGATGTAGTTTTAGCTAACAAAATAAAACAAAAAACAATTTCCACAAGGAATAAAGTAGAAAAAGCCCCCCAACATTTGTAAAGCAAGTTCTCCAGAGTAGGGAAATACCCTGTAAAGGATCTGCCAGGTACTACGTCTGTGTATACTCCCGGGATTAATCAGTCGACACCTGAGGCCAGACCTCTTAGACTGACACCGGCTCCCACCAACCAGGGTGGCAGGCTCAGGAGTGGGAGAGCCTATCGCGGCCTGGTCAGTCGGAGTTAGCTCCGCCCCCTGTCCATTTATACCTGCCGTGTTCTCTTCCTCAGTGCTTGTTATTCTTCTTGGATTCCTGGCCCCACTGCTGCCTTGCTCCAGCCTGCTTCTGCCGTGCTTCTGCCTAGCTTCAGTTCTGCTTATCCTGCTTCGCTTTGCCCCTGGCTTGCTTCCTGCTCCGTGCTCTCGTTGGTATACTCCACTACATCCTGATCCTGACTGGCTCATTCACCGCTTTGTTTCCTCGCGGCGTTCCGTGGCCTACTGCCCCTTCCCTTGCGTGTTCCCTGTTTGTACTCCCTTGCACTTAGACAGCGTAGGGACCGCCGCCAAGTTGTACCCCGTCGCCTAGGGCGGGTCGTTGCAAGTAGGCAGGGACAGGGCGGTGGGTAGATTAGGGCTCACTTGTTCCCTTCACCTCCTTCCTGCCATTACATACCCCATGTGTGGTCATAAACTGCTATTTGGACACATGGTAGGGCTCGGAAAGGTCGGCACCATGTTGCTTTTGCAAAGCTCCTAAGGGTACAGTGGAAACTCCCTAAAGTGATTCCATTTAGGAAACTACACCCCTGAGGAGTTAATCTAGGGGTGTAGTGAGCATTTTGACCCCACCGGTGTTTCATAGATTTTATTAAAATTGGGCAGTGAAAATTAAAATTAAAATTTTTACCAATAAGATATAGCTTTAGCTCAAAATTTTTCATTTTCTCAACAAATAAAAGGAAGGCACACAGTAGGGCTCAGAAGGGAATGGGCACCATTTGGCTTTTGGAGTGCAGATTTTGCTGGATTGGTTTCTGGGCACCATGTCGCATTTGCAAAGCCCATGTGGGACCAAAACAGTGTAAACCCTCAGAAGTGACCTCATTTTGGAAACTACACCCTCAAGGTATTCACCTAGGGGTGTAGTGTGCATGTCAACCCTGCATGTGTTTTGCAGAAATTAGCATGCACTTGAAGTTTCAGAGTGAAACTGCCAATTTTTCCATAGATATGCCACTTCAGTGTCCAATATGTTGTGCCCAGTTTGTACCACCATAAGATAACAGCTCTCTAATTATTATGCTGTGTTTCCTGGTTTTAGAAACACCCTACATGTGGCCCTAATCTTTCGCCTGGACATTCAACAGGGCTCAGGAGTGAAAGAGTACCATGCGTAATTGAGGCCGAATTTGGCGATTTACAAAGTATTGGTTCAAATTTGCAGGGCTCTAATGTGAAATAATACAAGAAAGCCCTGAGAAGTGACCCCATTTTGCAAACTACACCCCTCAAGGCATTTATTAAGGGGTGTAGTGAGCATTTTCACCCCACAGATCTTGTTAAAAAGGTTTCTCCCAGGTATGGCGATGCCATATATGTGGAAGTAAACTGCTGTTTTGGCACAGAGTAGGGCTCAGAAGTATACACACGCCGCACCTTTGCAGTTTGGTAGAATTTGTTTGAGAAAGTGTTGTCCTTGTATAATTACGGGCACCCTCGCTTCTAGCAGATATGTTTGAGCCCTCCCCTTCCTGGTCCCCTAATATTAGGGCCTTGATAAATCGCCAGAAGAAATGTTCTCCTCGGGCCTGTACAACTGCATATATTTTTTTTTCTGACTTATAGGAGCATTAACTAATTTTATTTTTTCATAGACATAATTGTATGAGGGCTGTTTTTTTGAGGGATGAGCTGTAGTTATTATTGGTACCATTTTGGGGTACGTGTGATTTTCTGATCACTTTTTATTCTATATTTTGGGAGGCAAGGTGACCAAAATACAGCAATTCTGGCATAGTTTTTTTTGTTTTTTCTTATACAGCGTTTACCATGCGCTATAAATAAAATTTTAACTTTATTCTGTGTGTCAGTAAGATTCCGTTTTACATCTCTTTGCACAATAAAATTACTTTTGTAAAAAGAATGGGTTTTTTTCTGTCGCCATCTGCTGAGAATCATAAATTTCAATCTATTTGGTTTTTACGGCGTTCACCACGCGATGGTAAATAACATAATATTTTTCTAGTTCAGGCCGTTATGGACGCGGCAATACCAATTATGTATGGCTTATTTATTTTTTTTAATAATAAGGACTTGATATGGGAAAAGGCGATTGTTTTATTTTATTACTTGAAACTTAGAATAATTATTTTTTTTAAAACAATTTTTTCTTTTTTTTTCTTTTTTTTTTTTAAAATAACATTTTTTTGGAGTCCCACTAGGGGACTTGAAGCTCCAGCTGTTTGATTGCTGTTCTAATATGTTGCATGTGTGTAGTACAATGCATTAGAACTGTTAGTCGTTCATTGACAGCAAGCCAATTAGGCTCTGCCTCCAAGCAGAGCCTAATCAGCAGACCAGGAGGCCATTGTTAGAAAAAGGCTATGGCCTGTTAGAAAAAGCCCCCCAACCAAGCCATAGCAGCCATCGGCACCCCCGCGATCGCGACACCCTCCGCTGATGACGCAGACTCAGCTTCTGAGCCTGCTCTATTTTCTTGTCACCTACCTAGGAGGCTTCCATACTCGGCAGACCGGGAGGAGAGTGTTTGGCCTACAATTGCCATTTTAGCCATCGGCACCCCTGCTATCGCGTCGCAGGGGTGACGATTGGCTACAAACTTTTGACCGCTGCATTTAAGATGTTACTGGGGGGGGATCGGAGCTAACTTCGGTCCCTGCCATTACAGCAGGGTATCAGCTGTAACATGCAGCTGACACCCGCGGCTGATGGCACGGGCTCAGCTTCTGAGCACTTGCCATCCATTTGTCGTAATTAAACGACAAATTGCGGGAAGCACCAGCTTTCCATGACATATACTTACGACAAATTCGGGAAGGGGTTAATGTAGTCTGTTAGAGCCGTAAAACATAATATCTTGTTTATTACAATGGGTTCATTCAAATGTATTTTTCTTCATACTACAGAAACAGCTAAGCAAGTGTACTCAAATCTTTCTGTATAACCCGTAGGCCCTTTTTCTGATGTATTTTTGCCCTATTTTTATGTTTTATTTTCTGTTGGTCATATATCACTAACATATGCTGCATCTTTCCTAGGAGCCAATAAACCTTTTAGTATGTTTTTGGTTCCCGTTGGGTTCGAGCCAAGGAACCCCCAGTGCTGCAAGGAAACAATTATAACCACTGAGCCTCTGTGCTGCCCCAGGAGTTTAGTCTGCCAGAGGATTCTCTGGTCCACTGGTGGGTAAGTCAGACCCTGGACACTTTCCTGAGCCCGCCAACTAAAAACTAAAAAATGGTATATACTTACAGAGCTCGGCAGCCAGAGAGCACCCTTCACTCAAACTTCAGAATTCCAGAGATAATTCTCCTAATTCAAACAGCAGATACCACCGAGCACGTGTTTTCACTTTATTTGTTCTTAGGATCATGTAATGTGCGCTGGTACAAATGCATCAAGTCTTTTTCCATTGTAGAGACATTATCCAGGAGTATCATATCTAAAAGAAAATAAAAGCCATTTCATAATTTTTTCTAACATATCTAGTTACTTGCATTTTAGAAGTACATAAACCAATTAAGTAAATGAATCAATATCTAGAATTAATTCGATTATTCAAATATTGATACCTATTTTCATACATTCTGTAATTGGTATGTTTTATGCGCCACATAATGAAAAATTGGCAAATGCAAATACAGAAATAATTATTACAACAAATTTTGAAAAAATATCCAAAAGGTTTTAAAACAATTCAAGTTTCATATAATGTCCCTGTAGACGCAACAAATATAGAATCATTATAGTCAACAACATAGTCACGTCTATGGAGAGTTTTACTGATTTATCTGTTTGCTCATTTAAATATTTTTACGTGCTACAACCAAATAATGCCTCAGGTCCCCCTGCAAGTCACACAAGTGGTCACAAGTGATCGAGCCCATTAACTTTGTTGTCTCAACTGTTGAAATGGTTGCAGAGTTTGACAATAGGTCACATCACTGGTTATATCAGTCCTCGTAGTCCACATAACCTATAACATTTGTATGTAATTTGGAGTGATACGATTTATAATAAACCTAGTGAACTAGGTTTGTTCCTCAGCCTATATGAAATATTTATGACCTTAGGGATTTCTTTCTCCAATTCAGTCATTGCGGAGCTGTTTCTGATAAACACAGCAGTATATATATATATATATATATATATATATATATATATATATGTATATATGTATATATATATATATATATATATATATATATATATATATATTCTGCAGCTTGACAGGATCCGTCAGCAGTTTGGTTAATCCTATGGACAATTGACCACTCTAGCCCTAGAGGCATGATACATTTTGGAATGGAGTTCATTACTTCCCAGCCTGTCTGGCATTAGTCCCTACACCCTTCCCTTCCCCCCACTGTATATCTGATTAAACTTGTTGATATTTGCAATACTGCTCAGGTTCAGCATAGGAATCGTATTCTCAATGCGATAAAATGACCAACCGCTATCATATAGTTTAGTTTATAATCAAGGAGACATATTGTAGATATTGAAATGTTCCATAGTTTTATATAACCAAATGTAATCCTATATGAAATGTAGAAATGATGTTCTGAAGATTGTTCGATTTTTGTTTGTTTTATATTATTACATAAACAGTAAAAATGACTTTTGACTTGTTTGCTACAATTATTAAAATATTATCAGGGTTTTTTTTTTTTACATTTCCAACTATATGAACTAAAAGTTAAGAAATGATGTTAATTCTCCTCTGTTTGTATTTCACTAGATTAGATTGTATGCATTGAAATTAGCAAATTCCTCTATGTTTTCAGAAGGCTTTTGAAAGGACAAAGGTTAATACCTAAAGCACACCTTTTATTACATAGATCACTGATTATTGTATTTGTAGATCAGACTTCATGATGCAATATACTGTGAAATATTACATGAATTTACAAAAAAAAGACACATTCTGCAGAAATAAAAAAATATATATAAAGTTATAATAAATGTTAGAACAAAAAAATATAGTGGAAATAAGTTTCTATATTTTTGATGTGCCAATCTATCAGTATGGTACATTTGTTAAAGTCTTTTACTAGGGCAGAAATGATAAAGCATCACATCCTAGGCTCATTGTTCTCTATCTAATCTTTTGTCGATTTGACTAGAGGGGCGGTAGGAACCAGATCTAGCAGGGAACAGCCGGTCCTACTACTCTACCAGCCAAGTAAACAACCTCAGCCTGTCAGTCACACCTAATTGTGAGCAAAACACAATACCTCAACTGTGCTAACGAAAAAAAATAAATCTGTTCAATGTAATATATATATATATATATGTGTGTAGATAGATAGATAGATAGATAGATAGATAGATAGATAGATAGATAGATAGATAGATAGATAGATAGATAGATAGATAGATAGATAGATACATGGATAGATACATAGATACATACAATCTACATAGTCGCAAAGTAATGTGTCAATCTAAAAAGTATGATTTTAGTAAACTTCTTGTAATTCAAATCTAACATGCAGGTAGGTTTAATGAACTGAGAATTATTGTTTGCTATATATAATGTCAATATTAATACATTTATGAAATAGGAAAGTCCTAATTATTATTGCAGTATACAATTCACAATGCATCAGACAAATGAAGAGTAAAGTAGATTCCTTAGGGAGAAAGAGAGCGCCCCCTACAAGAGAGCTCACAATCTATAAATGATACATTATTATTATTATTGGTATTGAAGTGCACATGGTTATGTGATAACAACAAGAAGTTGTATGTTCAATACGTGAGAGTACAAACTTTTTGTATATTTTATAAATATATTATATAGCTAATCTATATCTCACTCTATTAGGCAGATGATGATTTTCAAATTATTGTTTTCTTTCTTTTCCGCCTATATTAATTTGTTAGCCAAGTATGCAATGTTTATATTCATAATCTACAAATTTAGCAGCATTCAGCAGTGAGGCGCCCCCTAGTTGTTGATTTGGTAGTTTTGACAGAAGGGCTTATATTCTGCACAGTCCTTTTTCTGGCTGCATCAGTCCCTGGTTTACCAACATATTTGAGTAATTTTCTGCTTATTTTAATGTTATTCTGGGTCCAGGAATCCAATGAAAGGAAAACTGAGCAATATTTTTAATTTGGCATAGATTTCAACCACAGGTGGCGAGGCCCAGACATCACCATGTTCTGCCTGGAGAGGACCCAGTAGAAGAAGTTTGAGAATTCTAGGACTAGACAATAACATGTTTTCTAGATTTTCTTAGCAGTTCTTATTTTTTGCATATATTCCATGCATTTTCTGACTTTATTAATGATATGACAATAATATATTTATTTAAAGGGGTTTTCCAACCTTATGGAAAACCCTCAAAATTAGCTGCATACGGCTAACAATAAAAAGAAGATACATACTCCGCTTTCTAAACCCTCGCTGCTCCGGCACGACGGTTTTGTGCACCCCTGACAGTCTTTATTTGGCATCAGAAATAACATGTCATACTCGATATGTGACCACCGTATTAGTCAAGGGCCATCCATAACGACAGAGCTTTGATTGGCTTCCATGGTCATGTGTCGGGTAAGGACACGTTATTGCTGCAACCAAGTAAACAAATACTGGCATGGATTTAACCCCTTAACGACCGCCAATATGCCTTTTCATGGTGGCCGTTAAGGGTACTTATGCCAGAGCGCCGCCTTTTCATGGCGCTGTGTCATAAGCCCGGCACGGGTGTCTTGTGCTGGCTAAAGCGGGTGTCAGTGGTCTAAAGACAGCCGGGCACCTGCTCTAAGGAGCTCAATAGTGAGCGCCACATCCAAGTGGTTTTGGAGGAAGGGGGAATCCCTCTCTCACCTCATTGGCACCCTGCAATTGCAATCGCAGGTTGCCGATGGCTTCTATGGCAGCCGGGGGCCTAGCAAAGGCCCCCATGTCTGCCTGTATTGGATGCCTGCTAGGCCATGCCTGAGGCATGACCTAGCAGGTGCCTGTCAGTTTTACACTGACATGCAATAATACGCTGCAATACAGAAGTATTGCAGTGCATTATATAAGCGATCAGAAGATCGCATAGTGAAGTCCCCTAGTGGGACTAAAAATAAAGTTATCAAAAAGTTTAATAAAGTTAAGTTAATAATATATAAATAAAAATCCCAAATAAAAAAAAATGAAGAACCCACTTTTTCCCTTTAAAAAATACTCTAATATGAAAAAAAAAAAAATTAAAACATTACACATATTTGGTATCGCCGCATCCGTAACGACCCCACCTATAAAGCTATTAGAGTATTTAACCCTCACGGTGAACGCTGTAAAAAATAAAATAATAAACAATGCCAGAATTGCTGTTTTCTGTTCATCCTGCCTTCAATAAAACGTGATAAAAAGTGATCAAAACTACACATGTACTCCAAAATGGTACTAGAATTCGTTCCGCAAAAAACAAGCCCTCATACAACTGCATCGGCGTAAAAATAACACAATTATGGTTCTTAAAACTTGGGTTTTTTACTGTGTAAAAGTAGTAAAACATACAAAATCTATAAAAATTTGGGTATCGACCACAATCTTAATGACCCGCTGAATAAAGTTATTATGTTATTTATACCACACAGTAAATGGTGTAAATCTAAAATGCAAAAAAGTGTGGTGAAATTTATATATGTGGGGTTAGTGACTGCTTCAATTTTTTGTTCTTGCACTCCTCCCATTCTGCCCTGGGTGATTTTAATTAGTTTAATGTTGGTTCCTACCATCCCCAGATATATGTAGACTTAGTCCTAGTTCTGGCAGTATGTGCAGCGTAGGTTCCCACCTCAGAGGTCGTCTTGTCGTGGCAGGTGGACTCACACAATTTGATCAAAATGTGCGCTAAGAACCTCTCTATTGTAAGTAGATTTACCAGTAATGCATATCTATTTATATTTAGTGTTCGCAGTGTGCTGTCGCCAATTTTTGTGTGATATATACTGTATATATATATATATATATATATATATATATATATATATATATATATAAATATATATATAAATAACATTATTTCAAAGGTGTACATAGTCTTTGAAGGCTATGGAAATCTTGGTGCCTTTTTTTATTTTCATTAAATGTATGTATTTTGGGATACTATTAACTTTTGTTATATACTTGAATAAAAAATGTTTGCTCCTGTTCAGTGCTGCCGCTTCTATGTCTACTCTGTACATAGAAGCTGCAGAATGCTGACGTCAGCAGAATCCGTCAGTGAGCTGGTCTGACCACTCGGCTGACAGCCGCTTCTGTGTGCCTCTGACATCTCATATAAGAATAAAATCTAATTTAATCAACAGAGATTCTCTTTCTGTCAGATTCTGTATGAATTCAACAGAAACAAAATTGTGTCATGCTCCATGGAATGCTATATTACAGAGTTATTCTCCCCCAGAGGCATTGCTTCAACAGGAGAATAACACCATATTATGGCGCTGTATCATCATTAGGATATAACTGTGATCAAAATTTAAACCAAAAGAGATCTTAAATCAGAACTTCATAAAAAAAAAAAAAAGGATAAGTAAAATGCAACTCAAAATGACTGGCATACTCCAAAGTGTATTTCCGAACTCCCATACTGAATTCATTTCACGTCAATTACAGAAATACAGTTACTAAAGAAATAGAAATGCAGAATCATTATTTGTACTGATGTACTAGCTTCCTTTACACTCTTCCCGTTCAGTCGACTCTCGCCCTGGCAGAAAACAATGGTGAGAAATCTATGCATGCTCAAGATGCAGAATACAAGGAAGCCAGGGAATAATGAAATTGTAGTACCAAAATAGAAAGAACCCTTACCTATATACTAATGATGACAGTACTAAAATAATATGCACCTTTTCCTATATGCTTGCCCATACATGAAGTATCTCACCAATAGCAAGTGCAGAATATCTAAAGTAGAAAGCCCAACTTCATTAAATTATGTATGGGCTTTACATATATCTCAAATGAACCAACCTGCAGCAAATTCAGTTTATACATTATAGTCAAAGCAGGAAAATGAACTATAGATCTATGCCATTGTCATATATGTTCCATAGAGGTAGGTTATGCCATTGTGCTCATAAAGGGAGTGGTGTACTTTCCATAGAAGACGGCCATGCTATTGCCATGGTGCCCTCTGAAGGAGGAGATAGGGCAGGGTTCAACATCCTTCAATCATTGAGATCAGTGCTTGGAAGATGGGCAATTTGTTACTGGTACTCCCCCTTGCCTCTGTCCGAGGATCAGCAATACTTCAGGGGTTGTGTTAGCTGGCCACAGACATGATAGCTATTGGCCAAATCATTGTATGGATGACAGCCTTCAGCGTCAATTGATGCATAAACATGCATATCTGGTTCGGCAGAACATGCATGTTATTTCAGTTGGATACTCTTTAAAAAGAGAAGAAGAAAAAATAGACATTGAGAGAAATATATTATTAGGAAACAAGCTGGAGTAGGTAGCAACAAAATTATAGAGGCGCACACCACCTGTTGCATCTTCAGCTTTCTGTGCGCCACTGAGTGAAATTGATGACAGCCAGGAGGTAGTGCAGATCTCCGCTATAATTTATGCCAGTTTCTGGTATAAATTATAGTAAATGTGTCGGGGACAGGGTGGTCCGCCCCTTCCGCAAAACTCCACCTACCTTTAGAAAAGTGCCAAGAGCGTACAAAAGTGGATAAATTCGCTCCATAGTCCGGACATCTTACTGTGATCTATATATAGAAATTGACATGAGGTTCTTAGTACGAATTCAACCTTTTGGATTATTGCTTCGCCCAATGGGACAATTGGCGGATCCAGTCGAATTATGTTTATAACATTTCACTTTCTTTAATCTTTCTTAGGGTATGTGCACACACACTAATTACGTCCGTATTTGACGGACGTATTTCGGCCGCAAGTACCGGACCGAACACAGTGCAGGGAGCCGGGCTCCTAGCATCATACTTATGTACGATGCTAGGAGTCCCTGCCTCGCTGCAGGACAATTGTCCCGTACTGTAATCATGTTTTCAGTACGGGACAGTTGTCCTGCAGCGAGGCAGGGACTCCTAGCATCGTACATAACTATGATGCTAGGAGCCCGGCTCCCTGCACTTTGTTCGGTCCGGTACTTGCGGCCGAAATACGTCCGTCAATTACGGACGTAATTAGTGTGTGTGCACATACCCTTACAGTGCCTTTACACAATTTAATAATGTTGACAATTTGCACAACTATTCACTGCTGGTCTTTAAAAACAAATCGAACGACATGTGTTTACATGTGCTGATTCCCCAAACTTTGGATGAAATTGTAATCATAGGCACATGGTACAAAGGCATGGCACCAAATTCTTGATGCCTGATATAATTGCCATACCATTGATCGATTGCATTTACAAACCGCAACGTGCGGATCTTACAGTTAGAATTTTAAGCATATCAGAAGATCTGCGATCGTGATTTCGACTATCCGAAGTGGTTGCCCACTTGTTACTTGTTTTAGACAACTGTAAGCGGTTATCAAAATTGGGCAAAACTTCGCATTATTGAAGCAGGTAAAGGCACCTTAATCTGATCATAAATGTCCATAAATGTACACATCCCATACAGTAGATAGATGACCTGATGCATGCTATATTCTTTTCCATCATTCTCCACCTGAAATTTCCAGGTAATGATTTTGAGCATATATATATATATATATATATATATATATATATATATATATATATATATATATATAATCAGTACTGATCATATAACAATTTTGCAGCATGTATGTCCAGATTTTGATTCTACAGTTCAATTGTCTGAAATGTCGATAAATGAAACTGCCTAACAAAGAACAGCTGAGATTTCGATCGTTCCAAACTTTTCATTACTTTATGGTTATTTTGTCTTATTTCTGCTTACCATTTGATTAGGATAATGAAGAAGGTTAAAACATTTCTATAATGTGAAAAAAACCACTATTGATTCGGCCTCTTGTTTCTCACCACTGGGACACAGAGAGTTATTACCAATTTAGAAAGCCCTTTGTATTCCAGACACTGTCAAATCTGTGACGTCTGGTAAATCAGCAGCATTACCACTGCTGACTGAGAAGGGTCACGCTGACAAAGGGGCTGATTAAATTATTTTACACTGCAAATAATTATCTGAACAAGTCAACTTTCATAATATCTTCCTTCTCTTTCTCTTGTTCACCAGTAAACTGTTCAATTATCTGCAAGGCCTTTCTACATCAAGGCCTTTCACGCTCCTCTGTTTTTTATCTCCACCCCTTGGCATCAAATTACTATTGCCCTTCTCCATTCCATCTCTAGTTTATTTCTAAACTAAGCGCAGACATTTACTTAGCAAATCTTAATAATCATTTATTTCCTGTTATATAGAAAAAAAGCAAATACACATTTTTATTTGCTTTCAGTACACTGAATGCACTTTGCACAAACTGTCATTTATTTTATATTACAATGCAGTGCTTTTTGAAGACAAATTGTATGTGTAACGGCTGCCGCGCCGTTCCCGGCCTCTTCCACAGTCTCTGCTTCGGTTCCTGCACTCTCCATTCCCTCATGCTCGTCCCGAACTCTACTTACCCGATCCGGACGCTCTGCTGGCTCTGGGTGGCGTCAAATAAGTGCATCTCTTACCTCCCTCCGCGGTCGTCATCCATAATGTGCGGCTGCAGCCACTAGAGGGCGCGCGCGCTGACTCTTCCCTTCTTAAAGGGCCAGCGCGTGCCAAAATTCCAAGACTTCCTATTTAAAGGAACAGTGTCATCACAAATTTTTTTTTAATATGTTAAAGATGTTAGTGCTTTATTAAAAACGTTTGGATTAATTTGTGCGTTTGTGTGTTACTTTTTCTTATTTTTACACTTTTTCTTCCCTATGGGGGCTGCCATTTTTTTTTCCATTTCTGTATGTGTCGATTAACGACACATACAGACATGGAATACGGCAGCTCCAGTCCCATAGGGACTGCGAACGGGTCCCGTCCCATCCACTTCTGTGTACGCCGTCTGTGTGGGAACGGCGCATGCACCGCTCCCACACAGTCCAATTTGAAATGCGCGCCGTCCGGCGCCATTTTCCTGTGGACCGGAAGTCGCGGCCGGACAGTAAGATTACTACTTCCGGTCGCGGCTTCCGGACTTGTGCACTTGGACCAGCGGCAGCAGACGGAGCGGACAGGCCGGAGGGAGCCGCGGCGGCAGGAGCAGGTAAGAGATTTCTATGTATGTTCGTGTTTTACTGTGTTTACTACTGTATGTAAACCTACTACACTGTGTGTTAGCTCAAAAAATGGCGACACACAGTGTAGGAGGTTAGACCGTTCAATCCCCTCGTTTATCCCGGCACTAGCCAGGATAAAGGAGGGGGGGATTCTCAGGGCTCACTAGAGCGAGTGCTTTTTTCCAAATTTTGCAGCAAAAAGCAATGTGGTTGCTTTACCACAAGCAACCACATGCAATGCTGCAATTTTGGGAATAGCTCCATCTAGTGACCAGTGCTGGGAAATATTATAAATTAGAATCTAATTTATAATATTTCCTGACTCGTGAAAAAAATAAAAAAAATTTGAACAATGTTTAATCACCTACACACTAAATGTTTAACTAAAAAAAAAAATACATGTTTTGCTGGCAACACATTCCCTTTAAGGATCCTCCTCCCTCTGAATCCTTGCTTGTTCAACCAAGTTCCCCGTGAGTTTCCCTGTACCCTGGTTCCCTGTTTCCTTGCCTTCTGCCTTTGTCTGGATTTCCCGTTTTGACCTCTGCCTCAACTTGACTATCCTTGCCTGCCGCCTGCCTTGACCTATTGCTATCGATACCCGTTTCGACTTCTGCTGCCTGTCCTGACTTCTGGCCTATACATCCGACTGCCTCTAAACCTGCTGTGGCAAGCGTTGCCCTGGGTTACAAGCACCATCTCCCAGACGACATAGAGGAACCACAAACAAACCGGTGAGAACCATGATAGTATGTTAACAAAATGCGGTTCTGCTTACACTGGCGTCATGGCTTCTGTTTGTAAGGGAGCTGGACAGTAATGTTAACAGAGCTCAAATCAAAATAGCTAAATATTAGGTCAATTGTGTTCCTTCTGTTTTCGTTTTCAATAGTAGTAGTAGCACTAGTAATAGTAATTTTTAACAAAAACATGTTTTATAAAAGTGCAATGTACAAATAAAATTTGTTTTTGCATGGCAGAACATAAACTGCACAAGCGCAACAAGTGCATTTGTATATTCAGGAAGTGCGCGAAGATACACTTCCGGTGAGTAATTTATCTAAACTCTTAACAGCATAATTTGTTGGTTCATGCTCTTTACATATCATTGGCCATTCGAAACAAAGATTTCTGTACAGTATTGACTGTTCACGAGAATCTACTAAAAAAATTCAATACGTCAGAATGAGCGCCAGACAGATTTCGGGGGTTGGTCAGTGTTGAACATAATCATTCAGTGCATAAAAAATGGACGATTGATGGATGCAAATGTTTTTTTAGGCGATCAAGATCATTAGTGTATGGCCACCATGAGGGTATGTTCACACGCTGAGCCAAAAACGTCTGAAAATACGGAGCTGTTTTCAAGGGAAAACAGCATCTGATTTTCAGACGTTTTTTGAGCAAATCGCGTTTTTCGCTGCGTTTTTTCGGCCGTTTTTGTCTATGAGAAAACGTCTCCAAAAACGTCCCAAGAAGTGTCCTGCACTTCTTTTGACGAGGCTGTATTTTTAATAATGACAATAATAAAATGACAGGTCGTCGGCACAGTACATCGGCAAACCCATTTAAAGTAATGGGCAGATGTTTGCCGACGTATTGGAGCCGTTTTTTCAGCCGTAATTCGAGGCATAAAACGCCTCCATTGCGTCTGAAAATAGGTTGTGTGAACCCAGCCTAACTCTACTTGCTCTCCTTTGGTGTCCAGTGTGTGGGGATGTAAAGCTGGACATAGACATTTGTTAGCTGTCGCTCAAATTATTATTTTTTTCGACAGCTATCTTCTCTGACTGCCCCATAAACATTCACATTCCTCTCAGACTGAAGTGTGCGTTGTTTTAGTAAGAGGGGGGAAATAAGTGGCCACCAGAAACCTATGGGGACACTTTTCTCTAAAGGAAGCAAACGATCGGACATGTTAAAATTCAACCTGTACGACACTTCACAGTTTTCCTGTCCCCTTACTTATTAGGTAGTTATCAGACCCCATCGAAGTCTTAGAATTCACAGAAAAATAGCTTTTCCATTTAGTGCTATGGCAGGGATAAGAGTTGTCAACATGGATAGAGATCCCCATCACTAATTTTGGATAAAATAGCAGGGCTTGGAGGTTCCAAGATACCCAGCACTTGAGGTAAAAGTAATGAGGCAGTCGGATCACATCTCACTCTTTCTGATTTCTTCAAATTCAACATCCTGGATGCCGATTAAAAAAACTTTCAGTGGTGGAAGGTTAAAAAAATTAATTTGAAACAAAACAATGGAATTTCCAAAAGTTATTCCCAACAGGCTCCAAACTGGTAAATACAACAGATAGTAATATAACAACTAATATAATTACCATTCAAATTCCACACCACCTTTTCCATGTTCCCCATCACATCTTGTGTATATCATCAGTGCGATGACAAGTCGTACAAAACATGTGTCTGTGCCAGTAAACAGCTAACCGCAGCAGTGATATACTGATATACATACTGACGCCACTTACTTTGGCCAGCAATTGGCTGCTGTGTTGTGTATGACAAATTATAATAGGTTCCTCTCTCCCCTCTCTGTACAGTGTCCGGAGGCCACTCTAGCCACATACGTGCTCCACTGGGTCCAATCACTGATCCTGCTCTTCTTAAAGGTAATGTGTTGCTAGAAAAAAATGTATTTATTTTTTTAGTTAAACAATTAGTGTATAGGTGATTAAACATTGTTCTAATTTTTTATTTTTTTTTCACGAGTCAGGAAATATTATAAATTAGATTCTAATTTATAATATTTCCCAGTGCTGGTCACTAGATGGAGCAATTCCCAAAATTGCAGCATTGCATGTGGTAAAGCAACCACATTGCTTTATGCTGCAAAATTTGGGAAAACTCACTCGCTCTAGTGAGCTCTCAGAATCCCCCCCCCCCCTCCTTTAACCTGGCTAGTGCCGGGAGAAACGAGGGGATTGAACGGTAAAACCTCCTACACTGTGTGTCGCCATTTTTTGAGCTAACACACAGTGTAGTAGGTTAACATACAGTAGTAAACACACAGTAAAACACGTACATACACATAAATAACTTACCTGCTCCAGTCGCCGCCGCTCCCTCCGGTCCGTCCGCTCCGTCTGCTGCCGCCGCTCCAAGTGCACAAGTCCGGAAGCCGCGACCGGAAGTAGTAATCTTACTGTCCGGCCGCGACTTCCGGTCTACAGGAAAATGGCGCCGGACGGCGCACAGTTCAACTTGGACTGTGTGGGAGCGGCGCATGCGCCGTTCCCACACAGACGGCGTACACCATAGTGGATGGAACGGGCCCCGTTCGCATTCACTATGGGACTGTAGCTGCCGTATTCCATGTCTGTATGTGTCGTTAATCGACACATACAGAAATGGAAAAAAAAATGGCAGCCCCCATAGGGAAGAAGAAGTTAAAAAATAAAAAAAAGTAAAACACAAACACACAAATAAATATAAAAGTTTTTAATAAAGCACTAAAATGAAACTGATGTGAAATATTTTTTTTTCGTGACACTGGTCCTTGAAAGGGTCAGCGCACGCCAATTTTGAAATTACCACCCAGGCCTGATTCTAGCTTTTCTGCTGCCTGAGGCGAAAATTGAAATGGCGCCCCCCCAGATTTTGATTGACATCCCCTTGGCTGTTCTACATCACTACCAGCTGCGTGGTGCAGCGATGAAGCCGGGCAGAGTACACCTCACTGCACGGTGCGGGCCCAAGTAGTTCAAGGCAATGGCGCATCTAATAAAGTTGGAGGAGTCTGTCTGATAGTGATGGATAACAGCCAGGGGGATGTCAATCAAGCATGGAAAGGTGGGTTTGGACTATGTGACTCTTCAGGATAGCGGCACCGCCTCATGACCCTTTAACCCCTTAAAACCGTAGGTATTTTAAAAACTTAATGAAAAGCTTTTCCATCATCGCATTCAAAGAGTTTTATAGGGACTTGTTTTTTGCGGGACAAGTTGTATTTTTTAATAGCACCATTTTGGGGTACTTTATAATTTATTTATTAACTTTTATTAACTTTTTTGGTGAGGTATTAGGAAAAAAACCTGAAATTTTGCCACTCTTTTTTGTGTCTTAAGTTTACGCCCTTTACCGTGTGTTATAAATAACATAATAACTTTATTCAGCAGGTCATTACGATTGCGGCGATACCAGATCTATCTAGTTTTTTTATGTTTTACTACTTTTACACAGTAAAAAAACTTTTTTCAAAATTACTTGTTTTTGTGTTGCCATGTTTTAAGAGCCATAACTTTTTTATTTTTCTGCTGACATAGCTGTGTGAAGGCTTTTTTTGCGGGACGACTTGTAGTTTTTATTGGTACCATTTTGGAGTGCATGCGACTTTTTGATCGCTTTTTCTGTGATCTGTATCTTTTTACTTATTTTCATTATAAAGTATTTTGTAAGGGGAAAAGGTGGGTTTTTAATTTTTTGTTTTACTTGGGACTTTTATTTATTTATTACAAACTTTATTAAACTTAATTTTAGTCCCACTAGGGGACTTCACTATGCAATCTTTTGTTCACTTTTATAATACACTGCAATACTTTTGTATTGCAGTGTATTATGCCCTTCAGTGTGAAACAGGCATTTACTAAAGGCAGACCTAATCTTTGTTAGGCAGCCATTGAAACCATCGGCACCCCGCGGGGTACCGGTCAGGTGAGAGAGGGAGCACTCTCCCTCTAAAAACCACTCAGATGTGGTGGTCGCTATTGACCGCTGCATCTGAGGGGTTAAACATGATCAGAGATCACTGCTAGTGGTCTCCAATCAATGTCCTGAAGCCCGAGGCTGTTAGCAATAGCCTGGGCTTCAGGAACACCCCACCCAATGCAGGAAAACTTCTTCTGAAGTGCCAAAGTGAAAAGGCGGCACATCAGAAAACTACCCCAAACGGCCAACGTAAAAAGACTAGACGCCGGTCATTTAAGTGGTTAATGAGTAATTAGCATATAGTGTGCACCGTTTTAAAAGTTTATTTTAATAGATTTTGCTACATCTGAAAAAAACATACATGGGAATGTTTAAGAATATTGTCAGGTCATGTATAACTGCATGGTGGCGGTTCAAGGGGTTAAAACGACCTGACAGGTTCCCATTAATTATACAATAAATTGAAAACAATTCCATCTGCCATGCAATTTTGTTATTAGAAATATA
The DNA here is from genome assembly GCF_050947455.1 of Rhinoderma darwinii. Lineage (NCBI taxonomy): Eukaryota > Metazoa > Chordata > Amphibia > Anura > Rhinodermatidae > Rhinoderma > Rhinoderma darwinii. The sequence continues at coordinate 55,222,323 of NC_134697.1, read as the reverse complement.
TCCTATATAATTATAGCTTCAGAATCAAGCTCTGACATATACAGCACCAGAACAAAGCTCATACATATATACAGCACCAAAACCAAGCTCAGCACATAAATACAGCACCAGAACAAAGCTCAGTACATAAATACAGCCCCAGCACAAATACAGCTCAATTTAGTGGAACCCCTGCCGTATAGGTTTATACGGCATAAAACTAAAGCTCCCAGTATAGCCCGAACAATAGTAAGTATATGCTGGAAGTTGCTGTTTCACAAAAAAACGTAAAATCATACCACCCATCAACTCGCTGCAGATCATACAGTGACTACAGTAATGATTAGAGGCAGGATAAACATTCACATTAAGTGACTCACAGGTGACGCATTCTCAGATTCTAATTGTACTTTTTCTCTAGTCTTCTCCATCCGGTCCAGACATCTATGATGACTTCTCCTGGCCACAGCCCATTTCTGCAGTTTGCCGCTCAGATTTCTTCAGCTTCTCACTTTTCAAACATTTCTTCACCTATAAACAAAGATAAAAAAGATTCCCATAGGGGCCCCTGTAGATAGTGCCCCATAGAGCCCCTGTAGATAGTGCCCAACATAGATTCCCCTGTAGATAGTAGCCCCATATATCCCCTGTAGATAGTAGCCCCTGTAGATAGTGTTCCATATACAGCCCCTTGTAGATAGTGGCCCCCATAGATCCCCCTGTGGATGGTAGCCTCTGTAGATAGTGCCCCACATACAGCCCCCTGTAGATAGTGCCCCACATATAGCCCCCACTGTAGATAGTGCCCAACACACATCCCCCTGTAGTTACTGCCCCACATACAGCCCATGTAGATAGTGCCCCACATATGGCCCCCACTGTAGATAGTGCCCCACATATAACTCCCCTGTAGATATGTGCCCTACATATAGCCCATGTAGATAGTGCCCCACATATAGGCCCCTGTAGTTAGTGCCCTACATATAGCCCCCCTGTGGTTACTTGGTTAGTGGCCCATATATAGCCCCCTGTAGATAGTGCCCCGCATATAGTCCCTGTAAATAGCGCCCCACATATAGCCCCCCTGTAGATAATGCCCCACATATAGCCCCCATGTAGATTGTGCCCACATATAGCCCCCCTATGGATAGAGCCTGCCCTGTAGATAATGCCACTCACACTTTTAAGAGAAGAAAAAAACTTTGCATATTTACCTGATCCTTTCTCCAGCCCTGGCCTCTTGCAATGCAGACCTGCTCTCTTCTGGGCAGGTCTGCTGGGGCTGAACTACGACGCAAGCGGCGCAATGACAACATCGCGCCGTTTTCATCATTAAAATCTGCTGAATGGCAGGATGCCTTGCCATTTAATTACCCAAACAGAGCGATGACATCATCTCGCCGTTTCCGTCATTAAAAAGTGCTGAATGGCAGGGTGCCTTGCCATTCAATTACCAAAATGTACCGTGCCCTGCCATTCGGCGCTTATGCATGTAATTGTATCTGCATCCTATAGACACAGATACAATTCTAGTGCAGGAGGGGGTTGTGGCGGCTGGTTTCAGTGGCACCGCAGCCCCCTCAGAGAGGCAGCAGGCCGTCGCCTGAGGCGAGAAACTCATCTCGCCTCATGGACTACTTGACCTGCCATAAAAGCTCCTTCTGATCTGGTGGTCATTGCCAGAGCAATTTGGTCTCTAGTGTTCCTAGTTTTCCTAATGCCCCTGATTTTGTATTTGCCGAATGCCTTCTGCCTGTTTCTGAAAATCCGTGTCTGTTGTCTGCTCTGACTTATTCCTACGTTTACCATGCTGAACCTGTGCCGCCTGCCCAAACCTATAGCTCCGTTTACCACTCTGCCTCCTCCAACATCAGCCGTCACCAATGTAGACTACTCCGGGGGTAGCGACCTGGGGATACCACGTAGCAAAGTCCACATTTCTGTACAGGGGTTAAAGGGTAAGTACTGGGGGTTCCCTTAAACCTCCGCTCACGGAGTAGCCCCAATTCAAATACCTTGGTGACAAGGAGGGTCCATACCGCCCACTGCTGGCACTACTACAGCACAATCTTAGGGCTGTCGTTAAACATAACATGACACTGACGATATAAACAGAGCAAGGCAGGATAGCTGGTACTTAGTCCATACTTTGTTGACCATTAGTACTGAGCAAGAGCACTACATTAGTACAGTAGTAGATATAAGCTCGAGAAATGGGTTTGAGATTGTATTTTCTAAAGATATCTATTGAAAAGGAGATTGTTTTGGGAGCATGCTTTCTTGGCGATAGTGACCCTTAACTACAACCCTTTCATAGTGTTCAAAGGACAGAGCTAGCCTACTCTACTACTCATCAACTTACGTGGTTGCCAAAACTGGAGAAGCAGAGCAGCTACAAGTTTCTGGTTCAATTATATTAAGGCCTGGAGCCTGAAGGGCCTTTTACACCTGACGATATTCGGCCGGTGCAGCGAGCACAAATCAACGAGACATCGTTGATCGGCACTCGTTTGCTCCTGTCACACGGAGCTATGTATGGGGACGAGCAGTTGTTACTCTGATCACTTGTGCCCATACGTTATTATCATGTTGGCAGCGCGTCTCCCTGTTTACACAGGGAGATGTGCTGTGTGCTGCCAACAACGATAATATTTCACATTTTTTAAATGATATGATCAGCAGATGATCGAGCTTTTGCTCGTTCATCTGCTGATTGCTGCCCTGTTTACACCGGGCAATTATCGAGAACGAGCGATTTGTCTGCCCGATAATCGCCCAGAGTAAAAGGGCCTTTAGGAAATCATCTGACTGCTTAGGCCAAGAGTGAGTGGAAGGTCCATAGTCCAGTTTCTCTGGGCATATGCCTGTTCTTATTAAACAAGATAAAAAACAATTCAGCAGTAAATTAGAAGATCATCAAAATGCATCCACTGACCATATTTCCAATATGCATTGTAATTATCGTATCAATTTCAAAAGATCATATCTGGATTTGTAGTGGTTTTTTGGACGAAAGAAGTTTCTTATGATACCAGCATGTGTTGCTGCACATACAGGCTATTATGATATTGAAACTACAATTACCAAAAGGCTTCTCTTGTAAGATGAGACTGCAGGGATCCGGCTGTATATGACAACAGATACAATTACAATCTCAACCCTCTCTTTCTGAGCTTCTGCAATAGAAATGCCTGGCAACTAAAATCACACCTTTGGTCTTCAGAGTATAGTATAAAATAAGGTCTATAATAGTAGATTTCAGACCAAGAAAGGACAAGTCTGGATAAGATGCTGATCTTTCGTCTACAGCCAGGAGAACTAAAGCCATATACAATATGGATATGGTCAGCCGAACAGTCGTTAGGCTGATAGCTATTCCTCCAGACTGCCTCATGCATGTGATTTTCAATAGGGAGAAGGTAAAATGCCGCTGGCAGACTCCTCTGGCCACGACTTATCTACTAACTAAGAAAAGGATTGGGCATGTTGAAATTCAACATTCTCGACCCTTCTCTCTCCCAACATCTACCATCGGGGGAGAGTCGGGACGCTCCCGTTGAAATCGACGAGTTCAGCCAACATACATAGAATGAGTATGGCCAGCTTAAGAATACAATGTCCATTGATTGAATGTAAAACATTCATTTACATTGTATAGTTGACCTACCTTGTCTATCAGCAGCACCTGGATGAAAAAACATGAAGTCGGTTATAGACATATCACATTGATCCTCCTTGCTTATTGGCTTTTGGATTCGCAAACAAAAATCGAGGTTGGAGTTATATACACCTGTCCTGTGTAAAATCATTGCTTAGATTCAATGTACTTGTTCATTCCGTTTTTTCTTTTAATGTTGGCACAAGCAGACCAGTGCCGTCCATATTGACATCACCACTTTGGCCAGAGATTGGCTGCCATGGTCACGTGTCGAGTACGGCACATCATCGCTGCAGTCTACATTAAAAAAGACCATGGAACTAATGTTTCAAAACTTGCTATTTGAGTTATATTCTAGTGATATGCTTCTTATTCTGGGGATTCAAAAAAAAATTAAAACTCCATTAAATCTAAGTTCCATTGATAGCTTAATGAATGTAATAATCAAACCTCTTACAAAGCAATATGGATAGTTGTCATTCTTTAGCTTTCAAGACTTCACTATGCCAATAACATCCCCCCAACCCCGGAAAAAATTTTGCTCAGCATGCCTCGACAACAAAGTTACTGTTTGGTGGTTTGTGGAACAGAAACAAACATATCAAACAAAATCTCTTAAAGGGCATCTTTGCCATGGGGAAAATTGTTAAAAATTGCTGCTGTACATTGCAGAAAGTGGATTTTCTTGTCCAATAGCCGATTAACCCTTTCACTGCCATGAACGTAAATAGCACATCATTGCTGAAATTATTTTATCCAATAAAACAACAAATAAGAAACCCTGATTAACTTTAATTGGCTAAAAATAAATCACATGACAAGTCTTCTGTGGACGCCTTTAAGCATAATGCGGAACAGGAAATATTTTGGGCTTCTGATTTCCCTTAGGCCTCATGCACACGACCGTAAAGGTTTTTACTGCCTGCAAATACGGATGCACATTGTAGCCATCTACAATTGCAGAGACGCACATAGACTTCTATAGGCGAGTCCGTACTGCAATTGTGGACAAAAATAGGGCATGTTCTTTATTTTGCGGATCATTTCTATGGTCCGGACACACATTCGTAAATATACTGAAAAGTTTCCATGGCCTGTAGAAAAGAATGGGTCCATAATTTCAACCATAATTACCTGATCCGTAATTATGGATGAAAACTAGGGTCGTGTGCATGGGGCCTAATACATCAATTTATAAAATGTAGAGAGGGTCCCCTCGCATTGTGTAGAGGACCTGTACACCTTACTATGTTTATTTAATAAGAGGAAAAATGGTGACAGGTTCTCTTTAACACCACAGCATATTGCATTTACTAATCTGCGGGATATGAATGCAAAATAATCCCATAAAGGGCAGATGCCATTTAATTTTTTCATTTGCTTTGCTCCGTATTTTGTTTTGCTCACTGACGAAGAACAAAGTAGTAAAACACATGATGTGATGAAGTAAAATGGCTTGAGCGCATTCATTCTCGATCTCTTGATGAACCAATAGCCAAGCAATAATAATCCACTTGGTACAAATCACAGAACCAAATGTTTCCCAAAATGCTTTTGTTAGAGGTCATTTAAATATATATATTCATACAGTACTGCGCAAAAGCTTTAGGCAGCTGTGGAGAAATGCTGTGAAGTAAGAATGCTTTCAAAAATAGAGGTGTCAATAGTTTTTTTTTATCAATGAACAAAATACAAAGTGAATAAACAAGAAAAATCTAAAGCAAATCAATATTTAGTGTGACCACCCTTTGCCTTCAAAACAGCATCAATTATTCTAGGTACACCCCCACAAATTCATGGAGTTTGTAGGATATACCGTTCTAATATTCACGTATATTTTGTTTTCTGTACAAATCGACCAAATTATTCCTCAACCCCTATCACTCCATGGGCAGCAGCTGTAGAGCTTTTGAAGCATGCACTGGTTTCCAATTAGAGTGGTTAGCCTTTTATATAATTATTTTGTGTTTTTTATCTTCTATTTACAATAGAGGTTTTACTCGCTTGTGTACTCAGGGAACATGTTGTTCTGCCAACTAGAATTTATTTAGGTAAAACAAGATCTTCCCTATATTGAAGGCCTATATAAAGAAATAAATCCCTGCCATTGATCAGGGTTGTAGTAGAATACTATTAATCATGGTTTCATACAATTGTTAGGAATGTAGCCTCCATCATAAGTACTTGACCGGTCTAGAACATGCTGTGATTGTATGTTTCATTGTTTGTCAATTGTTAAAAAACGTAATGATCAAATAACATCCTTTGTGACAATTAACAATAACAATCAAAGCAACTTCATTTGCGTAGTCCCACACATCACCAGAAAATTGCCTTTACAGCCTGTAATGGCATCATTGTAGTACAGATTGTATTAATCACAATACTTTTAATAGTATTATTACATAGTGGAAAGGAAGGAGTTGGATCCAGCGCTGTCATGTTAAAACAGGATCAAAAAAGAATGATGTCCTGAAGTGCCATGATTAAGGACGCAGGAGGCGTCTGAAACGCGTAGGCTCCTTATACCATTGTAACTTCTCCCTGCACTTCAGGACATCATTCTTTTTTTATCCTGTTTTAACATGACCGAATTAAACTTGGAATAAGTTTCCGTTTTATCTACAACAGCGCTGGATCCAACTCCTTCCTTTCCACTATCTCTTCATCGTGTGCCGACACGAGGACCCGTGCGCAGTTAATAGTGCAAGTCTACACACAAGGTGAGCTGGAGGCTTCTTCTCCCCTTTTTAGTATTACTACATAGTTATATAGTTGATAGGGTTTAAAAAAGACACAAGTCCATCAAGTCCAAAAGTTCATGAAAGCCACATTCAGGTGAATGCAGCAACCGCAGAAATTTCTGTAACAAATCTTCGTCATGCGAACTCATCCTTAGGGAAATTGTACACCGCAGTTATATGTCAGTAAACGAGCGCTGAAAGATGATGTTGCATGCCGATCGGTGCTTGTTTAGCTTTATTAATGAGCAATCATTGAACTGTATGGGCACAAATGAGATCGGTCGTCCCCACACAGTTTGCATCGTTGGCGGCAGCGCATATTGTCTTTCCACAGAGAGATGTGCTGCCGCAACCACTCATTTGTCGGCTGATCTTATCTTTCTTGCAGTCCTAAAAATCATTGTTGTTGGCAGCACATCTCCCCGTGTAAACAGCGGATGTGCTGCCGACAATGATGCAAGCTGTATGTGGACAAGCAATCTCTTTCGTCACCATACAGTTCAATGATTTCTCCATGTAAATAGAGCTGAACGTGAGCCGATTGACGTGCTACATGGTTTACCGGCGCTCGTTTACCGGCACATATCGGCAGGTGTAACAGGGCCTTTAGAGTGACTAGTGAGAGCTTCATTGTGCCGCGAGACTCACAAGATCCCAGATTACAATGGTGAGACTAATACTTTGTTCCTAGAGTTGCCTTTACTGTCGGCATTCACACATACAGTTGCTCAAGCAACTGTGAAAGTCAGAGATGAACACCATAATAATCTTACTATGGAAGGCCAATAAGTGGTTTATTGCATGTTTGACAAGAGTCTGGGGGACAGCTGCCCAAACTCTGCTCCCAGATAAACAACAGGTTTGACTTTGCTAAACTGTACAGGTCAAATGAAATGTCTTCATACAATAGAAAGTGAAAAGCCTTTCAGGAGATAAAATGCATTGTAGCCTCAGCAGGGTACTTAGTGTCCTCTATACAAACTGTGCAAAGAAAACATACAACAACTAACAATGTCACCAATTATGACTTGTCCAAGGCTTTGTGCGTTCTTTCATGGTGTTTAATGGGTTAAACACAGGGCTCCGTCACCATTTCATCTGTATTGGCCTAATGCATACCAAGCTAGAAGAATATTTTGTAGCGAAATATTCCAATTTGAGTAACTGGTCACGAGTACAGTATACAGAGACACTTTTGTCTAAAGTTGGCCATATACTATTTTTTGTCCTGATGTGACATTCTCACGTTTTATAAGGAGGTATTGAATGCCATATGGTCAGAAACACTAAATTTCCCATAAGCAAATTTTCCACACAACTGGGTCTAAGAAATAGGATATGGTTTCATTGATGGCAAGCTTTAGGTTTTGTTCAATTTTGATCCTAGTTTTACATTTTTTTACTCACTATGTTTAGAGTTAATCCTAGTTCAGAGCTGGCAATATTAGACATAAGGCTGCCGTCAGAATCTGCGATCTACCTAATGTCTATGGTGGCTGGCAGTCCCCCAGCTTCACCAATTGGTTTCAAAATTGGAGAGGTTGGATTTTAACGTAGACAATTCTATTGTTCCCTGGCAGCAGAGGTGTCTCTACCTCACCTCCCACCCCATATTGTGTTTGGTCATAATATTAATATCAAAGTTGGTATCAGTTGTTTGGCCTGCTGCCATTTAATGTTCACGGTCAGCTGAACACTTGCAGTCTGCCGTCTTACTATTACAGTACTTACCTGTTGGTGTCCTTGCACTGCTTTGGCTGCAGGAGAAATCTGTGGCTCAGGTGCAGGTAGTCTCACGAAAGGTCACGTGTAATGTCATCAGAGCCTGAAAAATATACCAAATTTAAGATGAAGATTTCCCCATGGACGTCGCCCTATGGTACTGTGTTCCTGGTGCTTCTTTTTTTTTCTTGTACTGATTCTCTGTTCTTGACCCAGCTTCACAATGTCTTTGCTTTTATCAGTGTCTTCTAGCTGATACAGAATGCCAGTCCTTGAGTGCCACTCCAGAGTGCAAGTCACTGCTGCCTACCGCACTCTGCTCTAGTCATCAGCTGTCCCCATATATTGCCCTACACATTTACCTCCTATGTCTATGCCTGGAAAAGATTGTGTGTAAAGGCAAAACTTGCTCGGAGTCCCTACTCTGCCATTGATCTCCAGACATTTGCACCTATCAAGATACCCGACACCTACTTATATAATAATGCACAGAATAGAATAAACAGTACAAACATGAATTGTGCTAAATCTGCTCTTTCCGTCAGGGCCCCGTACAGGGCAATTTTAGCCTCTTTACTGAAGCAGAAAGTGCACTGTTGCCCTTCACAATTTGAAATAGAAAATATGGAACAGCAGAGTATTTTCGACCATTTGAGTACTCTGGTTACATCTTTTAAACAGAATCTCCATGTAGATGTTGCCGTGATTGGATGTGAAGTCAGGACCCCAGCTAGGCATTGGGGCACTGTGCTACCACACTTCATTGGCAGGTATGTAGCTGGTATATGTTTGTTTTTGACAACAAGCCTCCAAACCTTCAAGATAGTCCTCTGTTTACCAACTTTTAGGTCAGAAATAACTGGATTTCATGCTTAGATGTACACTATTGTTCCTGAAAAGCCCTTTTATCTAGTGACTGGGGTTTATATACATAGCTGATTCTGCTAACAGACTGGAAACCAGAGCTAGGGGACCAAGTGAGTCTAAGCACAGAATTGTGAACAGTGCCCAGAAGACTGATTGGTGGATGAAGTCAATTCAGATATCAGAGCAACCAATTGACACATCCGGGCATTTTGATAATCAGCCGTCACTATCCACCAATTATAATAATGGATAACAGTAACAAATATTATGAATCCCCCCCCCCCCCCAAAAAATAAAAAACACTAAAAACATAAATTATATTTCCAATAAAATACATTAAAAACGTGAATTACCAATTGGTAAATGGCTTATCATTGTCTGCTCTGACAATGGAATGACTTCATAGTTGAGCCTGATATTCTTTCTTTTTTACAAACATTGCCCCAAACTTTTTTTTATGAACTGCAATTAAAACATTTTGTATTCCACAAAACCTGTCGGCTCAGCTGTCTGTCTCGGTGAAGACCTGTATATTTAATAGCTAGGATTACCAGGCTCGGAGCAATAAACATCTCTCTGTAAAACAAATAGACCAGCCCTGCAGACTATCAGATGGCATCACTTACATAACATTGTGCGCTCACAAATACACAATCTGATTACCGGAGGCTGCAGTACCTCACTTTGTCTAAAGCGACTGTCAGCGAAGAGTATTACATAATTCATGGATAGGGGAAAAAAATATTTACCTCATCTTAAAGTCTTATGGTTTGATCTCGCTTTACTGAATACATACTCGGTTATTCAGTCTGTAGTCGCTGATCTTGGGGACCATGACTTGGGCGGGGGAAGGGAGGGAGAAAGGGAGTCATAATTTGTTTGCATATGTCTCGTCCGTAAAGCTAAATTAGATACACAGATGTAGCAATCTTTAACTTGACTTTTAACTAGTTAAATACAGAATGGCAAGAAACTTTTACTTTACTTGACTTTTTCAATGTTTTAAATAGCTTAAAGAGGCTCTGTCACCAGATTTTGCAACCCCTATCTGCTATTGCAGCAGATAGGCGCTGCAATGTAGATTACAGTAACGTTTTTATTTTTAAAAAACGAGCATTTTTGGCCAAGTTATGACCATTTTTGTAGTTATGCAAATGAGGCTTGCAAAAGTCCAAGTGGGTGTGTTTAAAAGTAAAAGTCCAAGTGGGCGTGTGTTATGTGCGTACATCGGGGCGTTTTTAATACTTTCACTAGCTGGGCGCTCTGAAGAGAAATAACATCCTCTTCTCTTCAGAACGCCCAGCTTCTGACAGTGCAGATCTGTGACGTCACTCACAGGTCCTGCATCGTGACGGCCACATCGGCACCAGAGGCTACAGTTGATTCTGCAGCAGCATCAGCGTTTGCAGGTAAGATCGACTTACCTGCAAACGCTGATGCTGCTGCAGAATCAACTGTAGCCTCTGGTGCCGACACGATGCAGGACCTGTGAGTGACGTCACAGATCTGCACTGTCAGAAGCTGGGCGTTCTGAAGAGAAGAGGATGTTACTTCTCTTCAGAGCGCCCAGCTAGTGAAAGTATTAAAAACGCCCCGATGTACGCACATAATACACGCCCACTTGGACTTTTACTTTTAAACACACCCACTTGGACTTTTGCAAGCCTCATTTGCATAACTACAAAAATGGTCATAACTTGGCCAAAAATGCTCGTTTTTTAAAAATAAAAACGTTACTGTAATCTACATTGCAGCGCCTATCTGCTGCAATAGCAGATAGGGGTTGCAAAATCTGGTGACAGAGCCTCTTTAAGTGATAACTTTCTGCAGCGTGATAACTTATCAGATTCAAGATAAGGAGGGGTTAGGCAACATACACTATCTGGCCATGTGGGCACCTGGCCATCACACCTATATGAGCTGCTTAGACATGGCTTTCCAAAACCATGGCCGTTATTATGGAGTTGGTCTCCTTTTGCTGCTATAACATCCTCTGCTCTTCTGGGAAGACTTTCTACAATATTTTGGAGTGTGTCTGTAGGAATTTTGCCCATTCAACCTCAAGAGCATTTGTGAGGTCAGGCACTGAAGTTGGATGAGAAGATCTGGCTTGTAATCAGTGTTCCAATTTATCACAAAGGTGTTTGATAAGGTTGAGGTCCAGGCTCTGTGCAGATACTCGAGTTCTCCCACAACAAACTCACCCGACCATGTCTTTATAGACCTTGCTTTGTGCACAGGAGCACAGTCATGCTGGAACAGGAAAGTGTTGAACCCCCAACAAGATTTGAGAAATAAAATTGTCTGAAATGCCTTTGTTTGGAGCGATAATATTACCCTCCACTGGAAATAAGGGGCTTAGCCCAAACCCTGTAAAATAGCCCCAGACTACTATCCTTCCTCCACCAAATTGTATAGTAGGCACTATGTATGCCGGTAGGTATCGCTCTCCTGGAATCTGTTAACACAAATTTGTCCATTAGACTGCCAGACTTGTGTGCAGCAGCTAAATCATGGAAAACCATTTCATGAAGCTCCCGCCGCACAGTTCTTAATCTGATGACACTTTCAGAGGCAGTTTGGATCTTTGTAGTGAGTGATGCCACAGAGGATAGTCGATTTTTACGTGCCACATACTTCAGCTATCGACGGCATCGCACTCCTAGACGCTTTCACTTCACAATTATAGCACTTACAGTTGACCATTGTTTTCCAGTGCTTTTCTTATAGTAATAGTGGTTGGTTTTGTTAGGGTAAATCCAGATGTGGTAGATTTGCGGTTCGGATTCCGAATAGCAAATCTGCAGCAATTCACAGTACAACACAAGTGGATGGGGTTTTAAAAACCGTATCCACATGTAGCAGGAAAAACCCGACCAGAAAGCAGAGCCTGTTGCAGATTTTCAAAATCGCAGCATGCTTATACTTATGTGGGGGGAGCAGCGGATTTTACCCGCTGCCAAATCCACAACAAAATCTGCATGAAATCTGCATGAGACACAAATTGCCCGCCACATCCGGACGCACCCTAAATAAGTTGCATCACTCCATACAACCCAGACGCAAACAAAAAATTGTGTCTATATTATTTCCTTTGCATTTGTTATTATTTTATTTTATCCATGGATGATTGTGTTGGAAATATGTTTAGCATACAGATGAATGACCTGACATACGCTTGGTTGTGGGTCTGCCATGTTTCTTTTATCTAATATATATATACAGCTTTAGGTTATATTGGCATATGTTCATAGAGATCATTGTATGTATCAGGACTACCCAGACTTCTATATGGAGGTGTATAAATACATACAGCCCCCCCCCCCCCACTCCAAAGTCGCATTCTGCCATATGTTTACATACATTATATTACAACGTGCATAATACATGTCTTTCTGTATACTATAAGTTGTATTTATGAAAATGTATAGAACTCTTTAAAAGATCCATATTAAAAATTACCCTTGAAAACATCCACTAAAGTAAATTGAACTACAACATTACTATAAAATATATATTGATTTTTTTTTTCCATCTAAAGGATGACTGAGATGAAAATTTTATACGAATAGGAGCTTCGGGACAATCTTATTATTGTCTTTTAAATACTATAAAATAGTCCTTATTTTAATGTCTTAATTTTGGAATCTGCTGCAAAAGCATGAGCTATAAATCCACTGCATTGCATCATACTGACTGCTTTCAATATCTAGATGAAAGGAAGACGTATTTAGGACATCTCTGCCTGATGTAATCTATGCTCTTGATTTGCAGTAGACTGTGCTGGAATGTGAGATCATGCTGCAGCAATCCTGATGCAATTACACTTTGTGGTTTCAAAGAAGGAGGTGCAGTCCTTATTACGACCGCTAGGGGCAGTAGGGAACACGAATGGTTTGCAGCTTTTGTGATACGTGAAGAGCTGACTGTTGCCAGCATTCCTATAGTCCAGGACTGTCGTCTCCAGACTCTGGGGACAGTGAGAGCATCATATGTACGGCACATTCACATCCCTTCATCATGTGATATCTTATGTACACCACTTATATTGGGAGCAGCTCTGAGCAATAATATGATGCTATTCATTTAGCCATATAATAAGATCCAAAATTCAGATGCCACAAAATAAAATGAGCATTCATTGTGTAATGGAGTGGCAACAATCAAGCAACACGAAAAAAAGTGTTCAGTGATCATACACTCATGTTTTCTGCCTAGTTAAATGATTTTATGGAATGTGATACATTAAAGGGGTTTTCCACCTACTGACAACTGATGACCTATCCACCGGATAGGTCATCAGTACATGATCTGTGGGGGTCCGACACCCGGGCCCTGCACAGATCAGCTGGTCCGGTGCCTCTGTGCACAGGATGTACATGCCAGAAGCAGTTGGCTCCGGCCACGGAATAGCGGCCGAGCTGCAGTACTGTATTCAAGTGAATAGGAACAGTCCTGCAGTTATGCAGCACGGCCGCTATGCTATGTACGGCGCCAACTGCTTCCGGCTCCGTATGTAGCATGATGTTCCATAACATCCGGCACCCACAGGCCGCTGGAGCAGCTTATCGGTACAGGGTTCGGGTGTCGGACCCGCCCTGATGGCATACTGATGACCTATCTGGTGGATAGGTCATCAGTTGTCAGAAGGTGGACAACCCCTTTAATATATGTGCACTATAGATTGAAATAAACACTATAAATATATACACATAGGTGATGTATGCGCAGATAGTGCAGAGAGTAGGTGCAGGGTTCTCTATAAATTGGACTCTGGACTGAGATTTTCCCTAAGGCCAGGATCACACACACAGTTTTGATGCAGTTTTTGGCTAAGATTTTTGAGCCAAAGCCAGAAGTGGTTCCAAAAGGAAGGAACGTTATAAAGAAAAGGCTGATGCAACTTCTTTCTTTTGCGTCCACTACTTTGTTTGACTCAAAAAAACGGAGCTAAAAATTGCCACACAACTGCATTATAACGGTGTGTGTGATCCTAGCCTTAGGTTGCAGTCACACACAGCAGATTTTGTTGCAGAAATTTCTAAAACTGAAAATCAGTTTTATCCATCTGACATGGAGCGTGTTTCAATTAATTTTATACAGAATCCCAAAGTGCGAAGTCAAATTTAAACAGGATATATCTATATGACATCATGTATGTGCTCGGACCCACTCATGTACTTTATCTATGTGCTCGGAGCCACTCACGTACTTTATCTATGTTCTCGGACCCTCTCATGTACTTTATGAATGTGCTCGGACCCTCTCATGTACTTTATATATGTGCTCGGACCCTCTCATGTACTTTATGTATGTCCTCGGACCCTCTCATGTACTTTATGTATGTGCTCGGACCCTCTCATGTACTTTATGTATGTGCTCGGACCCTCTCATGTACTTTATGTATGTCCTCGGACCCTCTCATGTACTTTACGTATGTGCTCGGACCCACTCATGTACTTTATCTATGTGCTCGGAGCCACTCACGTACTTTATCTATGTTCTCGGACCCTCTCATGTACTTTATGAATGTGCTCGGACCCTCTCATGTACTTTATATATGTGCTCGGACCCTCTCATGTACTTTATGTATGTCCTCGGACCCTCTCATGTACTTTATGTATGTGCTCGGACCCTCTCATGTACTTTATGTATGTGCTCGGACCCTCTCATGTACTTTATGTATGTCCTCGGACCCTCTCATGTACTTTACGTATGTGCTCGGACCCTCTCATGTACTTTATGTATGTGCTCGGACCCTCTCATGTACTTTATGTATGTCCTCGGACCCTCTCATGTACTTTACGTATGTGCTCGGACCCTCTCATGTACTTTATGTATGTGCTCGGACCTTCTCATGCACTTTATGTATGTGCTCGGACCCTCTCATGTACTTTATGTATGTGCTCGGACCTTCTCATGCACTTTATGTATGTCCTCGGACCCTCTCATGTACTTTATGTATGTGCTCGGACCCTCTCATGTACTTTACGTATGTCCTCGGACCCTCTCATGTACTTTATGTATGTGCTCGGACCCTCTCATGTACTTTATGTATGTGCTCGGACACTCTCATGTACTTTATGTATGTCCTTGGACCCTCTCATGTAGTTTATGTATGTGCTCGGACCCTCTCATGCACTTTATGTATGTCCTTGGACCCTCTCATGCACTTTATGTATGTGCTCGGACCCTCTCATGTACTTTATGTATGTCCTCGGACCCTCTCATGTACTTTATGTATGTGCTCGGACCCTCTCATGCACTTTATGTATGTGCTCGGACCCTCTCATGTACTTTATGTATGTCCTCGGACCCTCTCATGTACTTTATGTATGTGCTCGGACCCTCTCATGCACTTTATGTATGTGCTCGGACCCTCTCCAGGAACAGAGTGAGTGTGTAGGAATGTTTCCCCAGGGTCCAGTATTGAGTCCAGGTATGTCAGACAGTGATCACTGTAGCTTTTTGATACATTGTTGTTATTATAATAAATATACTCTTTATTTTACTGTTTATACCGGTAGATTTATTCCCCATCGATTTCTAGAGTGCCCCTTCCAGATTTCTAGTACATTCACAATTCAATAGGGATGAGTTACAGCCTGAAGATCTACGAGATACAAGCATGCCTTACCACATAGGGATCGCTGTCCTAAGGATTGCATCAGATAGACAATATTACATCAAGGCTATCAGATATATTATATTAGGAGTATATTCACACAAACATACTTTCATAGCTTAGCTAGCTATACTCGATGGAAAGAACCACATTGTAGAGCACTGTTTTTGTGTAGCGATCCTATAAGAGACCCTTTAAGGGTAATTATGTGCCTCGATCAGAGCTCACCCGATCATATACAGATCGGTCCATATTCGTGCAGGAGTCTTTGTCCTTAGGGTATGTGCACACACACTAATTACGTCCGTAATTGACGGACGTATTTCGGCCGCAAGTACCGGACCGAACACAGTGCAGGGAGCCGGGCTCCTAGCATCATAGTTATGTACGATGCTAGGAGTCCCTGCCATGCTGCAGGACAACTGTCCCGTACTGTAATCATCTTTTCAGTACGGGACAGTTGTCCTGCAGCGAGGCAGAGACTCCTAGCATCGTACATAAGTATGATGCTAGGAGCCCGGCTCCCTGCACTGTGTTCGGTCCGGTACTTGCGGCCGAAATACGTCCGTCAATTACGGACGTAATTAGTGTGTGTGCACATACCCTTAACATCACGTGCAGGCTGCAGAATTATGCACAGATTTGGGCAAACATCACATTAGTTCTTAACAACCTGTATTGGGTATAACTACGTCGATGGCAGAGACCTGTTTACAGAAACTTGCATCATTTTCTGCAGTGATCAGTACATCAGATAAAAAAATGAAAGCTAAATGTGACTGCAGTGTGGAATCATAAGAAAAATAACATGTTGATCAGTTAAAACCACTAGAGGGAGGGGGAGGCTTGGTCTTAAAAGAAAGAAAAACAAGAGTACAAAGCAATGCAGCAGAGAAATGAGCACAGCGCAGAAGTGATGCCTTTGTCTGAAAACCTCTCCTCCCTCCTCCTCTATCTCTCCTACAATATACACTGTCCCTTTAATGTAGACACTGACTCCATCCCAGCTGTAAGGGGAGGGGCGATGAATCTGTAACCGGGCAGGATAGAACGTTGCGAACGTGCGCTGATTTCTCATTGGGTACACAATGAGTAGGCGTGGATAGAACGCACTGTCGAGTCGAGCCTCCGTTTAGTGGGCGGGGCTGGAACCTGTCCGCTATATAAGCCGCTGTGCAGGTCATGAAGGTGCTAGTGCTAGTGCTAGGGATGGTTACTCGCGACGGTGTGCTGAGCAGTGGAGCATTGCAGCTGCGAGCGCACGGTTTTAGCACTTAAATCAACATTTCATTCGGTTTAACAAGCATTTTACGTCACACTGCACTCCAAGCACTGTAAGTATCTCATTCTATTGTCCCATTCGCTCAATTGCTTGCGTTGTTTTGCTATTGTTTTTACTAGTTCACTTTTACGGCATGTTAAATCAATGAGTTTTACTTGTATTTATTTGAGTTTGTATCAAAATGTTTTTCTATATGAAATACTTTTGATCTTTGTTTTGTAAACTTTAAGTAGCACACTGACTAGTATCAACTATGTAGAATGCAGAATGTCATGGGTTCCATTTGGTAACCTTTTTGACAGTTTACTGAGTTACAAATTTACATAACTTTATGCAAATGAGGTAAATGTGTCAATTCATGCATAACCAGTCAATCGATAACCAGGCCAATAATGTTAATTAAGGCACTAATAAAATATCTAATTTGATCACCCAGACCTTATTACACCCCCCTAAAAAAAATAAACTGGCTGTGATCGGTCAATTGTCAGAAATTTGGGATGCTATGATGTCATACTGCAGTAGTTGACTTTGTTTCTTTCTTTGCAGTGATCACTTGTTTTTGCACTAGCTCTCTAAAGCATCAGTCATGCCTGCCAGAGGTGGTATCTACTATACCCTGCCTATATCTCTGCCACCCCCAATCATTGAAGAACCCCAAGACCTGTGGAATGGACTTTGTGCGGACTTGTCTCAAAGATGTTCCAGTCTTCCCAATTCCGACTGTGAATCTCTTACAAGTAGCGACTCCTTCTCTGAATCTTGTATGTATTGTTTTTTTTTCCTTTTTATTACAGCTAGTGTTAATATTGGGGTGTATAGTTGACGTAACAATTTTTCACTTGTTTTAATAAAAGTGTAAATTTAAGTGGGTCAGATCTTGATCATTTACTAAAGACTTCTGTATATTCTTCCATTCTAGACTTTGATAACATTTCCATACCAGACTCTGAGCTGCTCTGCGATCCTGAAGGAGAGCAACTGTGTCCCAGTCTCCTGAAGATGATCAAAAGAAGCTTGAACAAAGCAAAAATTAACTCCTTGAGATGCTCCAAACTCCTCCTCCCTGATGATCTTCTCTGCCATTTGGGCCAAGAACTGATGCATCTGGCATACAGTGAGCCTTGTGGACTCAGGGGTGCACTTATTGACCTATGTGTGGAGAATAGCAAGGACTGTCACACGGTGGCACAGCTAGCAGTTGATCCATCTGTAGTACCAACTTTCCAGATGACCATCCTGTTTAAACTGGACTCTAGGTTCTGGTCTAGACTTCAGGGCCTCTTCAGCACCAAACCAGTCCCTGGGTCTGGCCAGTCATTGAAACTCAGCCCTGGGTTCAAGGTTCTTAAGAAGAAACTGTACAGTTCTGATGAACTTATTATTGAAGAATGTTGATATTTTATAAACTGAGAAACTGAATGAAATGTCTGTAACGTGGGCTACTGCAATCACACGGAGGTTTAATGGGGTATTTTAAAATAGCCTTACGTTTTTGTTTTCCTATAAGGTATTTTAGATTTTTTTTTTTAAACTTGTGTTTAACCCCTGCGTTGCCAGGTTCCTCCCATGTGTATGTCCTGTCTGGCAGAAAATGGGTTTATTTTTCCACTGCCAAGTTTAGTTAACTATATTGGCTGTGCATGGGTTTCGGCACTGATAATGAAAAGATCATGTACACGGTGAATTATTTTTTTGGGGGGGGGGGGGGGTTTAGCAGTCATAGTTGTGACTATACATTTGCAGTGGTATGCACACAAGTATTGAAGCTTGGCATTAGGTGCACGGGGAGTACAGCAATATATATATTTTTGTGTACTCTTTCTTTGTATGAATTGGCAGCTGGTCTGTGCTAAAGGTGGTTTGGCTCTACCTCTTATAGAGGGTGAATTGTTCAAATTAAAAACCCAAAGTACAATCTCCTTTTGGGACCAAGTAGGCTCTTCTTTCCTTAAACTTCCTCCTCACTACTGATTCATTGGCAGCTAGAAGAGGTTCTGGTAGCATCTAAGTAGCTCTACTGCAGTTAACAGTAAATGGAAAGCACTAATATTAATTTCAATTGTTTGTATTCTGTTCTACTGCTCCAATAAGGTTTACAAAAAATATATATATACTTGATGTTCAAGTAGAAATCCACACAATGTGCCTTTTTTATACTTTTCTAATAAACCGTACGAAAATATTACTGTCCTTGTTTTTCCTACTTTAATTCGAATGGTCCACTAAAAATGTGTGGGTATATAACTGGGCCTTTGTCCTAAATTTCTTTAACTGATATGGCATGGGATTGTTGGTAAGGTCACATGCTGATCTTGAGAGCTGTCTTTGCAAATGCGCTCTTGGGAAATATTAATAATCAACCTAAATCGCCCAAAGTCTAATTGGCATTAAGCGGTGCCAGCTAGAATTCAACAAAGTTGAGAGGCTGTAATAGAAGATATCCCATTCTTCATCATATTACACTAGATAACATAGTCTGTATTAACATACTAAAACCTCTAGATGTTTTAAAATTAAATTTTTTTGGGCAGATTTACTAATGCGGTCTGAAATTTAGGCCGGTCAGTCAGAAGATACGCCAAATTTATCACCGTAGCGCACACTTTAATAAATTTGGTGTACCTTGTTAGACACTTGCTGCTTCCTAATCCGATCTCTTGGTTGACTTCGTTTACAAATTTATTATTTTGTACCAAATTTTTCCGTACAACGAGTAGCGGGCAACACAAACTGGTATTGGAAGAGTGCCAGTCAATGTGTGCAACAAACATGTAAAATATTTTTAAAGAAAGGACACCCATATTGCGGACTAAAATCCGAATACGATATGTATGAAGCACAGACAAAATGTGTGCTGGACCCCAGTCCTGACCTCCGGTTAGGCCACAGGATGATCACTCATGGGAAAGACTGATTATATATCATACACCACCATTCAGATATAAACCAATGTATGCAACCTGAATCCCCAGGTTAAAATAACCCTATGTACACAACCACGTCTCCCTACAACGATGTATAAGTTTAAACCCCCCCCTCCCCCCATGACCATGAAAGGTATCAAATAAATGCATGTACAATGTACTAATAAAGTATACCAAGATACGGCAGACCAAAAGACCCCATGCATATTGCCGGGTTGCCAGCTTTATCTGTCCTTGCTTTACAAATTGCCGTACCACATTTTCTTGCCCTTCTTGAAAAGCTTCCAGTGTGATGCAAACATCCGTTCTTTATGGCATATTCTTGTAATAAACTTCTAAAATGAAATGCAACATGTACCACATTTGGGCGCAAAATACGACAAACAACCACGAGTAAATCTGCCCCATTAAATGCGAATGATGTGTAGTCACACAAGCCTCTGAATTTTGTACCGACCTGTTTTGAACAGTCTGTTAGGGTCCCAATCTCAAAACTCGCATAGTTTTATTTTGTAGTATTAGAAGATTGGTATCAAGCACTTCCATCCAGGATTACAAATTTTACTTTAAAATCTCCATTATGAGTTGGTTTCACTCAGTGTCCCTTTCCTATAGGATGGAGGAAGAGGAGTTAAAGAGGCTCTGTCACCACATAAGTGCCCTATCTCCTACATAATGTAGGTGACAGTAATGCTGTTTATTTAGAAAAACTATCTATTTTAAACCACTTCGAGCGATTTTTCGCTTTATGCTAATGAGTTTCTTAATGCCTGGGCATGTTTTACTTTAGACCAAGTGGGCGTTGTACAGAGGAGTGTGTGACGCTGATCAATCGGCATCGTGTGCTTCTCTCCATTCATTTACACTGCACTAGCGATATAGTTATATCGTTATGTGCAGCTACAAACACTAACCTTACTGTAGTGTCCTGATAATGAATATACATCACGTCCTGGCTGGTAGTAATGTATATTTATCAGGACACTGCAGTAATGTTAGTGTTTGTGTATGTAGCTGCACATAACGATATAACTATCGCTAGTGCAGTGTAAATGAATGGAGAGAAGCGCATGATGCCGATTGATCAGCGTTATACACTCCTCTGTACAACGCCCACTCTGTCTAAAGTAAAACACGCCCACTTGGGCATTAAACTCATTAGCATAAAGCGAAAAATCTCTCAAAGTGGTTTAAAATAGATAGTTTTTCTAAATAAAAAGCATTACTGTCACCTACATTATAGCGCTGATCTCCTTATATAGGAGATAGGGCACTTATAATGTGGTGACAGAGCCTCTTTAAAGTAGCAACCCAGAAGGGTTTTTATTTCCGTTCCACAACATAGGCCTTAAAGGGTTTGTCCCACAAAACCTATTTATCCCCTATCTACAGGATAGGGTGTGTGTGTGTTGGGCCATTTATATGGATACACCTAAATAAAATGGGAATGGTTGGTGATATTAACTTCCTGTTTGTGGCACATTCGTATATGGGAGGGGGGAAACTTTTCAAGCTGGGTGTTGACCATGGTGGCCATTTTGAAGTTGGCCATTTTGTATCCAACTTTAGTTTTTTCAATGGGAAGAGGGTCATGTGACACATCAAACTTACCGATAATTTCACAAGAAAAACAATGGTGTGCTTGGTTTTAATGTTACTTTATTCTTTCATGAGTTATTTACAAGTTTCTGACCACTTATAAAATGTGTTCAAAGTGCTGCCCATTGTGTTGGATTGTCAATGCAACCCTCTTCTCCCACTCTTCACACACTGATAGCAACACCGCAGAAGAAATGCTAGCACAGGCTTCCAGTATCTGTAGTTTCAGTTGCTGCACATCTCGTATCGTCACATCATAGACCATTACCTTCAGATGACCCCAAAGATAAAAGTCTAAGGGGGTCAGATCGGGAGACCTAGGGGGCCATTCAACTGGCCCACGACGACCAATCCACTTTCCAGGAAACTGTTCATCTAGGAATGCTCGGACCTGACACCCATAATGTGGTGGTGCACCATCTTGCTGGAAAAACTCAGGGAACGTGCCAGCTTCAGTGCATAAAGTGGGAAACACATCATCATGTAGCAATTTCAGATATCCCGAGGCCTTGAGGTGTCCATTGATGAAGAATGGCCCCACTATCTTTATCACAAACTTGTAAATAACTCATGAAAGAATAAAGTAACATTAAAACCAAGCACACCATTGTTTTTCTTGTGAAATTCTCGATAAGTTTGATGTGTCACATGACCCTCTTCCCATTGAAAAAACTAAAGTTGGATACAAAATGGCTAACTTCAAAATGGCTGCCATAGTCAACACCCAGCTTGAAAAGTTCCCCCCCTCCCATATACTAATGTGCCAAAAAACAGGAAGTTAATATCACCAACCATTCCCATTTTATTTAGGTGTATCCATATAAATGGCCCACCCTGTATAATGTATGTGTGATTGCTGGGGGTCTAACAGCTGGTACCCCCAGCGATAAGGAGAATAGTGAACCAAAAGTCCCCCAAAGTGCTCCATGAGAATGGAGTGCATGCCTGTCCAGCGCTCTATTTATTTATATTGGACAATTGGGACTGCTGTCTCCGGTAAGTCCACAGAAGTGAATGGATGGTTGGTCAGGCATGCGCTCCATTCTCATGGAGCACTTCAGGGGGCTTTTGGTCCCCTATTCTCATCTCTGGTGGTCCCATAGGTCTGACACCCAGATATAACACATGTATCTCCTATCCTGTGGATAGCGGATACATGTGTTTTGTGGGACAAGCCCTTTAAGGGGGTAGTATGGAAGGAACCTCTCCTAATCTGGAGAGAAGATCCACCTAGGGCTAAAGTCTTTCTGTTTGAAACTTTACATGATCCAAAGACCAATTCAGTTATTTTTTTTGCATTTAATGTTTTGTCTCTACAATGGTAATAATCCTCTGCGTGAATGCTCTTCACTTTAAAATGTAAGGCATTCTATAAGTTGCGGTTATGTTACCACTTTAATTTTTGAAATGTAAATTTCATCAACGGACTGTGACAGACGGAAAAACTGTTTTGAACACGATATTGACAAATTTCTTCATCAAAACCAATTGGTTAAAAAAAAAAAAATATCTAAACCTGACTAAGGCCTCATTCAGACAGCAGTCTTCGGTCCGTGAGATACAGACTGTACGTTGGCTGCATTTCCCGGACCAAATACAGTTCAGTGAACTGGGCTCCTAGAGTCCTAGTTAAATATGCTAGGAGTCCCTGCCTCCCCACGGGAATACTGTACAGTACTAAAAACATGATACAGTACAGGACCGTATTCCTGCGGGGCGTGGGGGGGCAGGGACTCCTCGCATTGTAGTTAATTATGTGGCCGACATAGTCTGTATCTCATGGACTTAACACTGCCATCCGAATGAGGCCTAAGGCTGTGTTCACCTATGCATTGGAGGCTGCGTTAGGAGCCTCGGCCAAAGATTGTGTTAAAAATCCCAGCCGAAACGGAGCAACATGCCGTGCTTTTCTATCCAAAAACAAAAATGGCAGTAAAAAGCGCCAATGGTGTCTGTCGTGTGATTGATCCGGCGCTCCCGTTTTGCTTTTCTGTTCATATGACAGAACAGGAAAACTGATATAATGCAGATGTGAACAGAGCCTACTGTTGTATTTTATGACCGGGTAGAAGATATTGTGAGGAAGCTTCAGACATACTGTACATTTATTTCTAGATAGCCATCAGAATCTTATTGACTTGATCACCATATGATCACATTAGAACCTCCACCGCATAACCAGTTTTGTTCTGTTTTTTAGGACTGTACTAATAGCCGAACAAAAGCAATTACCAGCTAACACCGTAGATCGAAGCATTCGTGAACCATTCATTCCAAGAATATGTGTCAACTAGCTGAACACTGTAATTAGAAAGTGTTCCATTGCTTTACAGAATGTTCTTTGAAACAATCTGTTTTAATGAAGCATTGTTGAGTTAATAATCCCGTCATAGTGGATTTATCATAGCAGTGATTGTCCATAGCAGCTTTGTTTTATCATTTGCAGGTATCTTTGATTCTACTGTATATTTGTGCACCCTGCAGGCTATCCTGTGATGGTAGTCATCAATCTGTACTCTGTATTATAGTTTCCATAGTTTGCACTGGTGAAGGCTAACAAGAGCTGTATGCGTGTTTGAATAAATGGATCTGTATCAAGGGCAGAGTGAGAATGTTCATGAGCTCCTTATCAACCTCCACTAATATGAATGCTCAACTTGGTAAAAAAAAAAACAAGTGCATGTTTTCCTGTTAAACCGCTCTGGTGCCACTAGTTACCTGGGGAAATAAAACCACACTGACTACAAAATTGCAACACCGCTAATCTGTGTCTATTAGATCCCATACATAATAGATTGTTGACAGATATTGATAACATTTTTTGTATGTGCCAACAAAATGATGGCCGAAATAGTAAAAAAAAACAACCCTAACGGACCCATTTGAAAGTTGTTATTTTTTGTACAAAACTGATCATAGCGGATGAGTTGAATCTAAACAAAGTGTGCTGTCCGTGTTTTACGCACCAATTACATTGACAAAAAAATAGAAGTGCCTGCGAGTGCGTGAAAAACACATGCCACTCACAAAGCACACTGATGCATAAAGCAACGCACATGGACAGATTTACCCGTGGTTTTTATGGGCATAAAATCCACGATGCTTATATACGATGCTAGGAGTCCCTGCCTCTCTGCAGGACAACTGTCCCGTACTGTAATCATGTTTTCAGTACGGGACAGTAGTTCCACGGAGAGGCAGGGACTCCTAGCGTCGTACATAAGTATGATGCTAGGAGCCCGGCTCCCTGCACTGTGTTCGGTCCGGTACTTGCGGCCGAAATACGTCCGTCAATTACGGACGTAATTAGTGTGTGTGCACATACCCTTACTGTCATTTAGTTGGAGGTATTTAATATGTTGATAGGAGTAAAAAAAGAAACCATGACAAACTGGACGATATACAATGGTGTAGAGAAAGTTAGACAATACAAGGAGTTTTCATAGAGGTAGAGCCCCATGTCACAAAAATGAGGAAAGGCCTGATTGTTCTGAGAATCCACGTCACAGTAGTAATTAAAGTTGAAAAATCTTGAGGATGATGGGAGATGTAAGCCAGAGAGGAGTGGATCCATCAGGAGATGTAGACAGATGAAGTGGAAATTCTTCAGTCAACTAGTGAAGGTGAGATCAAAAAAAGCTCCACCTGTAGAAAAGAGAGAAAGAATAGAATATAATAGAATACCGTGGAGGATACTGACCAGCTCCGGATGATAAGACAATGAAGATACACATTGAACTCACTGCGAAGAACAAGATGAGTAACATGGGGAGCACCCTAGGAAGAGGGCACAGAGTACGGGGCAAGATATTCCGCCCTCTATAAAGAGATAGGGGAGATGGCTGGAAGGAGACACACCGGACCAAGTGTAGATGCCCCAGGTGTCTTAGCAACAAGCTCCTTTTTACTTCCTACTGCCTCAGGACATTTACCCGAACCAATCACAAACAGATTTTTTTACTTATTGGAAGAGGGGGATTTTTTTTTAGCAATGATAGTATAAGATTTGGAAGAGTTTGCCAAAATTATATTCCCTTAGATCCATAATAAGGAGACTTAGTCAAAATCGTAATTTTATTAACACTATAACTGAGAAAATGATTTACCACGTTACAAAGTTTCATTATTAACGCATTGTAAGACCTCTTTCTACTGTATCCTATAGCAACCACATGCTAACACTATGTTGTTAATCCGGCCTGCCTAAGTATAGAATTCCTCTTGGAACAGCTGGGGTTTTAGAGTTCCTTTTGGCATTCCTCGTCAGCCTTAAGACTGCTGTTGGATCTTTTCCATTCTCCAAGCAAAGACGTGATCCAAGCAATTCAATCCACAACATTTGTACAAACATTGCTGAATGAGGCTTGACCTAAGCACTGACAGATGACAGCAGATGGTTTTACACATGTAAGTCTATCGTAAGATCACATAGCAGACACGAGCAGCATCACATGGCTCACATTCAACATTGCATATGCACTTTTTTTGGTATCACACATGCAATATTATCCAGGAGTGAGTAGGTACATCCCAATGAAAGGCGACATACAACACTATCCTTTTCAGAGTGTCCATTCATATTCCAGGAAGACAAAAGTGCAAATTTGAATGTTGCAATCTAAAGTCTCAGCCAAACTTTGCCTGTGAATCATTGCTCTTAATTATAATCTGATTTATGTTGCTTTTGTTATGTCGCATTTTTTCTAATTATTGACTGTGGAATTTAGACCTTTTATCATTTAAGGGAAAGAAATGCCACGAGTTTTGCAAGACAAACAGATCGTACAGAAATTGAAGTGTCAGTTTTAAGAGGTGTCATACTGGGCAAATACTAAGGGGCCCTATTTTCATGCGAGCCCTCAAAAATGGGACCCCAAGAGCAACCTGAGTGTAAAGCGAAATAATGTTTACCAGTTCCAGCTGTCTGAAGGGCACTCGTTTCCACCTAATTGTGTGTCCAACAATAGAGATAACCTTGTAGCTGTTAAATCACAGCCACACAGTCCTCTCTGTCTCTTGCTCCGCACTGACCTATATGGCGGTATTATGTAGACATTATATGGCGGTAATATTAGTAGATTTTTTTGGGCATTGGCAGTGCTATGAGGACACTATATGGTAGTATAATTTGGATACTCTATAAAGGTATTATTTCAGCATCATATGGCAGTATTATTTTATATATGCAAATTTTTAAATTACAAAAACTTTTTTAAAAATGGCAAGTGGGGGAGACAAAAAAATTAAAGCAAATCATTTCCATTTCTGCATCATGTCTTCCTGATATTAGTCACTACACTTTGTAAGCTATTCAATTCTGGTGTTTGACATTTTATTACAGTTCTTTTATTATGTTTGTAATCATACGGTGCCAACGTATTCTGCTGATCTGCACAACCAAAGATCTTTGTTCAAACACATCAGTTCACACATACCTGGTCAAACTTTCCGAAGAACAACCAGCGTGTAATGCTGAAAGAAAAAAAAAGAACATTTATTGTTAAATGGGGGTATAAATTATAATACAAACCATATAATGACTTGAAAAAAAAAATAGAATACAGTAAATGTTTTATCCAAAAATTGTGCTTTACTCTGTTGTGCTTATAAATGCAGAAACATATGTCCAATATTATTTAAAAGGAATACTTTGGGAATACTTTTTTTTCCTTACACAATGTACTGCTTTTGAGTTAAGGAATGTTCACACTGCCTATTTTCGGGCGTTTTTCGGGACGTAAACGCCCGAAAAACTGACCCAAAAATCGGAAGCAGAACGCCTCCAAACATCTGGCTATTGATTTCAATGGGAAAAACGGCGTTCTGTTCCGACGCGCCGTTTTTTTTCACGCCCGTTTTGAAAAACGTCCGCGCAAAAAAGAAGTGCAGGTCACTTCTTGGGACGTTTTTTGAGTCGTTTTTCTTTATTGAAAACAGCTCCAAAAACGGCCGTAAAAAATGCTGTGAAAAACGCGAGTTGCTCAAAAAATGTCTGAAAATCAGGGGCTGTTTTCCCTTGAAAACAACTCCGTATTTTCAGACGTTTTTGACTCAGCGTGTGAACATACCCTTACCAGTAGTCAGGGAAGGGTGAACCAACCACAACCTTTATTTCAGATCAATACTGACTTTGGGGCTACTTGCACATGTTGCGGAATTTGATGCGGAGGATCCGCATCAGAGCCTACAGATAAACGCAGGTAAAATCCATACCTAATGTGTTTTGATGCGGAAACAGGTGTGGATGATCTGCTGTGGATTTTGGTGTGTCTTTTTAAAATAAAGTTGTCAGATATAATTCTGAGACAGAAACGCAAGATAAATTGACATACTGCAGATTCTAAAATCCTGCACCACAGGTCAATCTCCGTGCAGAAAAATTCTGCAATGTGTAGATGAGATTACTTGAAATCACATTTATCTTTCTGGTACCGTATTATGTTGGATAATCCGCGTGGCAAATCCGCACACAAAAAAACGCAACGTGTGCATGTGGCCTAAAGGCTTATTCCAGTTAAGGCTCATGTTAGAATTTTGTAAATTAATTTGTGTTTCAATTCTTCTGAACTTTTAAGATCTCTGCTTGCACTCATTAAATGGAAACCTTCAGTGTTTACCTCCTGGTTATGAAAATCTCTCTTGGATGTATCATGTTTTCAAAAAAGTTTGGAAAATCACCAGGCACTAGCGCAACCATACTCTATACAAGGTTGTCTTTCTTTATTGTTATATGTCATTCATATATATATATATATATATATATATATATATATATATATATATATATCTACTTGAAGAAGGGGTTTCATCCCATTCAGACCTATATTGTTAAAGACAACCTTGTACTGTATATGGTAGAACTAGTGCTACAATTGTATTAAAAACATATTTCGGCGCATTTGATTGTGCCGCTTCTTAGGGCGATACCTATGGCTACAGACCAACTCATAAATGCACATTAAGTAGTCTTTAAACAACTACCAACAAAAGATGAGCACCTTCCTTCTCTGATTTTCTTCTTTTTTATTCTTCCAGTGAAATGTCTTGGATGTATGGCTTGTACAATGTAATTATCAGAGATCTCTCTTTGTGATCATCACCTGACCAGGACAGATATTCATCTAGATGTAAAGCAGACTGCAAGCAGAGACCTTGAGATGGATACACAAAGTAAGTATTAGAAAACGTACAATGTATACGCTTTTCACCTTTTAATTATGAATTGTGATTACATATTGCAATATAAAGAACAAAGATGTGATACTCTGTAGATGGAAATAGAAAACCAATAAATTGAGATGAAAAAAAAGTATGTTTTTTCTTTTCTGTGACCATTAAGGCCTCATGCACACGACCGTATTGGTTTCGCAGTCCGCAAAACCCAGGGTCCGTTGGGGTACTTCGGACCGCAAAAAAAACCCTTGTTGTGCATCCGTGTGTCATCTAAACTCAAAGATCCACAACAATTCACCAGTATTGGTGAATCTGCATATCCGGACCCTAAAATGACTTGTCCTGAGTTTTTTCTACCTGGCTTTGTGGCCCCAACTCCTATGTAAATCACGGTCGTGTGCATGGGACCATAGAAAAGAACGGGTCCACAATTTATCCCCAAAAATACGGTCGTGTCCATGAGGCCTTATGAAAAAAAAAAGCTAGCCAACCACATTAAGAGCATGTCTACTACAGGGAGATAGCAAGTTGGTTTGAACCCAAACCAATGCCAACTGTACCCAGGTGTTAATGTCAAGTACATGCCCAAACACTGTGTACATATAAACACACATCTATTTCAAATCAGAGATCAAAAGCAAAACACAAATAGAACTACCTGAAAATCTTGTTCTTCAGACTTTATCCCAGCATAGTTTGGACATTGCTTTCTGTATGATAGGGGTGAAAAACAACTGTGACCACAAAAACAAAGCATGAGGAACGGCTTACTACAATAATAACCTAAAAGTAGAGCATAATATAGCTGTCATAAATGTAAAGCTAGACTGGCACAAGAACACATCCTAAAGTATGAATATTAATTGCATTACAATGTGTCACTGATGAAATAGTATCGACACATTACAAGTCAATAGGTGACATAATAATAGGCACAAATCATTCATGTTATTTACTAAAGCCATGGGAGATGGTGCTGGGATGCTCCCCCCTAGGTGGGATCTTGTGGCATCATTGGTTGCCACTTGCCATGCGATACTGTACCTATCAGGCCGGGTTCCCATGGGTCGGATAGGCTGCGTAAAAATCACACAGCATATCCGACCTGGAATGCAGCGCTGGTGGAATAAAAGAATGTCCATACTTACACTGAACTCAGGAAAAACAAAAATTATACTTACCCAGAACTCTCTCCTTCTTCCTGCAGTCTGGCCTCCTGGGATGATGTTGCAGGCCATGTGACGCTGCAGCCTGTGATTGGCTGCAGCGGTCACATGGGATGCAACGTCATCCCAGGAGGCTGGACTTCAGGAAGAAGAAGGAGAGAGCTCTGGGTAAGTATGTTCTTTCTTTTTCATGAGTTGCGATTTTTGCGATGGAATCACTGCGAAATCCAATGCAACACTTGGCTTTCTGTTGCGGGTTTTGCATCCCCATTGAATTCAGTGGAGAAAACCAGCAACAGAAAATCAATGAAAATGCAGAATAAGTTGACATGGTGCAGATTTAATCTCCCACTGCAGGTCACTTTATTAACGTTTACGCTGCGGGTTTTGTCCACAGCGTGGGCATAAGATTTTCTAAATCTCATCCACTTTGCTGCTAATGTAAATGCTGTGGGATTTCCGCACAGAATTCCGTTGCGGAAATTCCGCTGCGTTTACGCTACGTGGGAACCCGGCCTTACAGTAGGGATCCACTTAAAAGAGTTCGCCGGGATGTGGAAAGTTGGCTTATACAGTTTGAACAAAATGTGTACTCTGAACCTCCTGTTCATTTTCAATATTTTTGCAATAGATCACTGTAAAAATCAATGTTTTCATGTCTATTTTTTTCTTTGCTGGTTGGTACTGTATATATCATGCACATGCAGCCACTCTCAAGATTACTGAGGGTCCATTCTGCTGAATATGTGCTGCTATGTGTCCATGACATGTCTGATTGACATAGTATAAAAGTCCAGCTTCACAAAACCCTTTTAATTTCATTTCGCAATCTCGTCCTCTGAAAACGTTCATCAGGATGAGGTCTGCAATCCTGAGTCATGCTGAGTAAACGTGCCATCCGTGTGTGACATCATTTGTGTAATAGGATGTGTGTGGACCAGTGACACGTTTCATATATTTTTATAAGTACAGTACAAAATAAGACCCTATACACTTGTTGGATTGATTTTCGTTAGTATCACTGGATCTAGTGTAAATGTGGGTATACTTTAGAGAGTGCGGATATTTGTCTGCTGCTCCCTACCAAAGCTTTCATATGACTGTTTGAAGAAGGGCTGTATATGGACGGTTAATGGACTGTACTGTGAAATATCACATGAAATACTGTTCTAATATTAGTGTATTTTAAAATGCTGATAATACAACATGCTCAGGACTGATGAGTGGACAGATTATCATAAATACTCAGATAAAAGATTTCCTTATGCTCTATTCACACTACAGGGTCCGAGTGTCAGCCGATAAAAAAGGCCTTTTGGTCCATTTTTCTCGGTCGTTTTGCATCTGTTTTTTCCTTGTCCTTTTAAAAACGGATGACTTTAATGCCACACACTTCCCTCTGTAGATAATGACACACACTGCCCTCTGTAGATAATGCCACACACTGCCCTCTATAGATAATGCCACACACTGCCCTCTGTAGATAATGCCACACACTGCCCTCTGTAGATAATGCCACACACTGCCCTCTGTAGATAATGCCACACACTGCCCCCTGTAGATAATGCCACACACTGCCCCCTGTAGATAATGCCACACACTGCCCTCTGTAGATAATGCCACACACTGCCCTCTGTAGATAATGCCACACACTGCCCTCTGTAGATAATGCCACACACTGCCCCCTGTAGATAATGCCACACACTGCCCCCTGTAGATAACGCCACACACTGCCCCCTGTAGATAACGCCACACACTGCCCCCTGTAGATAACGCCACACACTGCCCCCTGTAGATAATACCACACACTGCCCTCTATAGATGCCACACACTGCCCTCTGTAGATAATGCCACACACTGCCCTGTGTAGATAATGCCACACACTGTAGGTAGTATCACACAGCCCCCTTGTAGGGTAGTGCCACAGTGTAGGTAGTACCACAGTGTCCCCTGTAGGTAGTGCCACAGTGCCCCCTGTAGATCATCAGTTTATAACTGCCCTATCTCCTACCTAATGTAATAGCCGCTTTGCTGTAGATAAGTACTTTTTTTTTTTTAAACTCTTTATTTTTTAAAAATTTCTGAAGATTTTAAGATTTATGCAAATTTGTTCTGGGCATTTTTTTTTACTTTTGACCAAGTGGGCGTAGTAAAGAAAAGTGTATGACGCTGACCAATCAGCGTCATACACTTCTCTCTATTCATGTCCAGCTGTACTCACAGCACAGTGTGATCTTGCAAGGTCATGCTGTGCGGTCACTTACTCCCACAGTAACATCACCGGAGTGTCGGGAGAATTACACAGGTCGCACGCCCCTAAGGCCGACCCTGGTTGCCTGTGCTACTGTATCACTGATGCGATGCTGACCCACTACTGACACAACACTGACTCTAATTGTATAATACCCTCTACTAGCAATAAACTGAAGACACTCTACTGTGTATGTCATGGGGCTTGTTTTCACACTACAGTTGGAGTGGTGTTTTGTTTTTGTTTTTTAGCTAATCATTATGATCGTTAACATATATGCTTCCTCTTTTTTCGTTTTGACTGACAAAAACTGCAAAAAAAACTGCACTGTGTAAACAAGGTGTTATAGTTGGTGCTGAAAGGAGATCAGACTACAAGGGGGAAAAGTATAAGGCTATGTCCTAATTTTTCACGGACCCTTCACATGCTCCGTTATAAACAACGATCATGTAAACGGCCCCATTGAAGTACAAGTCCGTGTGACGGCCGTTGTTTTATCTACAAATACGCTCGTCTGAGTCAGCCCTAAGAAAAACCTATTTCTATAGTGGTAGACTTTAAGTAATTTCCTGCTAATCCAGCAATGGGACTATATTTGTTGAATGCCAAATTCGTAGCAATTCCAGACATTTACTGTATTTATATGAACTGTGCATCACCAAAAAGAAAAAGAAACTATGAGCTTTTTTTCATAAAAATGTGAAGGTCGAGAACAATATTTTGCCCTTGGTTGCTCAGCAAATGTGTTTGACAAAATTTATCAGGTTTTTGGAAAGTATCTGGAAAGTGGGAGTTATGAAAAGCATGTACCATGCCACCTTTACCCTCTCCTTGGCGCCCATATCTAATGCACATTTCCACCTCCTGCAGACTATATGGCAAATCTGTTAAAAGTGGATGATGTGACTATGAGATCTGTATTGGCTGTCATATCGGTTGTCTTCCAACATTCTTGAAAAAAAGTTGTAACTAAAACACAGATGAACTCATGGATTCTAGGGACTGTAATCCCACCTTTCCAATACACGGCAAGGTGTAAGGTGATTTGTATTTTAGGGTTATCGTTAGTCTTTACCGGTTGCTAAATAAAGCATCAAGAGGAATTATTTCAATTCCAGAACTCCGGCCAGCTGGATCTGTGACAAACACTCTGATGCAATTCTGCATACTTTTGTATCATAACAAAATGGATTAATTTCAGTTCTCAATTGCTTTGGAACAATGCCATGTTCAAACTGTGTATGTAATGTGGAGAATACCGAAAATTCATTCACACTTGAAGGTTTCCATCTACACAGCATATCAAAAAAGTGATTATATCAATATATCCTCTAGTAATTCTTTATCCACATCACAATGTATATCTAATACCAGTCAACAAGCAGTTATCATGGAGGCACTGTCAGATTTTCCCAATTATGGAAAAACCTAAGCAGCGCCAGGGTGGTCCCAGCAATTCAGAAAACATTCAGTGCACCTCATTTGCGGTGTGAGCCCACTAGGGTTAACTACTTTTTTATCCTCTGCCACATGCAAACTGTTCCTGAAAAGTGAGAACCCGTGAGAGTTTTTCCAATTGATGGAATTTATGCTGTCAATTTCGTACAACAGATTATGGCCAAA
The DNA here is from genome assembly GCF_050947455.1 of Rhinoderma darwinii. NCBI lineage: Eukaryota > Metazoa > Chordata > Amphibia > Anura > Rhinodermatidae > Rhinoderma > Rhinoderma darwinii. The sequence goes on along the minus strand of NC_134697.1, from coordinate 55,188,707 downwards.
TCATACAAATGGTAACAATTTACTCTACCAACCAAACTATTGTTTATATCATACCAACAAACCCATTAACTAGAAATATTTTTTTATTGTTTTTTTTATTGTGTAATTTGGCCTTATATTAGGGAATACATAACCATAAATGTGTTCCCTTTACACATTGTAATCTTCCAATAACGCAATGAAGTCATAGAGAATTTAGACAGACATATAGTGTGAGATTGGAGGAGTTTTCCATATAAACCGGTGACTTTTACTTTTGTTTTCTAAACTGCATTTGGCCAGAATCACACACACAGTTTTGATGCAGTTTTTGTGGCAGTTTTTTTTTAGCAAAACACAGCGCTGGGCACAAAAGAAATAAAAAGCATCAGTGTTTTATTTACGCCTTCCCTTCCATTTGGATCCACTTCTGGCTTTGGCTCAAAAAAACAGAGCCAATAACTGCATCAAAACTGTGTGTGATCGAAGCCTAAATGGAAGATGGAATTGGTTGATATGAATAACGTGATCACACATGCAGGCCTGGGACCCTTTGTCCTAGGAATCACTGTAGTCCCCAAGGGTAGGACACACAACAATCCCAGTTTTAGGGTAAATTTAATTGACTTCTGAAAAAACATTAACTTGAAATGACTGTGCCCAAGTAACACTGTGCCAAAATAATACTGCCATCCAATGCCCATATAATACTGCCATAATGTGTCCAGCAGTGGTCTATGACTGATCACTCCTTTCCACAATGCAGTGAGCCCTACCAGCAGTAAAGCCTACAGGTCTCCTATAGGAAATTCCAGCTCTAATTTCCATACAAAAATGGTGTGTAGAAAAGGCAGATCCAGCACTCGAATATTTAAAATTTCCAATTTTTATTTAGGTCATTTTAAAAACAGGGATAAAACAAAAATCCCGGGACCACGCTTACGCGTTTCAGACCACTAGGGTCCTTAATCATAGCTTAATTATAGTGTAAGCTATGATTAAGGACCCTAGTGGTCTGAAACGCGTAAGCGTGGTCCCAGGATTTTTGTTTTATCCCTGTTTTTAAAATGACCTACATAAAAATTGGAAATTTTAAATATTCGAGTGCTGGATCTGCCTTTTCTACACACCATTTTTGTTCCAATAACCTGCAGTCGACACAGGATCAGCTTAGGAGGATCTACGAGCACCTACAGCTTTGGGATTTTTCATACATATTTGGCATCGGTCAAGCTTCTCAAAAACGCATTGGAAAAACGCAATCAAGCATAGTGGTTATGAGGTGAGCAAAACTTTTGGTAAAACATTTTTCATTTTCTAATTTCCATAGTGGATATGTCAAAATGAATTCGTTATCATAATTACCGACATTGCCACACAAATTTTTGGGACAAAACAGGCCACACCCAACCCAATCTCCACCTAGAAACTAACATCACATAGTCATAACCACAAGTCCGTCTATTTATAAAGAAGCCCCATCACTTTTGCAGGTAGAAAATGATGACTCTCTGCCAAAGAATGTGACGGATACAGGTGATCAATATGATTTAAAGATATGTAAACGGCAGTCATTGCAAACGTCTTATTTATTATGTAAGTAGAAGATCAGTACCGTTTTCACCCACAGTAAGAATGTATTCATTCAGGGACTTCATCTGATATCTGCTGACAGTACATTCTTTACAGATATGGACCTCGCCGCACTTATTATATAATGCTGATTGATCACATGCTGCACATTACGTTGCAGCATGGAACGTTTCACAGAGAAAAACACATTTTTTTTAAGCTTTGTGTAATGCTTTAATAGGGTCACTGCCTACAAACGTCAGCCTGTGCTGTGAACACAGCTTAGAAAACCTGATTTGTCTTGTTCTTGCAGTGGCATTAATCATGAAATAGTCATATATCTATATTCGCCATGTTGAACTAAAACATCGGCTGCCAACAGTGACCTGGATAACATAACATGGCTTTATTAAAAGGGAATATTTTCATCCAAATTTCAAGAACAGAGACATAGGATTAAAAAAAAGGTCAAAATCTGGTTGCATAACTGTGACTCTGCAGCGACAGCTGCTCTCGATGCTGTTGCGTAACCAAAGTCTATAAGAAGAGGTCGCATTTATCCCAGTATAAGATTTGTGGATTTCATACATATCCAATCAAAACTGTTAAATCCAGTAAACCTAGGTTAAACAAACAAAGGTATATCAGAATTTTGGGATCTGTAGTTTTGCGGACCGCGAAATCACTACGGGCGTGTGCATTAGGCCTAAATGAGAAACTTGCTATGTGACAGGCAGAATTAGTTGCATCCTGGATGGATAGCGCATATTCTAAACTTCTACTTCTAAAAAGTACTATAATCAATCATTTCTGGTATATTTAGCCATGTGATCTTACACTGACAGCTCTGCCATCCCTGGAGTACCTATGCACCAACAGCATTGGCATAAAGCTGGCCATACAAGTACAACTACATACACATATGAAGACCGCTATTTTCCCCAACGTCATCATACACATGCCCATTCGGCTGAACGTGCATGTTTATTTTAATAGGGAGATAAGCTGCTAAGATTTTCCAATGTGATAGGCGTCGTAAATAGCCAATATTCTTCTCCACAGCGAATTCTCAATATAAAATCAATACAGTAGGATAGAGTACCCTGCCCATATGAGCTTATAATCTAGGAAGCTTTATGGGATCAGATTCCATAATAGTAAAGCAGGAAGACTTTTCTCATAAAAAGCTTTGGTAAGGTTTTCCAGTATTCTAATGGGATTTAAGGACTGGGTTCTCCGAACCTTCAAGACACAATTTATTCTGATTGTTATGTCATAGTAGAGATAATATTGGCCTTTGATATTTCATAAATGTTGCCCACGGCTCATACGCACGGCCGCATTACAGCTCCATTTTGTACAGAGCTGTAATAGGGCTCCCATAGAGGTGCATGAGGTCTCCACTGCTCCTCCATATGCCTGCAACTTCAAAGAAAATACAGCACCCAATGTAGCCTTTATGGCACAGGTCGCACGGCCAGCCCTGCTTCTGAGTATGGAGACGGTCCCTTCCTCTGCGGAGCCGATGCCTGCACCCAGCGCCACGTTCCCAGCTCTAGCAATGCCTATGGCAGATTGACAGTTACAGGGGATGGGACAAGGATGCAGGCAGGCAGAATAAAATCTTGCTGACCGGAGTGGCGCCCATAAATTGCGCCCATAAATTGCGCCCATCCTGCTTGCTGCGAGGTGGTGTCGTCACCTATCCCTGCTTATCCCTAGTCCTGGCTCTGATATTTTACAAATAGGCCTACTACAGAGATTGCTGCTTAGAAATAGTATTTATTTTTCAGTTGTCAGCATAGGAATGAATGCTTTTCAATGTCAGCCTGTGATCGACGTTTCAATCTTATGCAGGAATTGTTTGTATTCTATAGGGAAAATTCTCTGTCGGGCCTTTGCAGGATCATGGAGTGTAAACCCATCGGCTTTACACAAGGATCAGCTCACACCCGTGGTGTATACAGTTTTCATACATTCTGAAAGCATTAGTCTATGTCGCCTACATGTTTTATGCTTCATACCATATGAAATAGAGGTAAACATGCAATATGAAAAAAACGTGTTTTTTTTTTTTTATAGCTATGTGAGCAGTACATAACAGACTAGCAAAGATCAGCAAAGGGTTAAGGGTGCTGAAAATACCTCCTCCGCTTCTAACATGTTCTAGCTGGAAACCACTTCTCTTCCGGAACAACTATATTAAAAGCAGCTGAGCGTTTTGGGTACAAAAGGACAGTACGTATGTTTTTTTGCATAAGGGAAGCTCACATTACCTGCATTTACATCAGTGGCACTGCTGGAAGATATGTTTTTGAGATATATTTAAAGTGACAGAGAAAAGCTTTTTTTATTATCTGCAGTATTATAAAATACAAAATTTATGAACTGTCTATTTAAGGCTGGTTTAAAGAGATTGTATGTGCAACACATGTTTTTTTTTAACTAAATGCATAAAGTTGCTTTTTTATTAAAATCATTCACCTTACCAATATACATTATCTGGCCAACAGTATGTGGACACCTAGGCATCACCCCGATATCACTTCAAATGCATAGGCGACAATATGGAGTTACGGCCCCTTTTGCAGCTGTAAGATGTGGGATTCGTACTCCAAAGAGAAAGGGGCTTTTGTATTGTATTAATTTGGTACTATGTCTTTAAATGCTATGACTGTATTCTGTTTTGGAGTGGTAACTGCGTTGTATTCCCCCCACTGCAGGTGGCACTTGTGTCATGAATTCACTGGCCAAGACCTGGCAATATGGGAATGGACAAGCTACATGGAAAAGACGGGTGTCTGTCTGAGAAGGAATACGGTGTTTGCAATTGCTGTGGCAATGATATAAATTAAGGTGAAGCAGATACTGGCTTTTTGTTAATTAAACATTGGTGGGACGATGTACGGCCCAGATGCCATCTTAGGCAGCATTTGCTAAGCTCTGTAACAGGGTGATAGCGCATGCTCATACGTACGTGATCACACCTGGGGGTAGCGTAGTGTGTATAAAACAGCAGTGAGCCCGCCAAATAGTGTTCAGTGTTTGTAGAGAGTTGTGTACTGTGGACATAAGAGAGGGGGTCTGGTGGATTTTGAGGGAGTGAGCATCTTGCCCTTTCTATTGCTGCGGTGGATCGTACTAGAGTCTGGTGAAAGAGCTGGAACTGAGGCGTCATACAAGGATTTGTAAAACTGGACTAGGCTGTATGTTTGCTTGGACTTGAGCTGCAGCAGGGTCCCGGAGAGCAAGCAGTGGTTGGGGAGGTAGCCCACACTGTGAAGAGAGCTAGAAGGTGGTTAGGAGAGGAACGTAGAGGAAACGTTCACGGCAGTCATAGTGAATAGTGAACCTTCAGTGTCCAGCAATAAGAAAAAGACTCAGTAAAGAATCAGTTCTCATAAAATATGTCTATAGGGGCCTTCATAATTATCAGCCAGTCACCACCATCTTCAAAAGGGGCGATAGGCCTGAACTACGAAGACACATCCACCTTCTAGTGGCCCAGTAGGCCCTTGGCCCTAACTCTGCCAGTAACACAGAACAACAAGCCAGCTATCTTGCCAGCCCACTCCACCTATATATAGTTGTAACTACATGCTGTACCTCCTACACCGCGAAGAATGTAGATAATATTTGTGGCTGAATGCACCATCAGCAACAGCAAAAAAAACAACAACTTTTCATATTGTTAAGCTGAAAGCAAAAGTTAAAGTGGTTACGTTAACTTTCTGCTGCGTTTCATCTTTTTCCATAGCATTTCTCCTGGAACTCTACATCACACCGCAACCACCCCTATCTTACATGGCTATAACAACCACCTCTCTGCTGGGAAGGCTTTCCTCAAGAGTTTGGAGTGTAAGTGTGTCTGTGGGAATTTGTACCCATTTAGTCAAAAGAGCATTTGTGAAGTCAGGCACTAACTTTATGGACCTTGCTTTGTGTACAGGGGCACAGTCATACTAGAACAGAAAAAGGCCTTCCCCAAACTGTTTCAACAAATTTGGCAGCATATCATTGTCTAAAGTATCTTTGTATGCTGTAGCATTAGGCTGGGTTCACACGACCTATTTTCAGGCGTAATGGAGGCGTTTTACGCCTCGAATTACGTCTGAAAACCCGGCTCCAATACGTCGGCAAACATCTGCCCATTCATTTCAATGGTTTGCCGATGTACTGTGCCAACGACCTGTAATTTTACGTGTCGCTGTCAAAAGACGGCGCGTAAAATAACAGCCTCGTCAAAGAAGTGCAGGACACTTCTTGGGACGTAATTTGAGCCGTTTTTCATTGACTTCAATGAAGAACAGCTCCAAATTACGTCCGTAATGGACGACTCGCAAAACGCGAGTACGAGCAATTACGTCTGAAATTCAGGAGCTGTTTTCTCCTGAAAACAGCTCCGTAATTTCAGACGTAATTGCAGTTATCGTGTGCACATACCCTTAACATTACCATTCAATAGAAATAAGGTGCCTACCCCAAACCCTAAAAGACAGCCCCAGACCATTATTCTTCCGCCACCAAATTTTACACTAGGCACAATGCATTCCAGTGGGTAGCATTCTTCTGACATCCGACAAAGCCAGATTCGGCCATCAAACAGAGAGTGAAACATGATTCATCACTCTTGAGAGCACATTTCCACTGCTCCAGAGTCCGCTGATGGCGTGCTTTACACTACTACAACTGACGCTTGGCATTGTGCATGTTGATTTTAGGCTTGAGTGCAGCTGCTCAGCCACGGAAACCCACTTCTTGAGGCTCTTGAAGCACAGTTCTTGTGCTGATGTCACTTAATCTGTCACCAGATTATAAATTTCCTATCTCCTACATAATCTGATTGGCGCTGTAATGCAGATAACAACAGTGGTTTTTATTTTTAAAAACGATAATTTTTGACCAAGTTCCGCACAATTTTAGATTTATTCTAATTAGTTTCTTAATAGACAACTGGGCGTGTTTTTACTTTTTACCAACTGGGCGTGTTTTTACTTTTTACCAACTGGGCGTTGTACAGAGAAGTGTATGAGGCTGACCAATCAGTGAGCAATCAGCGTCATACACTTCTCATTGTTCCCGCCCAGCTTCTTTCACTGCACAATCACACTGTAAGGACTTATTTAGACGAACGTAAAATACATCCGCGCAACGCACCTGATTTTCACGCGCGTCGCACGGTGAGTCAATGGGTCCGTTCAGACAGTCCGTGATTTTCACACAGCGTGTGTCCGCTGCGTAAAACTCACGACATGTCCGTTCTTTGTGCGTATTCAATTTCACTAACTGACTTGTGACAAAGGTGTGCCACGTTTGAAGTCACTAACTCACAGTAGGACTCACATTACTACCAATGGTATTCTACGGAGATTATATGGCTGTGTGCTTGCTTGTACTCATCTCTTTGTCATAAGTGTGGCTGATACACCTGTACACAATTTTAAAATGGGTGTCCACATACTTTTGGCCATATAATGTATATGTGGCCGTATGTTCACAATTTAGCCTGAATGACATGTAATCGTCACGTGAACACAGTGTCTATTCGCTCTAGTGCTGTACTACATACATTTATTTTTATTAATTTATTTTTATTTAATAGAGAAATTAGGCTATGTTCACACCATCATGTTCTTATAGAGGAGCAGAACAAGGAAATAACGGAAGCAACAGTTCCGTTGCTCAACAGACACCATTGGCTTCTGGTTAGGGTGTTTGTGATTTTACTGGAGACAATAGCGCAGCATGCTGCACTATTGTCTCCGGTGATCTGCGGTGGAGGCCCCTAATGGAGCCTCCAACGCAGAAGTGAACGAAGCCTTAGATTTCATAAGAAGAGGATGCAGCTTTTTGGGGAAGCTTTATTGATTTATTTATTTATTTTTGTCTGGGATCAATTCCTAAGAAAGTGTAAACCCTCATGATGGATATAGTCTCGGTGCATAAAAATATGTTGAGGTTCCAGAGTAATGGCAGAATTATATTTTGTCAAATTTAACTTTTTGTTTAAAATGACTGCTTTTGTTCACACTGAGTTTTTTGCAGGCAGAAAAATCTGCCTCAAAATTCCTTCAGGAATATTGAGGCAGATTTTGACCTGCCTGCACTTTCTTTGCAGTGTATTTTGCGGCGTTTTTCGCTGCCTTTTTTGACCGTGGCCATTGAGCACCGCAGGCAAAAAACGTTGCGAAAACCGCCGGAAGAAAGAGCAAGACCCTTTTTTTTCCCCCGCGAGCGCTTTTCTTCCGCTCGTGGGAAAAAAATGTTTTTGCCTCCCATTGATATCAACGGGAGGCAATTTCAGCCGGTTTTTGGCGCTGTTTCCGCCGCGGTTACCGGTTCAAAAACAGCGCCAAAAAACTCAGTGTGAACTAGCCCTTAGAAGAGGAGGTGCTGTAAAGTTATCTCAGGGGTTCTTTATTAAGACGGGTAAACACCACTTCTCTATCTGCAAAATAAGCATCTTCCAATATAAAAGCTTGTAGACATTTATTAATGGGGTTCTAACTCAAGCTTCTTAGTGTATGCCGTGTTAAAAATAATTCATTGAGCGCTGATCTTGGGGTCCACAGCTTCATTAGAAAGCTGGGAACAGGACTTGTTAGAGACGTAGTACAAGTGAGTCTAGGACAATTATAATGGATCAGTGAGCAGATCCCCTACTCTATTTTATTTGCTTCGTATATACAGGGGAGTCCTGTCTCAGGTCTAACGTCTATTAGTTAGATGTCCATAAGAACACCGTTTTTGTCTTTGTATACATGGCATAATTCCCACATACAAAACAAATAGGGAACCTCCTGTCTTAGCACCTAGGAGAAATTACCCTCTTATAAGTGAGTGATGGATGGATGGATGGATGGATGGATGGATAGATAGTATTGGAAGTAAAGATTCACATCCATCTAGTTGCATGTTGTAGATTTTGTAATAAAAGCTTAAAGCATACCTACACTTTAAGATAACTTTCAGAATAAGCTGTCATATGGGTGTACATCAGGAATAACAATATTTCTGGCTATTGTATGACTTGTAATCTGCAACATTTTAGCAGGCTCTATCTCTAATTCTCAGTTGTCTCTGAAATAGTGAGTGGATGCTAACTGCTATCATGCCTTTTCTACACAGCACACAGAGAAGGGGACAATCCTGCTCTCCTATCTCTATCACATATATTTAGAAACAGCAGCAGCATGGAGGAGATTATACAGCAGTACTGAACAGTGTAACTGAGAATCCAGAACTGGGGTGAGATATAAATCTTACCAGAAAGCTGCAGCACGTCTGTGTGTGTATTTCTCACTTTGCTGCTGCCCCTCTCCATAAACATTTATGAACAGCTGGTCTTTCTCTCTCTCTACTGCTCCCTTCTTCCTTCCCTCTCTATAGACCTTTATGCTTGACAACAGGGGGTGGACAGCAGATTACAGGTACGGAGACACCTAGTAACAGTAACTTTACACAGAATATGCATGGATAAAACAACTATATTTTAACAGTAAGTAAATTACAACATTGTTATAAATCAGGTATATAAGGTATACTATTAGATTAGCATTTAAGTTGTTTGAAAAGTTAGTGGCCATTTAAGTTGTTTTTCATTATCAAACTTTTCTAAGTACAAGGTTGGCTCCAGTCCTGCCTTCGAATACACTGGAGTCCCTGATAATTTATCAGGGAACTGGCAATGAACTCACACACATTTGCCAGTTTACGCCCCACAAGAAAGACCTCTGTGTCTTTGCTGTTGCTTGGATGGTTGAATTCTAGAATTCAAAGGCAAACGACTGCCAGCTTACTGAGCAAAACAATCCTGCAATTTGATTGGATGGTGGCCAAGTGTACTCCCCAGAAGGAATTGGCTAATCTTATATCATAAGTCTGCTTCTGACACTTCAAGGGTCAATATTTTAAAGTGGAACCACTTGTTTTTTTAAGGAGACCTGGAAATGTACTGTTTTAATGCAGGATTCATATCAGGCTTTTCCTGAAAACAGCAATGAGAGAACACTATGGTTTAAAAAGTGCGTTAAAACATTGGTATACTTTTAACACAGGACCGCCACCAGTTTTGGGTGGACTCTTGATGACAATCACAGACACCCCCATTTCTCCCTCTGCCTCTTAGATCTACCCCACTGACCTGCAGTTGCCTTTTAATCATAATAGCAGGACCAAACTTTGTTTTGGCACATTGTGAATTCTAAGGCTATGCTCACACTGACATTATGTGGTCTGTTTAAAACAGAAACTATGATGCTGTGCCATATCTGTTGTACGACGGATCCAGACGGCAACCGACAGGCCCTATTGACTTTTAATGGGGTTCATCTGGGTTTGTCAAGGTTTCTGTAGTTTCGGCAGCAAGAATAGTGCTGCATGCTAGACTATTCTTTCCATCAAAAGTGATTTTACTTACAGTATCTGGTACTGATTTTGAGTTACAGTATGTTTTAAAGCCCAGAGCTACATTCACAATTCCGCTGGATTTAGAGCTGAACTCTTGCAGGCAACTCTACAGCAATCTGATGTAGAAAAAAACAAGAATGTAGTGCAGCACAGAATTGCATTATAGGAGTTAGCTAAGCTGTTAGGAGAGTGTCTGTCAACAAACTGCAGGCTGGTTCCATAGCAATCAGCAGAACTATGAATATAGCTCTGGAATGTGACTTATTCTTTAAGTCATTAAGTCAGGATCAGTACAAGGTATGTAAAGCAAAGTATCTACAAAGTTATAATTTTTTTATATAGATCATATATAGTGTTCAAAGTTGAGCATATTCTTTACATGTTTTTTTAATCATGGAAGTTGCCGTTAACAAATCAAATCTAATTCTAAGTTACTTACACACATCAGTTTTGGAAAATTCAACTCATAGTAAATAATAAAGTGTCAAACTAGCAAATAAACTGTGTGACTGTGGCCTCATTTACACGAGCGTGATATACGCGCGTGCTTTTCACGTGTGTCGTACGCACCTGTATTAGTCTATGGGGCAGTGCAGTGCGTGAATTTAGCGCAGTGCGAGTGCGTTGCGTAAAACTCACGACATGTCCTATATTCGTGAGTTGTTCGCGCATCACGCACCCATTGAAGTCAATGGGTGCGTGAAAAACACGCATGCCACACGGAAGCACCTGCGTTGGATGCGCGTTTTTCACGCATCACTTGTTATGTCCATGCAAATGACTTTATAAAACTGGTCCAAACAAGCACAAACCAGGAAGTGCTTGAGTTTCCTCTGCGAGTTGGCCACAGTGAAAACTCCACCCAGACAAGTGCAGGCATGCCGCGTGGGATGGATGTCGAGAGGCTTATCTGCCTGGTGCAGGAGAGGTCCGAAATATGGGACACCCGTGCGGAGTCCTACCATGACCGCTCAGCCAAGGAGGACGCATGGGAGCATATAGCCCAGGCGCTGTTTAGCACAGAATGGGAGAGAGGCAGGACCCGCGACCGCACTAGAATGGGTGAGTACATGTCTTTCTAAACGATGCAATGTCAGCCCTATTGAAGTAGTGTGTCCCTGTCTTGGTCTTTTGCAAAATGCCCTACTTTCGTTTTGTGTTGCTGCCGCATCACCGTGTAGAATGTACTTTGCTGTGTAGGGCCCCTTATGTATTTGAGGGCCGATTTGTTTGTGCGTTACCACAATGTGTGACCTTGTTTTTGTTGTTCATCCTACAGTCCAGGATATAAAAACACGCTGGCGGAGCTGCAGGGACCAATTCCGTCGTGAGATGGGCGACAGAGGCCACAGTGGGGATGGGGCTTCCCAAAAACGGCCCTATATGTACAGTAAGCAGCTCATGTTCCTGAAGGATATCATGGAGATGTGATCGTAAGTAAATGTTCTATTGCATGCGTAAATGTTTGTTTGCAGATGTCATGGTCACCATAAAGCATTTTTGGCCAATGATGTCTATTGGTTGCTCATTATGTTTTTCAATTACAGAACGACGGACAATTTGAATGACACAGAGGAGGAGAGTGACCAGCCCGAGTCTCTGCCAGGACCCGGTCCCAGTAGAGTCGGCCCCTGCCGAACTCTCTCCGCCAGAAACCCCCCCCCCCCCGCGACCACCAGCAAGATGCCGATGCAGTCAGCAGGCAGCCGCTGGGGCCCAGGTTGATTCTCACGTCCTGGAATACCTGCGTCGAGCGGCCGACGAAGACGGGCAGGATTTTTTTGCCAGGGGAATCGTACCACTGCTGCGGAGGGTACCAGTGGATAGGGTGCCACGCCTCCACTCGCCCATTATTTCCATGATAGATAGCGCCACACCCCCCCAACAATCCTCACCACTGCTTCACAGCTATCGAGCAGTGGCGAGGATTCCACCACATCAAATTACCCTGCCCTAATGCACCCACCCACCCCCAGCGCACGGCCACACCCTTATCGACCTGGGCCTGCCCATTTTTCCCCTGGTCCTCTGCCTGCCCGCGAGCAGCATTTGCCGCAATACAGCAGAGGTCCAGAACCCTTCGCTCCCCCTTTCCATGGACCCAGTTACCAGGCCCATCATCAGCACCACTATGCTGGAGAGGAACATCCTCAGCAGCTCCATGGCCAGCCAGCATAGTGGTACTGAAATGCCCGCGTACTCTTCCCCGGGCCGACCAACGCTCATTTTTGAAGGGCTGCATAGTTTGCCCACATCTGTTTTGCACCATGTTGGTGTTTATTTTTTTTTGTATGGTTCTTTTGCACCCCGTTTTTGTTGTGCATTAAACATTAAAACGAAGGTGTTTACAGTTGCAATTGCATGGTGTTATTTTTTAAACCCCCTCCCCAAAATGATTACCTCAAATGTATATTACTGTACACTCACACACTGCTGGGCTTGTCCCAATATAATTGCACACGTTCAGTGAGGTATTAGTTCATCTTTCGGGGTTTGCCATTGTTTGTAAGAGATGTGAATGTTGGCGTGCTGTCATGTGCCAATAGCCACAGAAAGGGCAGTCGCGATTGGAGGAGAATTTAATTTGGGCGAACATAATTCATTCTCATGCAAACAGTTTCAGGACTGGCAAATGGCAAGTACAAACCCCAACAGATGTAAGCTCGCAACCCACGTCAAGGGTCCTCATGTATTGCGAGTCCCTAACACTACAAGCCCCTAACCTAAAACAACAAACACTGGCCACTTAGGACCTGTGGACACAATAAACAAAGAAATATGCGACCCTTTAAATGACATCAAGCCCCCATGGTGCGGTTCCTGATGGGCTCTCAAAATATGCAGCCAAACTCTGAGTCCGGATGTGAGATCTCCCTAGTGGAATTGCCAGGACAGTGTTGCTGGTGGGTGCATGTGTTAGTATATATTCTGCATCAAACGTTGCATCATGAATGCGGCAGAAGTTATGCAGAACTACACACGCTTGTATGACACGTGTCACATTCTGCGGTGACAATTGCATTGTAGACAGAAACACCCGCCACCTGTTAGACATAACATTCCACACATCTTCGAGCTCGGCATAGGCGGAGATTGAACATGCGTCGACGCTCATCCAAGCCCCTTCTTGCAAAAGGTCGCATTAATTGCCTTGTCAGGGCAAACCCCTCATCTGCAACTATGACATATGGTATTGGTGGGCCGATGGAGCCAGGGAGGATGGAAGGTTTCGGCACCGCCAGTTGATTATTCCAAAGTCGTTTACCCATTCTGGATGAACGGAATATGCGGGCATCAGCAGAGCTGCCATACGAGCCTATGTCTACAATCGTGAAACAATAATTAGTGTCCACCAAGGCCAACAACACGATGGAAAAAAACAGTTTGTAGTTATAGTATCGCGAGCCACTGCGTGGGGGCTTCTTCACACGAATGTGCTTGCCGTCTAGGGCACCAATACAATAAATTGAGTTGCTCGAAGAAATCCGTCCGAAATGCGAAGCCACTGTTCTGTCGTGGGCTGAGGCATGACCGTGGTCTTTAATCTCTGCCACAGCACAACACAGGTGGATATCACAATGAAGGAAATGGTGGTCACTCCCAAAAGAAACTCAAAATGTAACGAATGGTAACTATTGGCTGTGGCCAGAAATCTAAAGGCAAGATAAAGCCAAAACAATAATGAACACATGTTAGGGCGGACTTGTAAAACATACAGCGTCCTCCAAGAACTAATTGCAACTGCACACATACCTCAAGGTCACAAGCAGTCGTTCCTCTGGGGAAATGCAGCGTCTCATGTTGGTATTCTGGTAGGTGATTCCAGGGCGAATCTGCGCAAGCAGAAGATCAAAGGTGGACACAGACATGCGGCAGAACGCACAGAATTTTTCGGGGTGTAAGTCCTCATACAGAGTATGAAAGTGCCCTTTGGAGGTTCGTTGGGCCACAAGTGAATGAACCCAAATCTGACTTCTTCTACGCGGCTGGTGCTGCACCATGGCTCGCCGTTCGCCAAAACGACGCAAAATCATCCACGCAAGCAGCACACGTGCCAGCGACTGAGAAGGCATAAATGTGGCTTGAAAATCAAAACACGTGTCAACTGTTTAAACACACACTAGGGTTTCAGCAGAGGCTGCAATAAGGCTCACAACCTGTTCACCCAGCAAGCAGGGGTTGGGCCAGCCTGCCTATTTGTAGGCTGGCCTCGCATTAACTACCCCTACGTTTTCATGTGCGTTAAAAAAGCAGCAATGCAGCGTATACGCATGCCAAATGCAATGGCAACGCGCGCAATACGCTGCGTTTTTACGCGCGCAAAACGCACACGCTCGTCTCAACCAGGCCTTAGAAATACAGCTGAAATATGGCTTATTGAAGAAGCTGCTGCTTCCAGCTCAAGTCTAAGCAAAACCTGCTTATAACATTGAAACTATTTTTATGTTTGATATATAGAATTAAATGTCAGGTTGATAAAAAAATAAAAAGGACTAAGTCTGGGTTCACACCTGTGTTCAGCTTTCCGTTGTTTTGCTCCATCAGAGAAGCAGAACAACGGAAATACTGTTCTACGACGAACACCACAGGCGGCCGACGGAACCCATGGACTTTAATGGGTTCAGTCGGGGTGAATGTGGTTTTACCTGGAAACAATAGTGCAACGTGTATTTTCAGCCGTCTCTGCGATGGAGGCCCTTAGCAGAGTCTCCATGCAGATGTGACGAGGTCTAAGTAGTATATATAATGCAAGGGGTTCTGTTATTTGAGAGGTTTACATAAATGTCACCCTATTCAAATATTGAAAAGAAAGCAAAAAGATTGATAGAGTAACAAATGAATATTAAGGTGGGCATGCCATTTGTTCCTTTACTATATTCTAAAGAATGCAAAGAAAGGTGATTTCAAGGGAGCCATGTTTACTCAGAAGACAGAAATTTCTCTGTAGCTTCTTCTCACCCCTAGACAGGTAAAACCAAGGAGAAAAAACTTATAGCATGCCTGAATTTTTCATTCCTTTGGGACGGCATTGCGTTGGCAGCATTCCGTGTTTACCATCAGTCCCAGTAGCGTAGCTAGCAGGGATGCAGGAGGGGGGGGGGGTGGCCTCTGGCCCACTTAGATAGTGGGGTCCGTCCCCCAGTGGTGGTGTGTCCCGGTTTCAACAGTATCTGTGTCCTCAGGATGCAGATACAGTTGAATTCAATGCTGGAGCCCAGAGCCGATGGCTCCTTGCTCCAGCATTCACTGTGTAATGCAAGCTCCAGCTGTGAGTGGCTCAAGGCAGACAGGAGAAGTGTAGTGACGTCATCGCGCCTGTCTGCATAGAGCCACATGCTGCACAGAGTGTGGGAACGGAATAGGTAAATATTTATTTTATTATTTTTTTATTAGGCTCTATACTGTGTGGTGGCAGCTATGGGGGCATTATACTGGGTATGGGGGGGGGCCGCAATAGGGAAGTTTACTCTATATGGGCAGCTTTAGAGGCATTATACTGTATGGGGCAGCTATTGGGGCATTACACTGTATGAGGGCAGTTTTGGGGGCATTATACTGTATGAGGGCAGCTATGGGGGCATTATACTGTATGGGGCAGATATGGGGGCATTATACTGTATCGGGCAGCTATGCGGGATTATACTGTATAAGGGCCATTATGGGGGCATTATACGATGTGGGGGCAGCTATAGGGGCATTACACTATATGGAGCAGACTAAGAGGTCATTATACTGTATATTGTTGGAGGCCCACTCAGATGTATTTCACCCCCACCCCCGTGCTAAAGCCCTAGCTGTGCCTCTGAGCAGTCCTATGTAAAACTACAGCCAATACATTGTGATATCATGAAGAGCTCATTTATAAACTCACCCTCCTATAATGCTACATTTTATACCTAGATTTTCTGACACTAGTTCCGATGTACGGATGTACTTATTAATGGAAGCAGGAAGTCGGGAAACTAGAAGATATTTTACTTACCATAGTGTAGGTGTCTGGGAGACAATTCACTGCATATCGCTGGCTCTAGAGGTCCTGTGACTTGGATCTCACAATCCTGTTAAGGGAAGGTATGCATTTTTGATACAAATAGAAGAGTAATTCAGTCTAGCTTGTGGTGCTGGAAAATAGAAATGTGTTTGTGAGATAACGGGAAACCATAAATTAGAAAAACAATGTAATATAAGTAGTTCATTTCATGGCCAGGCACAAGGTAATTAAAAAGAAAATTCCGGTGTTTTCCTGTTACTAATAAACCTGTTTGCGCAGACTGTACACAGACTGAACCTTCTCTTCTGGATATGAGCAGACCTTCCTCCATACAGACGACATCAGGTGACTCACACCTGTCTACACCTATGAGAGCAGCATGAGTAGCCAAGAATGACACACGAGGCCTCTAAGAGGAAGTCAGATTACTATAAAAATGGTCACTAAAAATATGACACTGACAATTATCATGTTTCTGTTTCTGCAATGTATATAATAAGTCAGGCCAAGATTTATAATCTGTAGACTGGAATATTACTTTTATTTTACACAGTAGCTAAAAGCATTAAACTAAAGCAATTACAAGAACGTTTCTGGTTCTTTACCAGTATTGGTGGCTGCCGTCAGGTCCATGATGTCTGTTGCTTTTATCCCAAATGTGGAATGTCATAGATTTTCACTCTTCAAGGATAAATCGTAGGGCATGGGCACATGGCAAAGCCACATGCACAAATTCTGTATGGAGTCGCCCTCCTTGTGCCGCTGTATGGCACCTCCATGGGGAAAGCGTCCAGGGGGAGAATAGTAAGGCATGTGATTTCTCACGGATTAACAGAAAAGCTAGTAATACTTAGACCACCGGTGGTTCTACCATAATGATCTAAGTGTGATTCAGTAGATCCATGGGAGGTCCAGGTATTGAGGCCTTTAATAAAACGCTAAAAAGCAGCTATATTATGTCTGAAATTGATCTTAAAGCAAAACTCCACTTCCAAATCACAGTCAAGCATGCAGCTCAGTGTTGATTTGTGGTAAAGAAACTGTCAGCAAGCAGGTTAGCTAATGGTGAAAGATATTATTATTGATACTTGAATACCAATGGTAGTTCATTATTGTATTGACCTATGCGTACCCAATGTAGGTACAGTATTAGCTGTTCATTAGTTAATTTAATTAACTCAATTGATGGGTACTAATGAGCTAAACTGTGAGTGTTTTGGGCTGTGGTTCTGGTGCGTTTGCTATGATTACCTCAAAATTGTGGTAAATTGCCATGGTTTTTGCAAAATGGCGGCAAGAGCACAGCACTTTTTTATTGATTTCTCAGTTATTGCGGCAAAAAAAGCACCAAAACCAGTGTGAAAACCCAGCCTTAAGATTTTTCACGCTGTAGTTTGGGCAGTGGCATAACTATCGCTGTAAAAGCCATAGCGGCTACTACGGTGCCCGCAGCATCAGGGGGCCCGTGCCCCATGCCCGGTGGTATTGCTATGGCTGCTACAGCGGCAGTTATGCCACTGACCAAACCACAGCGTGAAAAACCTTAAGATTCGGTTTTGGTTTTTTTTTTCCTTAGGACACAGATACTATTGAACACTATGCATACCTCCCAACCGTCCCGGGCGGCCGGGGCTAAGTCCTGCTGACTGTCAACTGTATCTGCGTCTTCAGGACACTGATACAGTTGAACCCAATTCTGAAACGGAACCATCAGCTCCCTGCTTCAGAATTAGTTCAGAGCGGAGGAGCAGAGGGGAGCTCCTCCGCTCGCCAAGGACTCCCCGGGCACAGCACTCCTTTAAGCATTGTGCTCAGGGAAGCCCTTGATGTCACTATCCATATATGGACAGTGACATCAGTAGCTACTCCTTGAGCGGAATCCCCGTTGCTGATGATCTGGCCGGGGATTCCGCTCCTAGTTGGAAACCCCTGAGGTCACTGTCCATATATGGACATTGACAACAGGGGCTCCTCCTGAAGTGCGGAATCCCCGACCAGAGTTGGCAACGGGGATTCAGCTGAAGAAGTAGCCACTGACGTCACTGTCCATATATGGACAGTGACATCAGGGCTTCCCTCTTGGAGTGGAATCCCCAGCCTTTGCTTTGGCTGGGGATTCCACTCCTAGAGGGAGTCCCATCAGCGCTATCTACAGAGGGGTTGGCACTATCTTTAAGGGGGGCAGCTAGGGAGTCATTATACTGCATGGGGCAGCAATGGGGGAGCAATGGGGGCCTTATGTTGTATGGGGGCAGCTTTGGGGGCATTGAGGTGTATGGGGCAGCTATGGGGGCATTATACTGTATGGGGCATCTGTGTTCGCATTATACGGTATGGGGCATCTGTGTGGGCATTATACTGTATGGGGGAATCTGTGTGGGCATTATACTGTATAGGGGCATTATACTGTATAGGGCAGCTATGAGGGCATTATGCTACATGGGGCCAGCTATTGGGCATTATGCTGTATGGGGGAATTAGGGTGGTCATTATCTGTATGGAAGAATCTGTGTGGTCATTATACTGTATTGGGGAATTTGTGTGGGCATTATACTATATGGGGGCATCTGTGTGGGCATTATACTGTATGGGTGCATGTATGGGTTGGTATATTGTATGGTGGCATCTATGGGAGCATTATACTGTATGGTGTCAGCTATGGGGACATTATACTGTGTGGGGGCAGCTATTTGGTATTATACTGTGTGGGAGGCACTATGGGAGCCTGTTACTGTGTGGGCTGAACCGGGTGTGTATGGGTGGGGATTGGGTGGGATTAGAGGTGTGGCTTAAAAGAAAAAGATTTGCCGCACTGTGCGCGTGCACAGCATCGGTTGTCCCTCTTCGTGATAATTTCTAGTTGGGAGGTATGCACTATGGCAAAGCAGGGAGATATCTCCCTGCTCTGCCATTTACTAGGCTACAGCCTACAGGCCACGTTCAGCATGCAAACTATCAGGCGGAGGGACTGGATCCCTGTGCAGGCCGACGTGAGGACATCACTGGATCACGGCGGCCTACGCAAGGATCCCGTCGGCGTTGAGGATTTTTTGGAGACGCTCCGTTTGTCACCGGAACGGGCCTAGGTACATATATATTATTGTTGTTTTATTTGTGTGGGGGCGCTATCTTCAAGGGGGAGGTGGGGGGTGCTATCTACAGGGGGGACTGTATGGCACAATCTACAGGGGGGACTGTATGGCAGAATCTACAGGGGGCTCTATGGCACTATCTACAGGGGGGCTGTGTGTGGCACACAGGGGAGGGGGGGCCCAGTCAAAAAGCTTTCTATGGGGCCCAGTCTTTCCTAGTTATGCCCCTGGGATTAGGCACATTTTTTTGCCGCAAAAACCACAAAATCGTGACAAAATGCGGTTGCTTTATCACGAATATCACAAAAAATACAGAAATTTTACACAATTTTGTAGTAATCACGGCAAACAAACGCACCAATATCGCAACGTAAAAACCCAGCCTAATACACTCATAGTTTAGCTCATTAACATATGTATAGCTAATACTGTATCTGCATTGGGTAAGCATTTGTTAATATTCTAATGAACTACCATTGGTATTCAAGTAAAAATAATAATATCTTTCAACAGGAACTAACCTGCTTGCTTGCTGATAGTTTCTATAGCACAAATTACACTGAGCAGAAAAAGTTCAAACAAAGCAAACCCACGTTCCATTCAGAGCAGTATACCATTATAAGTAGTGACACGCACAAACCATAATATGTTCTGTTAACAAAAGTTATCCTGCTTGTAGCCAGTTTCCAGATAGAAACATAGAAAATCCAACAGAAAAACTCATGCCTGCGTTTGTAGGAAACCGGAGGCATACAAAGGTACAATAGATCTCTATATTACGACTCTACAACTTGGAGGTTGTACAGAGCTGTAATACTTCATGTGCATGAACCCTTAAGATTCCAAAGACAATTAGTTATATCGACATTAATAGATACATACAGCATTGATTGATTCTTCAGTGTCAATGAAATCAAATAGGTGTCACGCAGGTCAGCTATGCTTGGCAATCTATACAACCCTTGCTTTTATAACAATTCCATTTTCCTAACATGATAACTGAGGTCCCTGCTGATATACGAGACACAGAATATTTCAGACTCACCAAAAATATAATCAGCTGTTACATTAACTTCCATTGAACTTTTAAAGTCCTCCAGACTTGGCATACTTGTGCAGATATTGTGTCTCGCTTCGTATTCATTTCCTTCCTTTTGCACTCTATAGACCTGATAACAGTGGTTTCTGATTTTGAGAACATTTTGCCTCCAAGCTTTTTCATGTACTTTCATGTGCTGATATACAGCGCATCACGTAATATTAGTCCCTTTACGTAGTTTTTTAAAACACATTTACACATAAGAATTTGATTTACATAACTGCATAATGTGTTTAGTTCTGCATGAGAATATTGTGACGCTGGGTTCCTTGACTCCATTTAGGGTGGGACAGGCCCCCCAGAGGATCCTCTAGTAGGCCCAGGCTCTGACACATTAATGGGGCCCAAAGGTCCAGCAGAAGATGACCCCATTTGGAGCGGACTTTGGACAATCAAAAGTACAAAAAAAAAAGATGGTGGCACTTCCCCATCCACAAGTGTCTATAGCACAAAGTGCTTTCAAAAGGATTTGGGGTTGCAGTAGGGTATCTTGTAGCCACCCTAATTTAAATGGGTTCTGCCTATGTAATGTATAGTCTGTAGAGTCTTCTGAAATTCTTAAACACCCCGTTTCTTCACAAAAGTAATAAAGAAGGTGATTGGTATACATTTCCATAGAGCATCTACTGTAAATACAAGTTTAGGTATGATGTGAATGAAATTCTATATTGCCAATGTATTTCATATTAGTTTTGTGTATTCAGATAGGCATGGTAGTTTAATATAACATGTCTAGACAATGTAAAAAGTGCATACCACGACAGTGTTGTTTTTACCGATGGCAGCATGTTGACTCAGTGGCTAGCACAGCTGCCAGGGATGTAACTAAAGGGACATGGGCCATAGTGCAAAAGTTCAGCTTGGGCCACCCAGCACAACTTTTCTTTGTGGATGTGGTCCACCCGAAACTTTCAGCTGTACCGCTGGGTCTATTCAGCAATCTGTCAATGCAGCATGAGTAGCCAGGCTAGGGTCCTAAAAGATCAGAGGCAGAAGTCCCAAAATATATTATATATATCGACAAGTGAAAAGTGAATACAGTACAGTTAAATTCAGTGTCTCACAGGTGACATCCTCTCTGACAAATCGACTGTTTGTTTTCCCATTTCTTTTCTATCCAGGTCCAGACCGCCATGAAGAATTCTTCCAGCTATGTCTCTGCTTACAAATGACCTATCCATCTGCTACCACCAATGTCCCTCTCAGCGCCCCTACACAGTAAAAATGCCCCCTTTGTGCCCCACACATTGCTAGTGCCCATGTTTATGCCCCACAAATAGCGCCTCCACTCATTAATAATTCCCCCATTGTGTCCACCACAATATAATAATCCCTACACTGTGCTCCACTGTAATAATGCCCAACAGTAATAGTGCCTTCCTTTGTACCACTAATAATACCCCTTTAAATCCCCCATAGTAATAATCCCCCTTTGTGCCCGCACAAGGTATTAGTGCCCCTTTTGTGCCCCCAAAAGTAATACCCCCTTTGTGCCCCCATAGTAGTAACACCCCTCTGTGCCCACACAAAGTAATAGTGCCTCCCTTGTGCTCCCAAATTAACAAAACCCTCTGCAGTCTGGGAAAAAAAACTGTGGGATGCACAGCCGCAGCCAGCCCTTAGTACTAAAGAAATGTACAGCAGTGCTGTGATCTGACCGCACAAATTAAACAAAAGGACAAACTTTATTACTCTACCGCTCTGCTGCCTCCTTCTCCCCTGTCTCCTCCTCTCCAGATCACCTACTCTGAGAGTAGGAGAGAGGGGTGAAAGAGTTAGGGGAACTGTATCAGGCAGCAGAGTGGTGTACTAATGAGGTTTGTCCGCTTGTATTTGTTGGACGTCTTCAACCTCGACTTCTATAGCTACGCCACTGAGCAGAGGGGAACATCTGCATAGGGTTGGTATGTTCTCCCTGTGCTTACTTTGGTTGTCTACAGGTACACTGGTTTCCTCCCACACCCAAAGAAAAAACATACTGAAAATGTAATTGTCTTCTTCTGAAATTGGCCCGAGTGTGTGTAAAGGGGGTTTTACACAGGACAATTATCGTGCAGACGAGCGTTCGTATAAGTCGACGACGCTATTGCTTCCAGCAAAACGATGGGTCTGGTGCACAACACAGACAAACGGAAACCATGGGCACCAGATCCGTCACCATTGAAATCAATGGTGATGGAAACGGAAACCTATGGTTTCCGTTCGTGTCAGTTTGTGTCTGTTCAGGGTCTTGTTCTGACGGAAAGCACAGATGGAACATCAGAACGGGACC
Source organism: Rhinoderma darwinii (assembly GCF_050947455.1). Lineage (NCBI taxonomy): Eukaryota > Metazoa > Chordata > Amphibia > Anura > Rhinodermatidae > Rhinoderma > Rhinoderma darwinii. The sequence continues at coordinate 55,166,292 of NC_134697.1, read as the reverse complement.
CCAACGCAGATGTGAACAGAGCCTAAGGCTAGGTAAGGCTATCTTCACACCTGCATTCTGGGTTCCGTTGTTCTGCTCCGTAACAGGAGCAGAACAGGGAGAATACCGGAAGAACTGGATCTGACGCATGATAGAAACCAACGGCGCCCGACAGAACCCATTGACTGTCCATTGACTGTAATAAATTATGTCTGATTTCCGTCCTGGTTTCTGTCATTTTGCTGGACAAAATATGCAGCATGCTGCGCTATTTTGTCTGGCAAAAATAATAAATCTGTGACGGAGGCCGCTAATGGAGCCCCCAATGTCTTAGCGAAATACATGTCCTACATCGTTCATTTAAAGAAGATTGAGACCTGGTTCAGTTAGGCCAATGATGAGGGTCCAAAGGAAGGTTGGACAGTAATTTAAAACTTTGATAAAATCCCATGATCGGTTATTTAGCTTTTTATGAGATTGGCAGTTTTACGTATGTAGGAGTTCATACTTGAGGAGTGTAGAGCTGGCCATACACATAACATGAAAGATCTTGGCCATTTCGGACAACCATCGTTTTAAAATTGTATGTGAACGATCGATGGCCAATGGCAGACTACTGGCTGCCAAAAAAGTGTTATGTGACGTGGGATTTTTTCCGGCTTTCTTCGGCTGAAATTAGACATGTATGGCATGATAGGCCAATTACGATTTGGCGCAAGCGCATTCTGTTGTGTTACACTATTTTTCTTTTAACTATGTGCCTGATCTGTCAGTTTAGCCTGGTATTTGGATGGATACAGGAGATACAAGGCATCTTTAATAAATAACATGGCATCTTAAGTGTCTGGTCAGCTTAAGTGGGTTGCCCAGGATCCCCAAAAAACGGTCCAATGGGGGGGAATTCCATATAATAAAAGCATTATTTATTTATTAAATCCCTGCCGTTCTTTATTTAACGTGATGCAATGATGATATCACGTCAACGCACTTGTGTCGTGACGTCAATACTGCTGCTTAGTAAACAAATACCGGCGGGAAGCACTGGAGCGATGGCGCAAAAGCGGTGGGGAATTTTACAGATAAGTAATGCTTCTTTTATTCTTTTAGGGTATTTTCCCACACAGACCATCTCTTTGGTGATCCCCAACAGCCCCTTTAAGCCCCAGAAGTGACAGGGACAGAAGTGAACTCTATGTACAGCCCTATAGAGCATGTTGCCGCTATAAAAAAGACTAACATAGTAATTATAATAATAATGATATTGCACTAGTTGCAGATATACAGTTACATATATCTGAAGAAAGTGTAGGAATTGAATAGGATATGGTAATTAGTCTCTTAAGACTGTCCACTGGTTACTATAAGCGGCACTAGGACCCGGAGGAGCTCTGGCTGCCTAGACTTCCTCGGTCATGTTGTTGCTGAGATAATGACGTCACTGTCGGGCCTCCATCAGACTCCACTGTGATTTGTGCTCCCCTGCACGTATCAGAGCGCAGTACTCTTGTTGGGACACTAGGGGCGCGCTGGTGACGTTTCGTTGGCAGGAAGCCGAGTTGTCGTGCCGGGAGTCGTGCGGAGAGGCCGCCAGTGAGCTGTGCTGCAGGCGAGTGTTATCCCTGTTTATGTAATGGCAGCTGATGAACTGTACGTTCCATAAGTTCTCCTGAGATATTTGTATCAGTCACCCCATATCTTACTAAAACATCCCGTGTTCTGACTCACAGCCAATACTGATGAAATTTAGGCCGGAAAGTTGTAACTGCAGCTGAAGATGACGCAAGAAACGAGTGCTTTTACGTGAGGGGAATTAAAAAAAAAAAAAATTAAGTGAACCTTGCTGAAAGTAAAACTATGTAAGAAATAAAACACAAACCAGATGGCATGTCTGCCTGGCCCCTTGTACCATGAAGAGACACAAGTGGTCGTGTAATGCTTGTTCTCTTGAAGTTAGGATATTATAGCGGACAGTGGAACACCATTACCTCCATATGCTCCATCTTGGGGAAAGTGATGGTGGAGTACGGAGCAGTAATGAAAAAAGTAAAAGCACCAGTTTTTGTTGTTTGTTTTTTTTAAAATATTCTACATTTTATAGATATTGGAAAAGTTGTGTAAATGTGTCTCAATGTAACAGAACAATGAAAGTTTTAATCGAGACGCTGCCTAAATGACATGTACACTGTAAAAATGCCCCGTGCTGGTACCCCCTGCCCAGTCCAAAACCATGGCATCAAAATAAACCTGTTCTTACCCAGAAATCCACCCCACCAATCAGCGCTCAGACGTGGCTGCCATCTTCCTCTCTCTAGAAGCTGCCACTTTCGGTGCCAGATCTCCACACGAGCATGGAGATTTAACGTGTACCTCCCAAACTGACATTGCGCGTGGAGAGGGGCTTCTGCACGTGCGCGGTACAGTTGCGGTGTCAGCCGTGGGACGCCCAGAGCCTCGTGCACTGGTCCAATTCTTTTTAACATAACGGTCTCTCATTCACATACCCTGACTAAACAGTACAAATGTCTTTAGGCGCTACCTAGATAAATGGGTTGTCCACTGTGGACAGGCCCAATTCATTTTTGGAGTGAACCCCCCCACAATAAGTTGGCTATCCTACTGCTAGGACCTCCGCCGATCAGCTGTAAACTTTGCAATGCCCTTCTAGTGATAATTGGCTACTGAAGTCAAGAAGCATTTCTGCTTGTTTGTTTTTACGGTGTTCACAATATGGGTTAAATAAAGTTATATTAGAATAGTTCAAACTTTTACGGACATGGCGATACCAATTATGTTAATTTGTATCATTTTTTTAAATATAATATATATTTTTGTATATCAAAATGTTTTTATTTATTCCCCCCCCTTTCCCCCCCTTAGCGTTTGATTTCTGGCTCCATACACTGCAATACTTATGTATTGCAGTGTATGGTACTTTTAACCGGCTCCTATTAAGCCCTGGCTTTATCATCGTATTAGGAGAAAAAATATGGCAGACCTGGGGACTTTCATTAGGCTCCAGGCTGCCATGACAACTCTGCGGTCGCATCACCGCCAACGGGCTAGTAGAGGGGACTGCAATCTCTTTCTAACGGCTTAGATGGGGGGTCCCTGCAGACTAACAATATCCAATCGGTGCTGATAGTAAGACTGTGTAGGGACGTACAATATTGACAAGGGAAATGGCGACAGCCAGTTGTCTATTTTATTCACAAATTTCTACATAACAACACAACTAAGTTCTAAGAAAAGATGATCCGAAATTGGTATTTTATGGGTTAATACATGCAATTACTAAAATAGACATGTCTGGATAGGTGACCGGTACTATTTAAGAGAGACCCTTTATAACAGTGACCTCTAACCTGTTGCTCTCCAGCTGTTGTGAAACTACAACTCCCAGCATGCCCTGACAGCCTGTTTTGGAGAATCTCTCTTTAGAGAATGTGATGCATTAATTTCTTTGTCTGCTATTAAACTTGGCATTGACATCATGGTCTCGTATTTGGTCCTAATTTTGAGAACTAAATTCCGAATAATCCCAGATCGGGAGGTTCTTCTGTTGGACTAGGAGCTCCTCCGCAGATGGTTGCACCCTCCGTAGTTTTTTCTTTTTATTAACTACATTGCCACACAGTTATAAGATGGTACCTGGCTGCACATTCGATTTGTTAACCCTTCTGTAGCAGCACTTTTATCCTGGGGAATATTGTGTATATCCTTAAACTAACTCCAAAAGAACCCCCCTCCCTTTTCAGGACTTGCCTCATTAATCATCTAAGGGACTGAGGCAATTTTGTAAAGTACTTGTTTTTTTGCCATGTCAGATCATCTGGCAAAATATACAAAATGTGCACAGGAAATAGTTTCATTCCTGCCGTCAAACTGCAAAGGTTAAGAAAGCCTCAGATACAATAATTTACACCTATTCTTTGTATAACTTGTGTTTAGTAACTTTATTTACAGCATAATCATCTGTCAAATACAATTCACAAAATATAAACATCATATATGGCTGGGGATACAACATTGAGATCCCGTGTTTGGTTAAAGTTGTCCAAACACATGAAATTACTGTCGCTATTTCTCGCCACTCCACCATAGACCTGTTTATGTCAACGGGGAAAAGAGCATAAGCTTCTACCAGAACCGTGCGACAGCGGGTTTATCACCCATAGGGATAAAGGACTGGGCATTTTGGATTACATCTGCTGTCGCGAGAGAGTCGGCTGGCCCCCATACACATAAGAACATCAGCTGATCCCGCCAAAATAGGCTGGTTTTATCTTACCCCTTCAGTGTATGGCCAGCTTGACTAAGTTGTTAACAAGTATGGCACTATACAGACATGTACCAACACAGGAGACAAGTGTTACGCCTCATTCACACGACAGGGTCCGAGTGTCGGCCGATAAAATGGGCCGGTTTGCATCCGTTCCGGGCCGTGTTGCCGTTTTTAACGGCTGATTTTGACCCGTTTTGCATCCGTTTTTTTCCCTGTCCGTTTTAAAATCGGATGAATTTCATTTAAATTTGTTGCCACACACAGCCCCCTGCAGGTAATGCCACCCTGCCCCCTGCAGGTAATGCCACCCTGCCCCCTGCAGGTAATGCCACCCTGCCCCCTGCAGGTAATGCCACCCTGCCCCCTGCAGGTAATGCCACCCTGCCCCCTGCAGGTAATGTCACACAGCCCCCTGTAGGTTGCACCTATCCCCCCCCCCCTTCCAGGAGAAGTCACTGACTTCAATGTCCATATATGGACAGTTTAGTCACTGACTTCTCCTGTAGCGGAATCCCCGGCCAAGATGTCGGGGATTCCGCTTCAGAAGTGAGTGACGTCGCTGTGTCCATATATGGACCGCGTAGTCACTCACTTCTCCTGTAGCGGAATCCCCGGACAAGGTGTCGGGGATTCCGCTTCAGAAGTGAGTGACGTCGCTGTGTCCATATATGGACCGTGTAGTCACTCACTTCTCCTGTAGCGGAATCCCCAATCCCCGGCCGGGGATTGGAGATTCTGACTTCTACAGGGAGCGTAAAAAGACCCTCCTCCTGGACGGTCCGAGTTCCATATATCTCCAAATCATTCCGAAAGTGTTTGGGTGCATATGGACCCTTTTACACGGGCCAATGATCAACCAAACGAGCGTCCATATCAACGCTCGCTCTCGAGCATTGCCCTGTGTTAACAGGGCAACGATCAGCCGATGAACGAGCAAACTCTCGTTCGTTGGCTGATCATATAGTTTATTTAGCACGTGATAAATTCTATCGCTGAATTGCATATGGACTAATCCAAAGATAGAATGTATTTTTAATTTTAATACCAGTGTTGGTTTTGGTGGTGTTGCTATAATCTATTTAACCAAAAAATGCAAACGACCACATCTATTTTTAAAAATAACTTTTGATGGCCATCCATTTATTTATATTATTCTGGGAAAATATCCAACACAACATTTTGGACAATGTTTTGTTCATTTTCCAGGAACTAGGGAATGATATTTACATAAGGAACACAGTACAGCCAAAAATATATTTCTATAAAAATAAGAGTTCCAAGTGCCTTGCAGCACGAACACTGAAACTTGTAGCAAACAGATACACAAAAATGCGAGGAAATCTGGGATTTCTTTGTAGCTGTTTCATTAATGTCTTAGGGAAATTAAAGTTAAGCCCCTCGTGACGTAAACTTAGTGATTCAACAGAGAAATCAAAATGATTGTATTGAATGAAGTTTTTTTTTTTAACATTTTTTTAACTTTAATCTGATCACAAACTGCATGTACACGGGACAATTTATTCACGATCCAATTATAAACGATCCAGTAATTTTTCCATCATAAGTGCAAATGCCAATCTTAACATTTGCATGACACAACCAAAAGATTCATGAATACAACAAATTTTGTTTCATTTCCCCCTGCTTATATAGCGCCAACATATTCCGTACCACTGTTATTACTCACATCAGTTCTTGTCCACAATAGAGCTCACCATCTAATTTCCTAAGGCTTCGTTCACGTCAGGGCTTCGTCCTTGGCTTCCGTCTGAGCTTTCCTTCAGGGCAACCCATGAACGGAACCCTGACTGAGACAAACGGAAACCATAGGTTTCCGTTCGCATCACCATTGATTTCAATGGTGACGGATTCGGTGCAAATGGTTTCCGTTTGTCTCCGTTTTACAAGGGTTCCGTCGTTTTGACAGATGCAATACCATAGTTGACTGCGCTATTGGTTCAGTCAAAATAATGGAACCCTTACACAACGGTGACAAATGGAAACCATTTGCACCGATTCCGTCACCATTAAAATCAATGGTGATGCACACAGAGACCAGACGCAGATGTGAACGAAGCCTTAGATGAAAGTTGGCCAGGCCAGCAGACTATCTAATGTGTATTGCAGTGTCCCGACATTCCCCCGGCGGCATATGTCGGGGTAAAAATGAAGGATCGAACATGTTAGATTACAACATGTTTGATCCTTTGTTTTCACGGGAGGGAAGATGCTGCCAAAGGTGTCTGGCATGCAGCTTATTCCACTCTCCACATTGAGTACATATGCTCAGTCGGGAGGAATAGCTGTTGGCCGAAAGAGCGTTCTAAGTAGTATGGCCAGCTTTTAATGCCGATGTTATCCTTGGTCAGATTTGAAAACCGGGCCCCAGTGGTACAAGGCACCGGAGCTAACCATTTAACCATTATTGGTGAGCATCATGCTAAATGATCTTTCATGGTTTTGTAAAGGTCCTTTGACACCGTAACGAGTGCCTATTGACAATATAGCAAGTTGATTGGTGCTCGTTTAACTCCCTTTTACATGCTGCAATCATCGGGAGTATTCAAATTGTATGGGTACGCTTCTATACAGTTTGCATTACTGTCGGCAGCACATCCCCTGTTTATACAATGATTTTTAAGACCAAAATATGCGATCAATGACAAATGAATGTTTGTAGTAAAATAAATGAATGAAAACAAAAGCACAACGTGCTTTTCTGTTTATAAACATAAAAACAGAGTGTCATAATGATGCCGGCTGTGCGAAAATCACGCAGCCGCGCACCATATGCTGATGCCACACGGACCTTTTGCGCGCACAAAACACAGCGTTTTTGCGCGCGCTAAAGGGACACGCTCGTGTGAATAAGGCCTCTGGTGAAGTGCTGCTCAGGTAGGGTTTTACCTCAGATTTTTTTCAGGCGGCTTCACATACAGATATATTCTTAGGTAAAGCAGCAAAGTCTGTGGATTTTTACCACAGAATTGCACCAAATCTCTCAAAGATGACTACAAATGGTTCGTCAGTAAGCAGGACGGCCTGTTTCCTGTCAGTTCTTTTCTTATATCCTGGGAAATCTGTATCTAGTCAGACAGCAGTCTTAGGTTTGCTTAGAGATTTTGCTGTGTAACTCTGACTAAGAAACTTCTCTACTGACAAATCTATTTTCACCGTCAATATTCAGCTTTATCTGTGATATCAGATATATACTGTAGGAACACTTGGTCGTATACCAGGCATGGCTGTCCCTGCTGTATACTGGTGTCTTCAGATTACACAGAACAGACTTGTGTAGTAAATCATGACCTGCATGGTGGTGGTCATCACTCAGGACAGAGATTTACTTGTTTACTTAAAACAATTTCTCTTAATTCCTGTCACCTACTCATAAGTCTGGGTTCACATAACGCAGGTGAAATGCGTTTTTGCGGCAAAACTGCACCATTTTGTGGCAATTTTTATGAAAGTCACGGAAAAAGCGCGCTTTGACTGCGACGTATGAATGCAGGTTAAAGGTGTGCAGCTGTGAAACCCTGAAACACACATGGTGATGGAAAGGGCATTGAAGTCAATGGGTGCATGAAAATCACGGACAGCACACGGATGCACAGAATAAAAAATAAAAAGAAAGAAATGTGCACCAACACTGACATCAACAACTGAAGCCAAACGGAACAAACTCTGATGGCACACGGAACTGCAACGCATGAAAAACGTGTCAGTTTTTGCGCACGCAAAACGGAAACGCACGTGTGAATCTAGCCTAAGGGTGGTATTACATGGCCAGGTTTGCTGGCCGGTAATGAGTGCCGATCAACTAGTTTAGCTCCATATACATAGAGCAATGGTCCGAACATATAGGGAGGAATGATCATTAATAAGATCGTTCATCCTCATTCATTTTGAATCTTGTCGCCAGCACATCGTCTGTTTACATGGGGAGATGTGCTGCTGACAAGTGGTTGGCTGCAAAAATAATACGATCAGCTGACGAACGAAGGTTTGCTTGCTTGTTTGTTGGCTGATCCCTGCCCTGTTTACATGGGAACGAGCACGCCCGATCATTGGCCCGAGCACGCCCGATCATTGGCCCATGTAAAAGAGCCTTAATGGAGATTTCCCAGCACACCCTGGTGATTTTAGCAACAATATAATATTCATGGTGCTCATCCAGAGGCTGCTGTCAGGGGAAACATAGATCAGATCATTTGAAATTTACTTGTCCGATCTTATACTCTCTCCGAGAAATAAGGGACTCCAGAAATGTCTTGCAGCAATTAGTTTCCCCCACACTATTGAAATAACATGCACCATTAGCAGAGCTGAACACGTATATTGTTAGGGGAGTTGATAGGTGGTGGCTGAACCATAGCTATCTAATGTGTATGGTGCATTTAAGGTCTCATGCCAAGCTTCAGTTTTTTCCTTCAGGGTGCTATCCGTGTTTGTCACTGATAGCACCCTGACACATTCATTTCAATCGGGCCATGCACACTTCAGTTGTTTTAACGGAGCCGTGCGGCCGTTCCGTCAAAAGTAGTGCAGGGTTTACTCCTGCCCGTTTTTGACGGAACAGTCTCGGCCTTTGCTTGAATTTGGTCCGTGAAACAACAGGCTGCACACGGAAGCCATCCGTGTGCAGCCTGTGTGTGACGGGACCGTCATTAACGGCCATACAACGGCCGACGGAAGTGTGCATGAGGCCTTACAGTACCCTACATATATCTACTGGTTGTACAGATATCTAAAGCTGACTATGCACGAGATAAAAGGTGTCTGTTCTGGCTAATTTCGGTGGGATCGGCAGGCAGTCTCATGTGTATGGATTGTCTGGCAGCAGCTTGTTAGCTTCTCCTTATTGAAATAAACATGCATGTTCAACCGCCCAGGGCTGTGCCTTCATAACTGTGCCAGCCACACAGGGCACCATCAGTACTTACCTATTGTGCAAAGAGAGCCCGGCCATAATAGGTTGTAAAGGAGCCCACATGTAATATATAGGTTGTAAAGGTGCAGTATAGAAATGCTGTACTCACATGAGGTGAAATGTGATCCTCACTTGTTGCACCTGGGATCGTCCTCACCGTCTGTGCTCTGTAAATAGTCCTCCCTTTCCTCCGGTAGTCCTGTTGTATCACAAGTCGTGCTGGTGGAGTGATCGTATAGATTATTCGGGCTTTGTATGTCCGTGAAAAAGTTACAGACCTGGTCTCAGTGTTGGGTCAAAAAGTTACTTTTTATTTTAAATTGGCAGGAACATTATAAATAGATTTAGTCAAAAGACTGGTAAAATAAATAAATAGAACAATAAGTGGAACCAGGAGCTCAACATTTTGCAGTTGATCCCTGCTTCATCAGGAGTGGCCTGTCAAGCCTCTTTTCTCTGACATAGATAAATGTGAGCAGCCACTTGAGGGCGCTCACATGTATTTTCCGCACTGAAATCTATGATCAAAGCAGGAAAAGCGAGCATTCTCTTCATTAGAAGGATGCACCTTTTTGACAGCTGTTTCTTTCTGAACCATTGGGACACAGACGAGCAAGTCTGTGACCTGATGGTTGGGGGCCCCACAGAATGGTATCACGGGCCGCACTACTTTTACTAGAAAGAGCGGTTTTCGTTCACGAGGGCTTGATGTGGCGATATGTAATAAACTTTAAAAAAGAAAGATCATTGTTTTCTGAATGTGATCAGTATTATTGTTGTTTATTATTCATTGATTTGTTCATATTCACAGGGAAATTATTGTTACTGAGTCTTCGTTCAAGGGTTCCGTCGGAGCTTTCCGTCAGGAGAAGCCATGAACCCAATTCAAACTGAAACAAATAGAAACCATAGGTTTCCGTTTGTATCACCATTGATTTCAATGGTGATGGATCTGGTGCAAATAGTTTCCGTTTGTCACCGATGTGCAAGGGTTCTGTCGTTTTGACAGAATCAATACTGTAGTCGACTGCGCTATTAACTCCGTCAAAATGACGGAATCCTTGCGCAAGGGTGACAGACGGAAACTATTTGCACCGGATCCGTCACTATTGAAATCAATGGTGATGCAAACGGAAACGTATGGTTTCGGTTTGGATTCCGTTCATGGGTTCCTCTGATTGAACCCATGAACGGTGTCCCGACGCAGATATGAACAAAGCCTTAGACTAGATTCACACGAGCATGGGGACGTTTTTCACATCTGAGGTGCCCCCGTGTGGGTCCCGTTTTCATGGATCCCGATAGACTTGAGCCTATGGAGGGATCCGTGAAAACAGAACAAAATAGGACATGTTCTATTTTTCAACAGACCCCTCACACGGTCCGTTGAAATAACGGTCCCATTGAAAAACATGTGTCCGTGTGACAGCCGTTGTTTCAATGGCCTTCACATGGACGTATTCAACATTAGTGTGAATAAGGCCTTCTATTCCTAATTATTTGCATCTGAACATTGAAGGGGTATTTCAGCACGAGACATTTTTTTACCTATCCACTGGATAGGAGAGAAATGCTAGATCAGTGGGGGTCCGTCCGCTGGGGCCCCTACCAATCCCTGAAATGGGGGATTTCCGTTCACCCATTCCCCCAACTGCATAGATGGTGGCTAGTAGAAGTTTGAATGGATCAGTTGCTTCTCCATTCAAAGTCTATGGAGCTGACGGTGAGGGTATGTTCACACAGGATATTTTCGGCTGTTTTTGGGCCATAAACGCCCGAAAAACGTCCGAAAAATCGGAAGCAGAACACCTCCAAACATTTGCCCATTGATTTCAATGGGAAAAACGGCGCTCTGTTCCGATAGGCTGTTTTTTACGCGGCCGTTTTTCAAAAAACGGCCGTGAAAAAGAAGTGCAGGTCACTTCTTGGGACGTTTTTGGAGCCGTTTTTCATAGACTCTATTGAAAACTGCGAAAAACGTGAGTTGCTCAAAAAAACGTCTGAAAATCAGGAGCTGGTTTCCCTTAAACAGCTCCGTATTTTCAGACGTTTTTGACTTCGCGTGTGAACATACACTAACAGCCGAGCGATGTGTTCGGCTGTTTCTGTAAGACCCATGGAATTTGAATGGAGCGGTACTGTGCATGCCCGAATTACACTCCATTCAATCTCCTAGCTGCCCTCTAGCGGATGGGGGGGGGGGGCACTTGTTCTGGCGATTGGTAGGGGGCAGACCCTCACTGATCGAGCATTTATCACCTATCTACTGGATAGGTAAAAAATTATTTGGGCTGAAATACCCCTTTAATCTCTAAGAGACAAAGTGTATGTGGCAAATCTTCAGCAGCTTTTCAGAAGTCCTGCAAAATTAACTTAAAGGGGTATTTTTACCATGGAATGTCACCCCCATGCCCCCCCCCCCCCGTTTTACATTCGTAACAGAATGGCAGCATTGGCCATTGTAATAAGGAGGGGAGAGTGTCTGCTGATATTTGGTCTTCACTATTATATTCTGTGGGAGTTAAAGAAGACCTGTCAGCATTGCTGAAAAGTCTCTTTTAGTAAATAATTGTATTCCTCATGAAGTAGCAATGCTGGGGCATCTTTTTATAGAACTCTGCGGTGTACTATTCCTCTCTAATTCCTCCTGGAATAGGAATAAATTCACAACTGGGTGTTGCCATTCCCCTTATCAATGCAGAATGGTAACAGCCAAACAGTGCTGACAGTTTCAATTTGTCGGGACATACCATGTAGACAAGGGGCATGCTAAGACCCAGTTGTTTTGTTTTTGTTTTGAGCAGGAATAACAGAGGAACAGCACAATACATAGTTCTAAGGAAAGATGCTCCAGGGTTGCCCGTGTAAAAGGGTTCGAGGGGCCATTATTTAAAATCAGGGAAGGGTCCATTAATATAAGAGACCTTAGCGGCGTCGGGGAAAGGGCGTTCTCCAACGCTACCCATAGTTTATGCCCCGGGGCACGCATCCAATCCACCACCCTCGCTAAGTGTATTGCTCTATAATATTGCTCTGGATCCGGAAAACCAATACCTCCTGCTGCCTTCCGTCTAGTTAAAATGGTCCTCGCAATACGTGCCCTTTTCCCCCTCCAAATAAACTTAGCGAATATTCAGTTTAAACGTAAAAAATATGTCCGAGGGATAGCTACTGGCAATGTCTGCATCAAATAAGTAAGTTTAGGCAAGACATAGGACATAACCACGTTCTTTCTACCAAACCACGATAAATAAGGCAGATCTAATCTCTGTAACCAATCGGGGAAAGAAGCTAACAGCGGCAGGAAGTTCAGGGAGAACAACTCATCACAGTTTGCACACATCTTAATCCCCAAATAGGTTATATGTGAAGTCGACCAATCAAAGGCCGAATTGGCTATCAATTGTGCTCTATCCTCCGCTGTTAACGCAATTCCCAATGCTTTTGATTTACTCGCGTTAATAAAAAAATTAGATATATAGCCAAAGGAGTCCAAGACGCCTTTTACTTTCGGGAGTGCAGTGATAGGGTTCGTGATAATCAAAAGGAGATCGTCTGCATATGCTGCTACCTTGTGCTCCACCCCTCCCAGGTGCATACCCAATATGTCTGGCTGTAATCGTATAGACTGCATCAAAGTCTCCATAACCATGACAAACAGCAAGGGGGAAAGAGGACACCCCTGCCGGGTGCCATTGCTAATTGCGAAAGGGGAGGACAGGACCCCGTTCACTGTTATAACCGCCGACGGGGATGCGTACATTGAAAAGACAGCATTAATGAATGGAGTAGGGAGGTGGAATGCCAACATTGTTTGTCTCATGAAGTTCCAGCTCACCCTATCAAAAGCCTTCTCCGCATCTGTGCTAAGAAGGACTGTTGGAACCCTGTTTTTGCATGCATGATGTAATATATGCAATACCCTCGTGGAGTTATCTTTTCCCTCTCTTTGCATCACAAACCCGACCTGATCCGGTGATATAATGTCCGGGAGAATTCGTTTTAAACGAGATGCCAGCATCTTTGCTATCAGCTTCAGATCTATATTCAGAAGTGAGATGGGTCTGAAGTTGGCACAATTCGTGTGGTCTTTTCCCTCTTTCGGAATAAGGGAAATATATGCCCTTGACATATCTACGGATAAAGGCACTCCCTCAGTAGTGAGATTTGATATGCGTAATAAGTGTGGAAGGAGAACCTCTCCAAAGGCCCTATAATAGTCTATCGATAATCCATCTGGCCCCGGACACTTCCCCACAGGGGATTGCTTAACAGCCATTTCCAGCTCAGCCATTGTAAAAGGTTTCGCCAAGTCTGTCCCTTGTGCCTCAGAGATGACCGGGAGAAAGAGAGAGTCTAAAAAGGAGGATATGAGCCCAGGTCTCTCTTCCAGACATTTCGACGGTAGTGATTTTTCTAAATTATAAAGATCATGATAAAAGTCTCTAAACAGAGTAGCAATTCTAGGGGCCGAATAAGTCAAGTCACCTTCCGGTGTTTTTAACATATGGACATGGTTGTTAGCCTGCCGCTGCTTGATCCTTTTGGATAGAAATTTAGAGGCCTTGTTGCCATGGGCGTAAAAATTTTGTCGGGACCTTTCAAAGTATTTAGCCGAAGAGGCATTGAGTAAATTCTTTAGCTGTGATCTTAGGTCGTTCAGTTCCGTCATATGTCGGCGAGCCAGGGACTGTTTATGAATTTTTTCTAACTTCTGAATCTGAGCCAGAAGACTCTCGACGGCTCTGTCCCTTTCCTTTTTGATATGAGAACAAATGCTAATCAGATGTCCTCTCACAAAGGCTTTATGGGCATCCCAAACTACCTGAGGAGAAGTGTCCGGTATGGCATTAAGTCTCTAAAATATTCCTCCAATTTTCCTGTAATATTCTCCTTTACATCCCCTCGCCCCAATACCGAGTCGTTAATCCTCCACCTTGGAGATCTGCTTTTTGTTTTCGCTAACTGCAGGGACATAAAAACCGGTGCATGATCTGAGTGCACTCGGGAGCCTATGTCTGTGTTTGTGCAGTATCCAAGGTTATGTTTATGTAGGAAAAAGTAGTCTAATCTCTGATAGGAGTTGTGCATAGGAGAATAAAAGGTGTAATCCACCTCCGTTGTATGAAAACAGCGCCAAACATCAACCAGGCCACGGTCCTCCAGAAAAGTCTTAACCTTTCTCAACGCTCTATATGATAGAGCAGATTTCTTAACAGACGAATCCACTAAAGGATCCATGACCAGGTTGATGTCTCCCCCCATGATAGTCATACCTTCTGCCACTGCGTCCACCACTAGCAGGACCTTACTTAACCACATTACCTGCCCAACATTTGGAGCGTATAAATTTACAAAAGTTACTATTTGAGTGCCTATCTTACCCTTCAATATAATATACCTGCCCTCTGGGTCTAGAGTAGAAGATAGATAAACAAACGGTACTGCCTTTTTAAAACCCACGCTGACCCCCCCTGGAGGCAGCGCTATTACTCCCACAGTGGAACCATACCGGGAAATGAGAGAAGGAAAGATTCGGGTAATGATCCTTCTTAAAATGCGTCTCCTGCAGCATAATAACATCACAATTTGCTTTTTTCATAAAAGAAAAAATTTGACAACGCTTTGAGGGGGAGTTAAGGCCCTTCACATTATATGTCACAATCTTCAGAGCAGCCATATTACAGTACATAAGCAAGTTACAGCATCGCACACCCGACCTTGAAAAGTGCGTATATTACCGGTGATCTTTTCAGTCCTCTGTGAGGGTAAACTATGGAAAGTAATATTCCCTGTCCCTAGTACTGCAGGACCAGAGACATCATACATAGACCGGACATTAAGTACCCCCCAACATACCGGGAAAGGGGAAAACAAACAAAAATAACAAGGATTGGGGACAATACCCCAACACGGAAAATAATAACAGTAGTGGTTCACACAGAACCTTCCAAAAGGGGGAATCTGGTAAGTTAACCATATATTATCACGATCAGCCATCCGGCCATAGCAGTCCACACCATGGCCAAGTAAAGGATATAAAGATATAACTCTTGCGTTACAACGCTGCACTTCACGGTAGATCTCTCTCCCCTGCCAATCTGCGCGAGCCCAATCGTCCCGATTTCTTCTTACTACGTTGACGTTTGGGAACCGGAACATCTTCCCATGGTGTCAAGTGAGCCGTCGCGGGGAGAGACGTCAAATCCAAGACCGGATCCCAATCTTCTATATCCAGAGGTTCCATGTCCAGATGGGCATATACGGATTCCAAATCCGCCACGGAAGAAATAATCATGCGACGACCCTCATAGAAAAATGATAATCCAAACGGGAATGACCAGCGATACATTATATTTTTATTCCTCAGATGATCTGTGAGCGGTTTCAGATGGCGGCGTTTTTGGAGGGTACTTGCAGCTAAATCTTGATAGATGGAAATAGCAGAACCCTGTAGAGTAAGAGCAGTTGCGTTTCTTGCCTTAGTCAGCACAGCGTCCTTATCCATGTAATTCAAGAATCTACAAATTACATCCCGCGGAGGATCAGAAGCAGTGGGTTTAGGTCGCAAGGCTCTATGAGCCCTTTCCAAGACAAGATCCGTAGGCGTGTTGGGGCCAATAAGTGAACGACAGAGTCCCTTAATAGTCTCCATCAGTGCTTCAGCAGGAATAGATTCTGGCACCCCCCTGAAACGCAGATTGTTACTGCGGTTTCTGTTCTCCTGATCTTCTAGGGCCCGGAACACTGAATTAAAATGATTCTGACATGAGGAGAAGCAGTGTGTAACTGCTGTATTAAAATCCAGCATTGCTGCTTGAGTTGCCTCCAGCTTCTCTACCCGCTGTCCCACATGTCTCACGTCTTGTTTTATATCTGCCAAATCTTTAATCACAGGCACCAGAGCCTTATTCAGTACCTTGGTGAAGAGGTCTCTTGTGAGGGGCAGGTCGGTTGAAGTGCTGCCTGCATCACTGCCATCGTCTGCTGCTCCAGCTTGTCCCTCCTCCCGAGAACGAGAGGAGGACGGCGCCATCTTGGCCTCATGTCCGCCCGCACCCACCGGCCCCCTTTTTACAAACTTCTCCATATCACCTTGCGTCCCGACCGTTCTGGGGGGATCCTGGTCGTCTCTGCACTTACTACCGCCGATCTTGACCATGGTAAGTGGGAACACGCTGTCTTATGCTGTGAATGAGCTGTCGGTAGTTACGGAGCTCAGCAGCACACGCCCATTCAGGTCCGTCGCTAGCTCCGCCCCCATAGCAGACATATCTTTAAAGGGGTTGTAAAAAGTAGAAAATACGTGGCACTCACCGCAGTGGCAATAAAAGGTTTATTGAAGTTGATCTCGGTCTGTTCTAATGTGGAGGCTGCCAACGACCGTTTCACGCTACAAGCGCTTTGTCAAGGCTCATATCTTTAACCCCTTAATGACCAGCCTATTTTAGACGTTAATGACCAAGCTATTTTTTACGTTTTTCCATCGTCTCATTCAAAGAGCTATAACCTTTTTATTTTTGCGTCGACATAGCTGTATATGGTCTTGTTTTTTTCGGGACAAGTTGTAATTTTGAATAGCACCATTTTGGGGTACATAGAATTTATTGATTAACTTTTATTAACTTTTTTTTGGGGGGGAATAGAAAAAAAAACAGCAATTTCGCCACACTTTTTTGCGTCCTAAATTTACGACGTTTACCGTGTGATATAAATAACACAATGACTTTATTCAGCGGGTTCTTGCGATTGCAACGATACAAAATTTGTATAGTTTTTGTATGTTTTACTACTTTTACACAGTGAAAACACTTTTTTTTAAAAATTATTTGTTTTTGTGTCTCCATATTCGCCGATGCAATTGTATGAGGGCTTTTTTTTTGCGGGACGACTTGTAGTTTTTATCGGTACCATTTTGGAGTAGATGCGACTTTTTGATCACTTTTTATCACATTTTTTTTAAGGCTTGATTCAAAGAAAACAGCAATTTTTGCATGTTTTTTTTTTTTTATTTTTTACGACGTTCACCGTGCGGGTTAAATGATGTAATAAGTTTATCGTTTGGGTCATTACGGACGCGGCGATACCAAATATGTGTAACTTTTTAACTTTATGACCTAGCAGGCATTCGCCACAGGCAGACCTGGGGGCCTTTATTAGGCCCCCGGCTGCCATCGGAGAAACAGACACTCGGCGATCTTATCGCCGGGTGTCAGTTGGATGAGAGGGAGCTCCCTCCCTCTCTCCAAAATCACTCAGATGCGGTGCACGCTATTCAGCACCGCATCTGAGGGGTTAAACGGGTGAGATCGATACTAATATCGATCTCCCGGCAGAGCTGGGACGCTCCCAGCCCTCAGCTACCTCTGAGAGAAGGGAGATTTGACAGCTCCCTGCTCTGTTTACTTATTCCGATGCCGCGACGTAAAAAGTCTATGGCATCGTAATAAGGCCCGTTAGTGACCGACGTAGAAACACGATGGGCCGGTCACTAACTGGTTAAAGGGGTCTTTCCATCTTAGTAAGTGATATACCATCACGTATTGATTGATGGGTGTCCAAGTGCAGTGACCCTGTCATGGAACACCAGAAAAAAGTGCTGAGGGCCCTTTGGCATTTTCTCTGTGCAACGCCACTCCTGTGCATGCACTATGCAGAGATCTGCAACTGCATGCTATTCAAGAGAATTGTGCTGAGTTAGGCCTCATGCATACAACCGCATTGGTTTTGCGGTCCGCAAATCTGAAAGTTCGTTGCGGTCCGTGAAACCGCAAATAACCCTTGTGCATCCGTGTGTCATGCGGACTCACGGATCCACAACAATTCACCTGTATTGGCGAATCCACAATTGTGGACCGTAAAATTATTTGTCCTGAGTTTTCGGGGTCCGCAATTTCGGCCCCCTCACCGGTCCGTGTAAATCACGATCATGTGCATCGGTACCACAATTTATCCGCAAAAAAAGCAGATAAATTGCGGCCGCAAAAATACGGTCGTGTGCATGAGGCCTTATAGTACCGGCAAAGCCCCTGTTAGGAATAGTGCTGTGCAGAGAGAAAAATAATTCTAGCAATTGATTATTTACAAATTTATTTGGAATAAAATATTTAGAATTAGATTTGAATACACTTTTTACGAAGGATAAACAGTCCTGTTTTAAACTTAATAATAAAATAAATTTGACTGTACTAATGTATTAGAAAAGCCTTGTAGCAATAATAGTAATTACTCTTTAAAGCCATGGAAATGCTTACTTGACTTGTCAATAGATAGAGCTCTTAACAGTACATTGTGCAGGTTCTCTGTTAAATCTTGCTAGATCCTGCTAAATCTGGTCCTTTGTCCTAGGGACAGTGTTTTTCCAAGGCTATGATATATTTACTCCAGGGCTTGTCAGTGGGGAGGGTTTGACTTTTGGCCTCTGTAGCAGACAAAACTACTTTATGGTCTCCAAAATCCCATTTAGGGAAGCCTATGTAGCACAGCAAATCTCCAGATGTATTTATCAGCTATGATACAGATACTTTCTCTGCATGTTTAAATAATATTTAACCCATTGCCATTTTTTGTTTTTTCATTTCGTTTTTCCCTCCCTGCGTTCCAAAAGCCATAACTTTTTTATTTTTCCGTCAGTATAGCCATATGATTGCTTGTTTATTGCAGGAGGAGTTGTAGTTGTTACGGCTCCATTTATAATGTACTGTACCATATAATGTACTAGGACACTGATTTCTCCATTGCATTTTTTTTTGTTTCGTTGTTGCGGTAAAAATGACATGTTAACTTTATTTTAAATTCCATACCAAATTTATATAGTTTTTTAAAATAGTTTTACTACTTTTACAAAGAATAAGGGAATTGTTAAATAAATAAAAAAATCTATACCACCATATTCTGAGACTTTTTTTATTTTTTTATTTTTATTTTTTTTATCGCTTTAGAATGAGCTGTAGTTTTTATTGGTACCATTTTGGGGTACATGCGACTTTTTTATCACTTTTTATTCCATTTTTTGCTGTTTTTTGGTCACCTCGCCATCCCCCCGATGGTGAGGTGACCAAAAAAACAGCAAATCTGGCGGGATTTAATTTTCTTTATAGTGTTTACCGAGCAGGTTAAATAATGTTATATTATACTAGTTTGAACTTTTACGGATGCGGCAATAACAATTATTATTTTATTTTTTGTGTGTAGATCTAAAAAAACAACTTTATTTGACTGTTTTTAGTTACTTTTATTCGTTCCCCTAGGGGACCTAACAAAGGGATTGTTTGATTGCTTGCACAATATACTGCAATACTTATGTACTGCAGTATATTGTTTTATACTGGCTCCTATTAATTGGACACTGACTTTTCAAACAACTTGTGCTAATCTAATAGTATACTATATATATAATAGTATACATTATAATTAATTTTACTGTTAAAATGTATTGCTTCATCCATGCAAGTTTTGTGTGAAGTTACTGCCACTAGGTATCTCTCTTCCTGTCATCTGCTGTGCACCCCCTGTTGTCAAGCAAAATCTGTCTCTAGTTACAGAGCAGAGGAGACCGACTGTAGGAAGTAGGGGTTGTGTCCTCATGTCTGCTTATAGCAATCTATGGAGAGGGGAGGGCAGTGCAGGAGGAGGTATCAGAGAGCGCGTGCAGACAGAGATGTTGCATATAAAAGTCTATGGAGAGGGGAGTGGGAGCAGGAGGAGGGAGCAGAGACACAGACATGACACCCACAGAAGTCTATGGAGGGGGGAGCAGGAGCAGAACGAGCTACACTGCTCATTACTGCTTTATAATCTTCTCCATGTTGGCCGATGCATTGAGGTGTTGGCTGTAACATACATCCTGCCGAGTATTTAGCGGGCTCAGCCCGTGAGCACGCACTATACCCAACCTTCGTGGCTATAACATAACTCTACATGAAATCAGAGGTTTACATTATAGCCTCATAGATTTCTATGGGTGTCGTGTTACTGAATCTTTAAAGCGTTCCTATCTTTTCAAGTGACTTTTTAGAAGAAGCTGCTGTGTGTGTATACATTAGAAATAACACTATTTCTGGCCATTATATGACTTGCACTTTGAATTTTTTAGCAGTTTTCCTCTCTGCAGCCTCTTATCTAATTCTCCGTTTTCTCTGAGTTAGTCTATGGAGACCAGCGGCTATCATGTCTTCTATACACAGCACAGAAGAAGAACATGTTCCATCACATGAAGCATTTCTTCAAGTGAAGTCTACTATTCTGTACTGTGAAACCATATTGGCACACAAAATGCCTACAGCTTCGTAATGCTGACCTGTAGGGACTCCGTGTGTCAGTGTATGGTGCACATCTTTGTCGTTCGCAAGAGCCCTAATATAAATGTCTATTGGATAAATGTATTTCCTTCTTTGTGCACATATGAGTCTTGGATATTTGTAGAATTAGAATGAGGTTTGTGCACCTTTTTCTCTTCAATAAGTTTAAAGGGGTTTTCCAGCCAGTAAAAATTGATGACCTATCAATAGCTGATGGGTCTGGGTCTGACTCCCGGGACCCCCGCCGATCAGCTGTTTTGAAGGGGGTGCAGCACTCACAGGTATTTCATCCTCCTCCCATTCACTTCAATGCAGTGAATGGGGGAAGAAGGCTGCAATACCTGTGAATCGTCGCTAAATGCATGTTGAAGATTCACAGTGAGCAAGTAGAAATGAAAGAGAAGCAGCGCTTGTGCAAGTGCTGCACCCCCAATTTTTACTGTCTGGGAAACCCCTTTGATTAGAGTTTACACAACAAGAAAATAAATAAGTGCAATGTGACCAGTACATTCATCGGGGGTAAATGCATAGTAACAAGGAGAGATGGAGCATCATATGACACAACAAAGAACTGTAAACAGGTATCACAGAGTCTGAGTCAAATCATAGTATAACAAAAGAAGACCTATAAGCAAAGAAATAGAGGGGTTGGGAAGAGAGAAGGGTAGGTGTAAGGGGGCAGTGAGACATCTAGGAGATGGTTACAATTCAGAGATCAGGGTGGTAGGCAGGTGCGGATAGGCGTCCCTGATCCTGGGGCGCCGAAGTTTCTCAAACTTTGCTTTCCTGTCAAGTAAGATAATTGTAAGCTTTTTATTAATAAACATATGATCCATTCTTGACTTGATTTCATCGAATGGGACTAAGTTTTTTTCCAAGAATGACCTATGATTATTTTAGCAGCCAAGAGAACATATGAAAATAACTTAAATTGTGTATGTGTAAGTTCAGAAAGCTTGAGATGGAGGAGAGCGAGTTTGGGATCTTTATGAAGGATTATAACCTTTGGAAAAGTCAGAATAATCGGCTCCAAAATCTAGTGTGATCGTAGGGCATACATGTCACTTGGTGAGGAGAAACTGCGGAAACAGCTGGATAAGCAGGAATTGCATGAGCAATCCAGCTAGGGACTAGATACCACCACATAACTTTATATGCCGATTCCATAATCGTGGTATTTACGGAGCAGTGCGAAATCATATTCCAAATAGCTCACCAATCTGCTATTTAAACAGTTGTTCTCAAATCCCGGTGCCATCTGAAAACATAAAGATGGGTAGATGGCGAGGGATGACTAAGCAGCCATTTATAGTATAGATATTAGACCTCTAGAACTGAGAATAAGAATCCATTTCAGCTTTACAGTGGCGGATTATCATATGGGCGTTTCGGGCGGCCGCCCGGGGCCCGAGGCTCCCAGGGGGCCCATGGCAGCCCGAAACGCACATCATCTCCTAAATCTATTCAGCGCGCTAGCGCTGCTAACGGCTGAAGATGAGGAGGAGCAGGGAATTGGCCGGGAAATAGGTAGGACACGCCTCCCTGACAAGTGCGGCCCGCCGCCATTGAGTAACAGAACAGCGACGGACGGCTGTTCTGTTACTCCAAAGCAGCAAGAGAAGAGCCGGGCGGGCGGTCACCGGCGCTGAGGTCAGTACAGGCTTATCCTCCTGCCCAACTGGTTCCCGACCGCTGGCTGTATTTTTACGGCCAGCGGTCAGGGACGGGTCCTTAAAACCCGAGCCATAGACTTTCTACGGCTCGGGTTTTAACTTGCTGCCCGCGCGATCGGGCAGCTGAATGTCGGGTCTCCGGCTGTCAGTGACTGCCGGGGACCCTGAGGAGAAGATAGAAGCAGCTTTCGCTGCTTCTGTCTTCTCCGATGTCTTCTTACACAGCGTTCAATGAACGCTGTGTACAGGAATAGAGACAGCAGCAGCGGCGCTGTCTCTATTCCTCCCGGTGATCATGTGACTGGTCACATGATCGCCGGGTGCCGTTAGTGGCAGACTGTATCTGGGTCTTACTAGACCCAGCACAGCCCTGTTAGTGACGATCGTCACTGTGAGAGGGCTGATTTCCCCTGTAACTGGGGCTGCTGTGCAGCCCCAGTTACAGTGGAAAAACATGGTGTAAAACAAAGAAAAAAAATATATAAAGTTCCCCAAAGGTCTTTTTTGACCTTTGAGGATCAGACCATAGTAATAAAAAAATAATAAAGTGCAAAAAAAATGTAAATAATAAATACACATAAAATACCCACCCCAAAAAAACGTTCCCCCCGCCAATCATTGTTGTAACGCTAGCGCTGACCCAATTACCCTAATATAGACATGTAATATATTAAAGTTTACGGTAGACAATGACGATCACAAACAAAAGGTCTATTTTAGGGTAAAACTATGTTATTACCCAAAAAAAATAGCTGAAACGTAAAAAAGCTTATTTTTTTACTATTATTTTCAAACTTTATGAATAAAAATTCTAAAATAGCAAAAAAGGTGTGTATAAAAATGATAAAAAAACGAAACCTGCATTGTCTACGGAAAAAACGTCGCAAAAATCACGTTGGTTTTATTTTTTTTTAATAAAAATGTGTGTTTGGTGCAACTTTGTAATTACATTTTATTAAAAAATATTTTCACTTTGAGATACAGCTGCTTTGTATCCTGTATCCGTCAGGTCAGCAGGACTGACGGGATCAGTGAAACGGGCCCTGCTCTAAATTATAATCTTAAATGTGATAGATTTGAGGTGGATCCTGCGTGTCACTGATCCTGTCAGTCCTGCTGACCTGACGGATACAGGATACAAAGCAGCTGTATCTCAAAGTGAAAATATTTTTTAATAAAATCAATCAATTACACTGATACACACACATACTATATATATATATTATATATATATATATATATATATATATATATATATATATTTATAATATAACGTTTTTAAATGTGTACATAGCATTGTGGCACTATATACAAGGGGGAGCGCTGTGAGGCACTATATACAAGGGGGAGCGCTGTGTGGCACTATATACAAGGGGGAGCGCTGTGTGGCACTATATACAAGGGGGAGCGCTGTGTGGCACTATATACAAGGGGGAGCGCTGTGTGGCACTATATACAAGGGGGGGGGCTGTGTAGTGCTATCCACAGTGGTATGTGTGTGGCGCTCTTTATATGTGGGGCTTTTTGGTGCTATTTACAAGAGGGGGAGGGCTGTATGGCACTATCTATAGGGGGCTGTGTGTAACGCTCTACGAGGGGGATGTGTGATATATAGAGGGGGCTGTGTATGGCGATATATGGGGGTGTGCAATATCTATGGGGGTGTGTAATATCTACAGGGGCTGTGTGTGGCACTATGTACAGGGGGCTGTGTGTATGTGGTGTTTTACAGTGTGTGGTATTATATTCAGGCGCGCAGTGTTTGGTGCTATTATATTTAGGGGCACAGTATGTGGCACCATGATAACTTTATTTTCGTTTATAGGTGTGGAAATGTTGGAAAAGTGAGGAGACGTCTGAGTGGCAAATTCTGCAGAAATGAGTCATGGCCGGGAGAAGTCGTCATGAGTGCTGGACCGGATGGAGAAGAAAAGAGGAAAAAAAGTACTAGAATCTGAGACGTCGTCACCTGTGAGTCACTAGATTTATAGAGAATCTGTCACCTCTCCTGACATGTTTATTATAGGAATCCTTGTATTTCACAAAAAGTCATTCTGCAGTCCAGGACTGATAGACAATTCCCCTTGTCAGGAGGTTGTGTCCCTGCACAGTGTGATCCTGTCAGTATGTAGGCACACCGCGCTGTGACAAGGGGAATCGTAACACTGTTAATGCTTGCCCAAAAAGGTAGTGTTAAAAATAGTTACGGTGAGGAAGGGGGGCCCAAGTTTGGGTAACAGCCCAGGGCCCATGGTCTACTTAATCCGCCACTGCAGCTTTATTGCTAAAAAGTGAGGATACCTAGTTCTTGAGCTGCAAAAAGTAAAATAACTCATTACCGGGGATCTGTTTCGAGTTTTGTATATCTCTGAATGAGAGGATCTGAGAATGGGGAGGAGAAAGAAGATGATGTACCATCAGAAAACCATTGGACCACCACCATTTAAAGACCAAATAATTGTCTGCACCTGGGGAGAAAAGTTGGTTATGCCATAGGGAGATGAGGGGTAAATGCAGGGAGATGTGTGCAAGGGTAGGTGTTGGCCGCAGAGGGGTAGGAGTTCATGGTAAGGATTGAATAGGGATTGATGAGGCCTCAGGGATATCCAGGTACACCCAGAGTGGCATGTTTGTGATGGCATGAAACCTATTCAAGGGTGCTATCATAGCCACTTGGTAGTATTTGGAAATATTAGGGACACTAAGGCCCCCATCTTGTTTCAGTGAATATAGGGTGGACCTGGATAGCCTAGGATGTGTGCCATTGGGCACCTTTTTAACGACTCAAATTAGCAAACCAAAAGAATGACCTAAAAGAAATCGGGGATAGTGCACACATAGAGCAGAAGATAAATGACAGTGTAATGGTGTGGGGGGTTCTGGGGGAGGGATATGGGGTTGAGTGGCTGCATATAACATTGATAATGACTTCAGTGTTAACAGACTTATCTTTGACTTTAGTATCCTTTGGAGTTTTTGAAGTTCTGGGTTTGAGATCCTCTGTACACTGGTGCCATTGTGGACAGTCATTTTATGTTCGGATAATGACTTCCTTCTAAGTTTAGAAAGATGTATGTGTAACATCACTTTGTATCTGGATAGCTTGCAGGATTGTCCTACATAAACTAGAATGAATGTGCTGTAACCTTAGGAATTAGATGCAATACAAGTTTTACTCACTCAATCACAACTTAAAGATAATCTATTTGTCTCGTAAATAAATACATACATGGTGGTGGTCAATTCCTCATATAAATAACAACCATTTCTTCTACATGGCACCAAAATGAATGTGCCTTTATCACGACTCTACCCCCCCTCCCCACAAACATGGACGCCCTGCAATTCTCCAGTTTATTTGTCAAAGTTGCATTGGCAATGAAGACGTTAAAACTAGTCCACTCAACAGGGCAGATTTACTAAAGGTGGGTTTACACGGGCAGATATCTGCGATAATTAAAGGGCTTTTCGTGCTTGTTTAATGGCCCTTTACACAGGCCAACGTAAACTGTATGGGGACAAATTATCGTTAACACAATTTTTCTGTCCTTATACAGTTTACATATTGTTGACAGCACGTCTGCTTACAGGGAGATGTGCTGCCGATAAGGTTGATTTTTAGGGCAGCATAAAATAATTAAATTGGCCAACGAATGAGCGTTTGCTTGTTCTTTGGCTGATCGCTGCCCTTCGTTCGTTGTACAGGGGAGTGTATGACACTGACCAATCAGCGTCATGCACTCCTCTCCATTCATTTAGGCAGCGCATAGGGATCCTTTTAGATCGCTATGTGCTGTCATACTAACACATTAACGATACTGAAGTGTTTGGACAGTGAATAGACATTCCACGGGATGTCTATTCACAATCTCTGCACTTCGTTACTATTTTTGTAATAGTTACAGCAGAGCAAAGCATAATCCCATGAGATTACGCGGTAAATGACTTGTTACAGCGAGATTACGCTTTGACGTGTTTATCATGCATGCCCACTCCATCTCTATCACATCGCCTGCGTGTCATTTTCTGCCACTAGCAGCGGACCGGAACCTATCAGAAGAAATCAGATGTCAGGAGCCAGTTGCTAGTAGCGCTCTCACAAGGACTCTGATGCTGGGGTTAGGGGATTCCGCAGAGTCCCGGAGCAGAGCCTATACTGGTGCTCTGCCTGGGACTCCTGCTCTGGGGCAGCCCCTGACAACAATGTCCATATATGACAGTGATGTCAGGGGATTCCACAGAGTCCCGGAGCAGAGCCTATACTACGCTCTGCCCAGGGACTCTGCTCCGGGGGAAGACCCTGACAACACTGTCCATATATGGACAGTGATATCGGGATTCCACACACTGTCCATATAAGGACAGTGATGGCAGGGGATTCCACAGTCCCGGAGCAGAGCCTATACTAGCGCTCTGCTCCGGGACTCTGTGGATTCCCCTGCCATCACTGTCCATATATGGACAGTGTGTGTAATCCCCTGACATCACTATCCATATATGGACAGTGTTGTCAGGGGATTCCACAGAGTCCTGGAGCAGAGCCAATATTAGCGCTCTGATCTGCCCTGGGACTCAGCCTCTGGCGTCAAATTCAGTTTTTGTTTTTTTTTTACCATTCTGTAAGAGAGAGTGTTGTTTGGTATAGCACTGGTATGTTGCAGGTTTATCGTTGGCTCTCACTGATCTAATGAGAGCAGTAAAATGGCAACGGAGATTGTTTATAGCTGGGTGTAGTAGGCGTGATGAGTCTCTGCTGCCGGCGCATTGCATGCTGGTACACAAGCGGTGCATGCCGGGAACTGTATGACCGGAAGAGCAAGACAATGAACACACAAAGGTAAACAAACCTCTCAATGTAAACAAAAGAGAATAATGGTACATTTAAAAATGTAGATAACGATATTCAGGGGGCATTAATAGATAGAATGAGAAGCGTTGCAGTGATTTAAAAAAAAAAAAAAGAAGTATTGGAAAACCCCTTTAAGCCCTTCTTGCCGTAGCTATTTTTCAGATTTTCCGTTTTTTGCTCCCCACATTCCAAAAGCCATACATGTTCGTCAATATAGTCCTATGAGGGCTTGATTTTTGCGGGATGAGTTGTAGTTTTTTATGGCACCATTTATTGTACCATATAATGTACTAGGAAACAGGAAGAAAATTATTTGTGAGGTAGGAAATGAAAAAAAAAACAGCGATTCCTCTATTGTTTTTTCCACTTTGTTTTTACGGCAAACACCGTACAATTAAAACGACATGTTAACTTCATTCTGTGGGTCAATACGATTACGACAAAACCAAATTTATATAGTTTTCTTTTATATTTGACTACTTTTACAAGGAAAAATGAACTGTAAAAAAAAATTGATTTTGTCGCCAAATTCGGAGAGCCATAATTAATTTTTTATTTTTCAGTCAATTGATTTTTTGCGAGACAAGCTGTTGTTTTTAATGCTACCATTTTGGTGTACATGCGAGGTTTTGATCACTTTTTATAAAATTTTATGTGGGAGATGAGTTGACCAAAAAACTGCGATTTTTTATTTTTTTTGGGGGTGGAAATGGGAATTTTTTTATTTTTCTTTTAACTTTAATTTTTGGTGTACATAATAAAAAGCTTTATTTAACGGATTCTTACTTTTTTCCTTCGTCGTCCCAGGGGATTTGAACGAGCATCATTGGATCGTTTGCACTATATACTGCAATACTGAGCACAAAGATGCCAGACCTGGGGGCCTTCATTAGGCCCCCAGGCTGCCATAGCAACCATTGGCACCTAGCGATCGCGCCGCGGAGTGAGCTGTTAGAGGGGGTCGCCCCCATCTTTCTAACAATTCAAATGCTGCTGTCGATAGTGGGATTTAATGGGTTAAACGAGCGGGACCGTGATCCCGCTCGTTACTATGAAGTGTCGGCTGTAACATACAGCCGATACCCACACTGTATGGAGCTGAGCTCGCTCCATACTCAATCCCCCCCCCCTACCCGGCTATATCGTAACTGTATTTAATATGTTGGGAAGGGGTTAAGGACCAAGCGTCCCCCCCGTCCGTCCCCCCCCCCCCCGTTGGATTCATATTTGCATTCAAAGAGTCATAACTTTATTTTTCTGTCTGTTTTAAGGCTTGATTTATGCAGGAGAAGTTGTATTTTTCAATGGTATTTTAAATTATGCACGTATAATTTAATGGGAGATAAAACCTGCAACAATAACAAATGTTGCAGTTTTGCATCGGCAGCGCTGCGGTTCCGCTGCAAAAATCACAAATTGTAAAAAAAAAAAAATTTCGTTTATATTTAATAGAAAAGTCTATACTTACCCCCCTGGTGTCATAACGATGGCTCATTTTCTTGCCGGCTGTTCTCTGTGCAGCCCGGCCTCCAGGGATGACGTTTCATCCCATGTGACTGCTGCAGCCAATCACATTCTGCAGCAGTTACATAGCTGCAGCGTCATCATTGGGGGCCGGGCTGAATGGCATAGCAACGAGTCCCTCGGTTCTCCAACACCAGAGGGGATTAGTATTGTTTTTTATTTTTTCACCTTTGTCTTCTGCAGTAAGGACTTGTCCACACATAGTAGTATTGCTGCAGAAAATTTCTGCAGCAATTCCGCACAGTAGCAGAAATTCAGCTGCGAAAGAACTCCCCATGTCCTGCGTTTTTCACTGCAGAAAAAGGTGCATATTTTGCTGCGCTTTTCACAATGCTGGGAGATGGTGACATCTCCCCTGAAAAACGCAGCAATTCAGTCCAATTTCCTCAGCGGGGATTGACATGCTGCGGTACCAAAAATACGCACCACAGGTCAATTTCTGGTCGGAATTGGTACGCAGCGTGTGGATGAGATTTGTTAAATCTCCCCCACTTTGCTGCTACTGTATTCTGCTGCGTATTTTACGTCCGCAAATCCGGACGGAAAATACGCAGCAATTCCGCTACGTGTGGACGAGTCCCTAACTTTTATTTTCTCCTGACTATTTGCATTTGTACAGCTTGCACTATGGTGAACTTGTAAAGCAAACAGTATTTAGTCATATTACAGCGGATTGTTTGAAACGGCTATATAACCGTGTCCTCCTGATGTGTAAACAAGAGTATATCCGTCTGCTCAACACTCGCGTCACATACTGCACACACAAACCGTTCACACGACTTAGTAAGCAGCAGCTGACAGTGACTAGTAGTAGTAGTAGTGTGCACACGGCAGGAGGCCAGGTTTGCTGGGGTCAGCACAATTTGCGTATAAGACTCATAAGTTGCAGATGTTTTCTATTTCAGGAAACATAAGTGACCAATGTACGCTGTGGTTCTGCATTTTAAATGTATGTGCATTTAAATAGAAGTCACGGTCAGCAGTGTTTTTTTTTCTTATTTGCTCTCTGTACAAATGAAATTGAAGATTTATATTGTGTTAGGTCCCATGCACACTAACGTGCTTTTGCGGTCGCAATTCCCCGTGCAAATCCACGAGAGAATTGCGGCCCCATTCATTCCTATGGGGCCATTCACGGATCGTGAAAACCCTGCTCGTGTGCCCGGACCGCAGAAAGAATGTCTTATTACGGCCGTGTTCTGCGGTCCAGGCTCATTGAAAATAATGGCCGCGGCTATGTGCATGGCCCGCGATTTGTGGGCGGCTCGCGGCTGACAGTCCGCTGCCGGCTGACCCGAAAATCACGGCCGTGCACATGGCTACGGTCGTGTGCATGAGGCCTTATTTATTATTTATTTATTTATTTCAGTTACTTATATAGCGCCAACATATTACGCAGCGCTGTACAGAGGTCCACTTTTTTACTGTCCCCATTGGGGCTCACAATCTAAATTCCCTATGGGTATGTTTTTGGGGTGTGGGAGGAAACCGGAGTACCCGGAGGAAACCCACGCAAACACGGGGAGAACATACAAACTCCATGCAGATGTTGTCCTTGGATTTGAACCCAGGACCCCAGTGCTGCAAGGCAATAGTGCTAACCACTGAGCCACCGTGCCTTACAGGCAGCTTGTTCTGAACTGTTGACATTTCAGATAGAAATGATACTTTCTTCCGTACGCGTGCTCCAATTTTCTTGATAAACCCCAGCCAAGCAAAAGTTAGGAGACCATATCCAGGTATAGATACTTAACCTACAAAAATACTGCAGAAATTGTGTGGCCATTACAGTAATTTGAAAACGGTGTTGATTTGCGGTTAAAACTGCATGTGGCCACAGGTCGACCAGACAGCGGGTCTGCAGTGATATCGGGTGTCGATCAGTACCACAAAAAGTTTTTCTATAATAATGACGAATACGCATGTGAGAAAGTGTATAAAAGTATTTTGGGCCACTGGATAACCCTTTTTAACACTTGAAGTTAGTGTAATATGACCTAAAAATGAACGTAAGATTGTTTTCAAACTTTAGGCAGATTCTCAATTTTAATCTACATTTTTATTTTATTCTTTATAAAAAAAAAAAAAAAAAAAGTTTTTAATAAGCTGGCTCTGGAAGCAGGAGTCCGATATATTCAATGCACGCTTCCTCCTACCGCCGCCAGCTAGGAGTCCGATGCAGCCATATTAAATAATATCTATATATACACACATCCAACAGACATAACCTTTCTATTTTTACATCGATGTAGCTGTATGAGCTCTTGTTTTTTTGCAGAATAAGCTGTAGTTTTTGGGGGATTCTATTAAATATTTCTTTTTAAGGGCCTGTTCCCATCAGCGTTGGGCTTCCGTTTATTGGTTCTGTTCGACCTTTCCTTCGAAGGAACTGATGAACGGAAACCATAGCTTCCATTTGCATTACCATTGATTTAAATACACCGCATTCCAAATGATTATGCAAATGTTATTTTTCGCTGATTTTCCTAAATAGTCGATGCAAATGACAGTCAGTATAATCTTCAAGCCATCAACCGTTGGAGTATAATGTGAATTTTACTGAACAAATCTCCTAATGATAACAGATTTTTTTTTTAGAAGTAAAAAACTCAAAATGCACTGTTTCACATTATTATGCACAACAGAGATCAAAACATTTTAAAGGTTGTAAAGAGAACTAAAATGGTCATTTGTTGAATTTGCAGCATCAGGAGGTCATATTTACAGAAATCAAAAGCTCTTTCAATCCAAAAAAACGTAACAGGCCAAGTTACATGTTAACATAGGACCCCTTCTTTGATATCACCTTCACAATTCTTGCATCCATTGAATTTGTGAGATTTGGACAGTTTCTGCTTGAATATCTTTGCAGGATGTCAGAATAGCCTCCCAGAGCTTCTGTTTTGATGTGAACTGCCTCCCACCCTCATAGATATTTTGCTTGAGGATGCTCCAAAGGTTCTCAATAGGGTTGAGGTCAGGGGGACATGGGGGCCACACCATGAGTTTCTCTCCTTTTATGCCCATAGCAGCCAATGACACAAAGGTATTCTTTGCAGCATGAGATGGTGCATTGTCATGCATGAAGATAATTTTGCTACGGAAGGCACGGTTCTTCTTTTTGTACCACGGAAGAAAGTGGTCAGTCATAAACCCTACGTACTTTGCAGAGGTCATTTTCACACTGTCGGGGACCCTAAAGGGGCCTACCAGCTCTCTCCCCATGATTCCAGCCCAAAACATGACTCCGCCACCTCCTTGCTGATGTCGCAGCCTTGTTGGGACGTGGTGGCCATTCACCAACCATCCACTACTCCATCCATCTGGACCACCCAGGGTTGCACGGCACTCATCAGTAAACAACACGGTTTGAAAATTAGTCTTCATGTATTTCTGAGCCCACTGCAACCGTTTCTGTTTGTGAGCATTGTTTAGGGGTGGCCGAATAATAGCTTTATGCACACTTGCAAACCTCTGGAGGATCCTACACCTTGAGGTTCGCGGGACTCCAGAGGCACCAGCGGCTTCAAATACCTGTTTGCTGCTTTGCAATGCCATTTTAGCAGCTGCTCTCCTAATCCTATTAATTTGTCTGGCAGAAACCTTCCTCATTATGCAGAGGCGTAGCTAGGTTCTCCTGCACCCGGGGCAAAGATTCAGATTGGCGCCTCCCCCCAACTTATTTCCCGACATCTCCGTCCCCTTCGCCATGTTTTCTTTCCCCACCAATCAATGCGGTGTAATTTTTTTTCACAATTTTTTTTAATGTAACGCGAGTATAAAAGCATTTCTACATTTTACAAGCGATATAGTTCTATAATGTAATTAACATAAAAATAAATGAACAGAAAATAAATTAAAGAGGCCACACACAGCCCCCTGTAGATAGTGCCACACACAGCCTGCTTCCCCCCTAGTAGATAGCGGCACACTCCCCCCCCCCCCCCTTGTAGATAGTGCCACACACAGCCCGCTGCCCCTTTGTAAATAGCGCCACACTCCCCCCCCCCCCCCTTGTAAATATCGCCACATTCCCCCGTTTTAACCCCTTCCCTCTTTAGCCACTTTTGACCTTCCTGACAGAGCCTCATTTTTCAAATCTGACATGTTTCACTTTATGTGGTAATAACGTCGGAATGCTTGTACCTATCCAAGCGATTCTGAGATTGTTTTCTCGTGACACATTGGTCTTTAAGATAGTGGTAAAATTTGGTTGATACATTCAGTATTTAATTGTGAAAAAAACCAAAATATAGTGAAAAATTGCAAAAATTAGCATTTTTATCAATTTAAATGTATCTGCTTGTAAGACAGGCAGTTATAACACACAAAATTGTTGCTAACTAACATCCCCCATATGTCTACTTTAGTTTGGCATCGTTTTTTGAACATCCTTTTATTTTTCTATGACCTTACAAGGCTTAGAACTTTAGCAGCAATTTCTCACATTTTCAAGAAAATTTCAAAAGGCTATTTTTACAGGGGCCAGTTCAGTTCTGAAGTGGCTTTGAGGGCCTTATATATTAGAAACCCCCAATAAGTCACCCCATTTTAAAAACTGCACCCCTCAAAGAATTCAAAACAGCATTTAGAAAGTTTCTTAACCCTTTAGACGTTTCACTGGAATTAAAGCAAAGTAGAGGTGAAATTTACAAATTTCGTTTTTTTTTTGCAGAAATTCATTTTGAATCCATTTTTTTTTTTGTAACAAAGTTTCAACAGAAATATGCAACTCAATATTTATTGCCAAGATTCTGCAGTTTTTAGAAATATCCCACATGTGGCTGTAGCGTGCTTATGGACTGAAGCACCGGCCTCAGAAGCAAAGGAGCACCTAGAGGATTTTGGGGCCTTGTTTTTATTACAATATATTTTAGGCACCATATCAGGTTTGAAGGACTCTTGCGGTGCCAAAACAGTAGAAACCCCCCACAAGTGACCCCATTTTGGAAACTAAACCCCTTGAGGAAATTATCTAGGGGTATAGTGAGCATTTTGACCCCACAGGATTTTTGCAGAAATTATTGGAAGTAGGACGTGAAAATGAAAATCCACATTTTTCCCAATAATACGTAGGTTTAGCTAATTTTTTTTCATTCCCACAAGGACTTAAGGAAAAAAAGCACCACAAAATTTGTAGAGCAGTTTGTCCCGAGTAAAACAGTACCCCACATGTGGTCATAGACTGCTGTTTGGACACACGGCAGGGCTTAGAAGGGAAGGAACGCCATTTGACTTTTGGAGCTCAAATTTAGCAGGAATGGTTTGCGGAGGCCATGTCGCATTTGTAGGTAGTGAAAATGAAAATCTACATTTTTTCAAATAAAATGTAGGCTTAGCTATATATTTTTTTTCATTTCCACAAGGACAAAAGGAGAAAAAGCTCTACAAAATTTGTAAAGCTATTTCTACCGAGTAAAACAGTACCCCACATGTGGTCATAAACAGCTGTTTGGATACACGGCAAGGCTGAGAAGGGAAAGAACGCCATTTGGAGCTCAAATTTATCAGGAATGGTTTGCAGCGGCAATGTTGTATTTGCAAAGCCCCTGAGGGGACAAAACAGTGGAAACCCCCCAAAATTTACCCCTTTTGGAAAATCATGCCGCTCAAGGAAATTATTTAGGGGTATAGTGAGCATTTAAATAAATGATCCAATTAAAAATCCATGGATGTGTGATAAACTTTGAAGCACTCCTTTATTTATACACAGGGCAGGTTTGTCGGGGCAGGGTTCACAATGATAAGTTGTGTCTCGTCTTCTCCCCCTTTTGTAACAGACTTTGCACCTTTTTTGGCTCCTTCCCTTTTTACCAGTGGGGGGGATTTCGCCGGGAAAGTGTTGCCCTGGTAAAATACGTGGACCATCGCATCTAGAAGTACTGGGGCCCTCCCCTTCCTGGTTCCCAAATACAAGGGCCTTGATAACCACCTCTTGAAAATTAAGGAATGTCCCTGTCCGGCCTGCACATTGGTATAGCACGTAAGCGTTATAAAATGCCATCTGTACCATGTGCACGGCCAGCTTTTTATACCACACCTTTGTTTTCCGCATGGCACTGTATGGCTTTAGTACTTGATCAGAGAGATCAACCCCTCCCATGTACTTATTGTAGCCGAGGATGCAGTCTGGCTTGGAGGTCATTGTGGGGGTACCTCGGACAGGTACAGAGGTGCTGCCGCAACCATGTATTGTGGTCAACATAAGGACATCCCTCTTGTCCTTATACTTGACCAGCAACAAGTTATCGCTGTGTAGTGCCCTGCTTTCTCCCTTTCTTAGTGGTTGCGCAATCAGATATTTAGAGAGGCCTCTCTGGTTTTTGCGCACGGTGCCGCATGCTGAAGTATTTCTGGTGGAAAGGCATTTAAATAGTGGGATGCTGGTGTAGAAGTTATCCACGTAAAGGTGATAACCCTGGTCCAGCAGTGGGTGCATCAAATCCCACACTATTTTCCCACTAACTCCCAGGACAGGTGGGCATTCTCGGGGTTCTATCCTGGTGTCCTTCCCTTCATAAACCCTAAACCTATAGGTGTACCCTGAGCTGCTCTCGCACAGCTTGTACATTTTAATTCCGTACCTCGCCCTCTTGCTTGGCAGGTATTGGCGGAATTTTAGTCTCCCCTTAAAATGTACAAGGGACTCGTCTATTGCTATATTCTTTTCGGGAGTGTACACTTCAGGAAATTTGGTGCAGAAATGATCAATGACTGGCCTGATTTTGAAAAGGCGATCGTATGTGGGGTCATCACGGGGTGGGCACTGTGCATTATCACTATAATGCAAAAATTTCAGAATGATTTCAAATAGTGTCCGGGTCATTGCCATGCGGTATAATGGGGTGCTGTATAAAATGTCCGCACTCCAGTATTGCCTAATCTCTGGCTTTTTTACTAGGCCCATATGTAGAACAAGGCCCCAAAATGTCATCATTTCTGCTGCCTCTATGGGGGTCCACCTAGCAAATGATGAAGTGGGGTTTCGGGCTAAAAATTGCTGGGCGTATAAATTTGTTTGGGCCACCATTAAATTAACCAAATCCTCAGAGAAAAAGACCTTGAAAAAGTCAATTTCCGTGAGGCATGCAGTCTCTAACCGAATTCCTGAGCTTCCTGTGAAATCCGGAATGTGAGGCTCATAATTATCAGGGGGTGGGTTCCACACAATATCACTAATTTGGGGGGTTGCCTGAGCTGATGCCCTGGGGCGCCTTTGTGGGGGTTCCTCATCACTGGATGAGGATGATGAGGAGGAGGTCAAGATGAATGGGGCAATTTCCTCTTCTCCCTCGCTGGCCGATTCAGTGTCAGAGGCCAGGATGGCGTATGCCTCCTCAGCGGAGTAGAGCCTTTGGGATGATTGGGACATTTTTATTAGGGGGGTATGTAGTGCTTCAACACGTGTAATAATTTATTTTTAGAGGTGGTTGTGTGTTGTGCTTTTACACGTGTATATGAAATTTATTGAGAAGAAAAAGAAAAATTCCTGACTACCTGACACTAACAAATAAATAACTAACTCTAACTATAACGCTGTAAATTTACTCTAAAACTGTCGCTACGCTATCAAAAATTTAGTGAACGGACTGAATGTCCGTCACTAAACGGACGCTGACTATAAGATATAAATTTATACTAAAACTGTCGCTACGCTATCAAAAATTTAGTGAACGGACTGAATGTCCGTCACTAAACGGACGCTGACTAGAAGATATAAATTTATACTAAAACTGACGCTACGCTATCAAAAATTTAGTGAACGGACTGAATGTCCGTCACTAAATGGACGCTAACTATA
The DNA here is from genome assembly GCF_050947455.1 of Rhinoderma darwinii. Lineage (NCBI taxonomy): Eukaryota > Metazoa > Chordata > Amphibia > Anura > Rhinodermatidae > Rhinoderma > Rhinoderma darwinii. The sequence continues at coordinate 55,129,954 of NC_134697.1, read as the reverse complement.
AGATGTAAATTTATTCAAACTGTATAAAAAAATATATAGCTATAACTTCTGCTATATATTTTTTTTACAAAACGGTCCGCTACTCTAATGCTACTCTTTTTTACAGTTTTATAAATAAAAAAAAGGCCAGAAAGAAACCTGCGTAAACAAATTACCACTGAGGCTGATTATTAGACTCCGCACTCAGTAGCCGCAGGGCGGTCACAGTGATGGCGGTCACTGATCAGCACTCAGTGGCCGCAGGGCGCACACAGGGAGGTCTAAAAATGCAAAAAAAAAGTAAGTCCTGTGCCAAAAATTGGCGGTCAGTGATGGCGGTCACTGATCCGCAGCCGCAGGACGAAAGAGGGGGAGGGGGGATGGGGGGGAGGGTACAGGGATAAGACGTTTAGGAAAAAACAAGTGCTGCTGCAAAAAAATAAATCAAAAATCAGCAGCAGCACAGATGATGATGATGACGGTTCACTCTGCAGCAGGAAGCCGTCGGGTGAAGACGTCACAGCAGGATCGCAGCACAGAAGGCCTCAGATTCGGTAAGTTGGCTTCACAGACGGTCACACCAGCTCTGCTCACCGTTCCTAACCGGAATGAGGTGGGCAGGGCTGGTGAAGGGTGTTTCAAACACCCGCCATGGCTGCGATTGGTCGGTCGGTGCAGACCGACCAACCGTAGCGATCGGGGGGCTGGCATCACCGCCATTTTTTACGTGGAAGATGGTAGTGATTGGTGCTGTCCTAGACAGCACCAATCACCACCATATCACTGTGCCCTGTGGCACAGTAATAGGCTAAAGCCGCAAACGGCCGGAATTGGCCGGTCTGAATTGACCGGCCAATGGCGGCGATCGCCGATGCGGGGGGGAGGCGAGACCCCCCTGGGCATCGTGTACAGATGGCCTGCTGTTATGAACAGCAGCCATCTTTACTTTAAAACCTTCTCATTTTTTTTTATAACTGTTTTCCCGTTTGCCGTACATGTACGGCATTTTGCGGGAAGTCAATGCTTTCCATGACGTACATGTACGGCAAATGTCGGGAAGGGGTTAAATAGCGCCACACTCCCACCCCTTGTACTTAGCGCCACACTGTGAACAGACCGGTGAGCGGTAGCCTACCGCTACCACTCTCCGCTCTGCCTGGTGTGACTTACCGGAGAAGCCGAGGAGGTCATGCGGCGCAGGCAGCGGCGGAGTTCCTTCTGACTAGGGTTGGTGACAGCCAGGGCCAGCCTTAGCTTAGATGGCGCCCTGTGCGGGACTCTCTATTGCCGCCCCCTACACAAACCAAAAATTAACCACATATATGGACACACTGGAACATATATACTGTACATACATAAAGACAGATATTTAGACATACAGGCAAATATACATACACACATCTGGAATATATACATACAGGTAAATGTATAGACGTAGACACACACACACACACACACACACACACACACACACGCAGATAAATACACAGACAGGAACATATACAAATAAATAAAAGGCACAAATATACAAGCACAAAGACACATTCACAAACAGACCCATATATACCCACACAGGCACATATGTACACAGCACAGATAATGTAGTAGTGTTACCTGCAGTCCTATGTAACACCACAGATAACACATTGTGCTAAATTACAATCTCAGCTCTGCTACACAGTACAGATAATGTAGTAGCTGTTACCGGCGGTCCTATGTAACACTACAGATTGCACACTGATAACTCTCTGAGTACAGATAATGTAGTAGATATAAGAGACACGCACACGCACACACACGCACACACACGCACACACACGCACACACACGCACACACACGCACACACACGCACACACACGCACGCACACGCACACACACACGCATGCACATGCACACACACACACATACACATACAAACAGAGACACGCACTGTATACACACACACACACCATGTCTCCTTGCTGACAGGTCAGGAAGGGCTGTGGGCGGAGCTTCCTCCTCTGCTTCTTGGCATGTGTAACTTCAGATGCTGGGAGGCTGCAGCACGGGAGTGGACCTGTCCCCTGACCTGAGTCATCTGACCTCATGTCACTGATGTGAGGTCAGGTGACAAGTCAGGTGACTGGACTGGTCGACTCCCTGGCCGTCACAGACCCCAGTCAGAACGCCTTAATTTCCTGGCTCTTCCTAAGCTGCTGCAGGTGTCCAACATACGGGGCGCCTGTCAGCAGCGATCAGCTGCTCTTCGGCGCCCCCCCCCCCTTCCCTTACGCCCGGGGCACATGCCCCGCTTGCCCCCCCCTAGCTACGCCCCTGCGTTATGCCTTTGTATGAACGAACCCGTCTGCTCTGAATCCGCCACAAATCTTTTCACAGTACAATGATCACGCTTATAATTTCTTGAAATATCCAATGTTTTCATACCTTGTCCAAGGTATTGCACTATTTCACGCTTTTCGGCAGCAGAGAGATCCTTTTTCTTTCCCATATTTCTTGAAACCTGTGGCCTGCTTAACCAGTTCAGGACCGGGCTATTTTGCGCCTTCAGGACCAGACACCGTTTAACCGTGTTAGTTAAATGGCTATAACTTTTTATTTGTTGGGCTAACGACGTGATTTTTGCGATGTTTTTTTCCGTAGACAATGCAGGTTTCTTTTTTTATCATTTTTATACACACCTTTTTTGCTATTTTAGCATTTTTATTCATAAAGTTTGAAAATAATAGTAAAAAAATAAAGCTTTTTTACGTTTCAGCTATTTTTTTTGGGTAATAACATAGTTTTACCCTAAAACAGACCTTTTATTTGTGATCGTCATTGTCTACCGTAAATTTCAATATATTACATGTCTATATTAGGGTAATTGGGTCACCTCCTTGTGAAAAAAGCAAACGAGCACCTTTAGAGGCAGCCGCAGCAGTAACATGGAGGACATTTAACAGCAGTAATGAGCAGTGTAGCTGAGAATCCAGCAACTAGAGTGAGATATAAGGCTTCATGCACACGAATGTAGCCATGTGCACAGCCGTGATTTTCGGGTCGGCGGCCACGGAGTGACAGCCGCGAGCCGCCTTGCAAATCGCAGGTTGTGCACATGGCCGTGGCCATTATTTTCAATGAGCCTGCAGAACACGGCCGTAATAAGGCTTGCCTGTTCTTTCTATGGTGCGGGCTCCTGGGCCATGCACGGACCGTGAAAACCACGGTCCTGTGCATGGCCCCATACGAATGAATGGGGCCGCAATTCTCCCGTGGATTTTCGGGGGAATTGCGGCCGCAAAAGCACGTTAGTGTGCATGAGGCCTAACACTAAGGCCTTATGATCATGTGCGTTTTGCGCGCGTTGCACTTCCGTGTATTAGCTGCGTGGCTGCGTGATTTTCACGCATATGCCATGCTTATGACACGCGGCTTTGAAGTTTACAAAAAGAAAATGCTTTTATTTTTTCCTTCATTTCTTTATCTACTGTTGTGCGAATCACGGAAGTGCTTTCATGTGCCGTGCGCGATTATCATATATCCCCTTTGACTTCAATGGGTGCGTGGTGCGCGAAAAACGGCCAACTATAGGACATGTCCTGAGTTTTACGCAGCGGAAATATACGCTGCGTGAAAATCACGGACTGTCTGAATGGACCCATTCACTAACATAGGTCCGTGTGAAAATCACGCGCGTATCACAGGCGTAAAACACGTTCGTGTGAATAAGGCCTTACACAGAGATGCTGCTGCAGGTTCCTGGTCTCACTCTGCCCCACCCCACCCCTCTCCATAGACTTCTGTTGGCATCTGTAACCTGATCCCTGTCAGCTGAGAATTAACCTCAATTGAGAGTGATTGATCAGTGCAGGACGGAGGGGGAGAAGAGCCTGATTAAGTAGAGAATAAGATATATTATTACAATTTCTTATATTCGCTTGTAGTATTGATTTATGCCAAGTTTGTGGAAAGGTTAGTGGGAAATTTTAGCTCTGTATGTGCGAATTGTATATTCTAAAATGAATCCGTACAGAATTTTGAATCTAAATACAAAATAAAAAATCTACAAAGAAAAATCCCCTGGCAGGGTGAAATTATCTCTCTTGCCATTTTTCACCTAAATCCCCTCCCACACCCACCTGTAGGAAGATATTTTTCTTTAACATCTTCATAAAACACTTTAAGAAGCAATAATTATCTGCCATAATGGTTTAAGCATAGATGTGGCTAAGAAAAAAACCTAACGGCGGCATAGTTACTATTTAATTAGAGCCAGAATTCTGACGCATGTGCTGTTTTAGTTGCTGCACTCGACAAGGAGCGTTTGAGTGGAAAAGAGGTGTGGCTTAAAATGCTCTACCACACCTTTTCTCGCCTTGACCACTGTAACTCACTATTAATTGGCATGCCACTCAAGAAAATAGCTTTGCGTCAGTTCATTCTGAATGCAGCAGTCAGGTTGATCTCTCTGTCTAGTAGTTGTACTTACACCTCTCCTTTTTTGCACGTTACACTGGTTACCTGTTTTCTCCTCCTAGCCTAGAAAGTACTTTGTAATGCTGCACCTTCATATGTCTTCACTCTCCTCTTCATCTTCCAAGTCATCCTCCCACTCCCGTCTGCAGGACCTCTTCCGTGCTGCACCCGTGTTCTGGAATTCACTGCCTTGGACCATTATATTTGCTCCTAACATTCCAAGTTTTTACAGTGCCTTCAACAAAGTCTATGTCCCATAACTAGAGTCCATGGTGCATACAAAACACAGATATCTGTACTCCCCTCTGTCTTCATCTAGCTAACCTTGTCCCATCACTCTGCACTTGATGTCTGTGCTGGCTCAGATACAGACTAGATAGCTGGTTCATGCAGCATTATTTATATTCCCCATGCCAACACAAGGGACTTTTCCACAAAATTAGCACCATGTACCTATTGTCACACCGACCACTGCTCTTATGGACAGGGCCCCCCCTCCTTTTTGTCTCATTTTTTGTTCATTTATTTTTGATACTTTGTTACTTTTCCAAGTATGAAGCGTTGCAGAATATGTTGGCACTATATAAAAATTATCATCCCAGTAATCATCTGTAATTATTGGGGAAAGCGACCAGTGCGTGCGCACTTACCCTGTGGCACCCATTGAATTCAGTGGATGACCGTATAATAAATCCTTCCAAATTGAGAGCCAGTTTTTGCAATAGCTAATGGAGAGGTCTAAAGTGAGGGACTCCTTCCCTTTCTATGGCATACATATACCCGAACAGCAACAACCCCTTTAATGCTTAAATCTAAGGGCAGAAAAACTTGTGTTACGGCAGATTTATATTTCTATCGTAAATGAAATTATTTTGCTTAGAAATCCTGATGAGAGTTGAGGCTAGTTATCGTAAATTGTCAGCTCTTAATTTATACAATATTTACACTGCAACTTGAATTATTTGTAAAGAAAAATATTGCAGCAATTCACAAACATTATGCCTCTTACAAGAATCTAAAAACTATTGCAGACAGACGGGACGTTTATTCAAACCAGTGATGTTGCAGGGAAATGTGATCTACCTGCTTTATATGTTTCTCTCCATTGCAAAGTCTTATATTTGTAACTACCAGTCTGAAAAATATTACTTTATCCAGCTACAACAATACAAAATGTACAAATCCTTTCGCCTACTTTTACACTGCTTTCTTTCTGTCTTTCTTGGTCTGGTTTTCCCGAAATGATCTTGATATGTTCTCCACCCTCCCCCCACTTTTCATAATTCCTGGCTTTTTCAGCTCCGAAGGAAGGGCTGGCCTGTTTGCTTATTGGAACTGGATTTGGCTGCTTCTGTCTTCTACAGGAGGCTGCCAAAGTGGGGATCTGTATGGTAACAGAAAACAAAAAGAAAAGTACCCCTGGCAAAGCTGTTATCAATCATCTGGAAACTTGCTGAGTGTGCAGATCTGTGATCTCCATTCAGAGTGGGGGAGAGTTTTCATCTTGAAAGTGATAAGGGACGTCTAGTGATTGCTTATAGTATTTTCTGAGCTGAGTAACTTGAGCTAATGTTTTGCTTTCTTCTTCTTCTTATGCGAAATTAAAATCAACACTTTTTTTTTAACTCCAATTGTGGTATTACCTTAAAGCCCTATTAGACAGAGTGATTATCGTATGAATTTTTGTATAATCGTTCGAACGAAAGAGATAATTGCCATGTGTAATAGTGTGCAACGATCGAACGACGAATGATAAATCGTTGGGTTTTCGTAGATCGGCCACATCTACCTGGGTAAAAGATTTTACTTAGTCGTTGCCACATCCCCCTCGTCTAATCACAAATCTTCCAGTCGTGAGCAGCTCAGAGATGAGGCTTAGGCGAAAGAGCAACGATCGCAGTAATGACTGAACAGCGACAATCTTTAGCAAGTATTGTCACAGGTAATAGACCGTCTTTTGAATGTAAACGACTCGCTAAATGATCATTCGTTGCTTGCTCATAAAGGACGAGCGTAGCTAACCTCGGACGTGAAAACTGCAGTGCGGGGCGCGTTGTCACGGATACCCATAGATAGTCTATGAAGGTATGCGTGACATGCAGTAAATTTCGACATGTCCTATTTTTTTCACGGACCCTTCACACGCTCTGTTGAAACAATGGTCGTGAAAACGGCCCCATTGAAGTACATGAGTCCGTGTGACGGCCGTTGTTTTAACTGCCGTCATATGGACTACATATACGCTCATCTGAATGAGCCTTTAGGCTGGATGGACACGAGCATGTTCAGTCCGTAAAGGACGGAACGTATTTCGGCCGCAAGTCCTGGACGGAACACACTGCAGGGAGCCGGGCTCCTAGAATCATAGTTATGTACGACGCTAGGAGTCCCTGCCTCGCTGCCGGACAACTGTCCCGTACTGTAATCATGTTTTCAGTACGGGACAGTAGTTCCACGGAGAGGCAGGGACTCCTAGCGTCGTACATAACTATGATGCTAGGAGCCCGGCTCCCTGCAGTGTGTTCGGACCGGGACTTGTGGCCGGAATACGTTCCGTCCATTATGGACCGAACATGCTCGTGTGAATCCAGCCTAAGTCTCTGTAATCTGGAAGTACTGGTAGAGATATCTGGCGGTTGCTGTGGGGATTGTTCTATAGATTTAAGTAATGTTTTATTGCACTCTGTATAATCTAAGTAAGATATGAATAAAGCTGTCTGTATTTTTACTATTTGAACATGATTTAGTGGTTTGAACGATGGTATGCTGTTGATCTTGTGTTGTTGTTTTGGACTACTGGAAACTGGCTCTACAGGTCCAAACATTTGTCAAAAATAAATTTGGGCTGCTAATGCAACGGCCATCATGGTTAGGATCATCAGAACATGTCCCATGTGAGGGAAAAACAAACCGGATATTTTCCGTGTGAAATAATTCCAGTTATAGCAAAATAGTATTTATTGGGGTTAGTAGGTAAATGCCATCATAATAGTTATAAACTTAGATGTGGTCGTTATTCGCTAGATCTTGTGTGTAAGAGACACGTAGGACCTGCTCTCAACCGAGCCGTCAGTTCAGTTGAACTGACGGAATCTACTGAGATAGGACAATACAGCTTCTATATTAAAAGTAACACTGGAATACATTAGTATATATTATATGCAAAGATGAGTGCACCTTTAGTAGAAGCCATATAATCCGTACACACGGTCTTCCAGTACGCACACAGACTTTCAATGGCTCATTCATGATTTGAACATCTTGTTTTTTGATACTTAAACACCTGCATTTGGTGATCCCAGGGGACAGGAAATATAGGACACCTGGTGTAAATACTAAGCTCTAGTGAATAGTACATGCTGTTCTTATGTAGAGTGGCAATAGTAATGTATGCGTGTGCGCTTGTCAGTCTGTTTTGTAGAATTCGGGATCATTCAGATGAGCGTGTTCCTCGTCCGTGTGCTGTCTCTTGAAATAACTGACAGCACACGGACCCATTTATTTCAATGGGGCTATTCACACATGCATGAGTTTTCACGCAGCGTGTGTCCGTTGCGTGAAACTCACTGCATGTCCTATATTGGTGCGTTTTTGCGCACCTAGTCGCCCATTGAAGTCTATAGGTGTGTGAAAACCACGGAACGCACATGGATGTTATCTGTCGCTGTCCGTGTTTCACGCATCAGTTACATAGAAAAGCAGAGAAATAAATAAAAAAAGTGCTTGCACAGACATGAAAAACTCATGCCATAAGCAAAGCACAGTGATGCCAATATGCAACGGACATAAAATGTAGGAAAAACGCAGTGTTTTTTTACGCTCGCAAATCGGACACATTCGTCTGGCCTTGGATGGAACATAAAAGGGTACATATTGACTAACGATTAGTGGTGGTCTTTTGTTTTCTAAAGTAATACCTGAGCCGTTACCTCCTAAAGTTGTGAGTAACGCTCGGCTCACATCTCATTTTGTGCACACCACATTTGTGGTATACGGCGACGTATACGTTTGTATGTATAATGTATTGCAGTACTGGCTCCTATAAAGCCCTGCCTCTCTGGTGGACTTAATAGGAGCACAAAGCTGTCAGTTCTGGGGCCTTTATTAGACCCCCAGGCTGCATTGACCATCACAAGCACACCGCGATCGGGCCCCTCTCATTCTAGCGGCTTGGATGCCGTTTTTGCTATTGACTGCGGCATCTAAGGGATTAAACAAATGGGATCCCCCTCATTATAGTGAAGTGTAAGCCCATAAGCCCGCTCCATGCTTCCCCCTCGAACTCTGCCGTGTGTGTATGTATTTGTGTGTGTGTGTGTGTGTGTGTGTGTGTGTGTGTGTGTATATATATATACAGTGGAGGAAATAAGTATTTGATCCCTTGCTGATTTTGTAAGTTTGCCCACTGTCAAAGTCATGAACAGTCTAGAATTTTTAGGCTAGGTTAATTTTACCAGTGAGAGAGAGATTATATTTAAAAAAAAAAAAGAAAATCACATTGTCAAAATTATATATATTTATTTGCATTGTGCACAGAGAAATAAGTATTTGATCCCCTACCAACCATTAAGAGTTCAGCCTCCTCCAGACCAGTTACACGCTCCAAATCAACTTGGTGCCTGCATTAAAGACAGCTGTCTTAAATGGTCACCTGTATAAAAGACTCCTGTCCACAGACTCAATTAATCAGTCTGACTCTAACCTCTACAACATGGGCAAGACCAAAGAGCTTTCTAAGGATGTCAGGGACAAGATCATAGACCTGCAGAAGGCTGGAATGGGCTACAAAACCATAAGTAAGACACTGGGTGAGAAGGAGACAACTGTTAGTGCAATAGTAAGAAAATGGAAGACATACAAAATGACTGTCAATCGACATCGATCTGGGGCTCCATGCAAAATCTCACCTCGTGGGGTATCCTTGATCCTGAGGAAGGTGAGAGCTCAGCCGAAAACTACACGGGGGGAACTTGTTAATGATCTCAAGGCAGCTGGGACCACAGTCACCAAGAAAACCATTGGTAACACATTACGCCGTAATGGATTAAAATCTTGCAGTGCCCGTAAGGTCCCCCTGCTCAAGAAGGCACATGTACAGGCCCGTCTGAAGTTTGCAAATGAACATCTGGATGATTCTGAGAGTGATTGGGAGAAGGTGCTGTGGTCAGGTGAGACTAAAATTGAGCTCTTTGGCATTAACTCAACTCGCCGTGTTTGGAGGAAGAGATAGGCTGCCTATGACCCAAAGAACACCGTCCCCACTATCAAGCATGGAGGTGGAAACATTATGTTTTGGGGGTGTTTCTCTGCTAAGGGCACAGGACTACTTCACCGCATCAATGGGAGAATGGATGGAGCCATGTACTGTCAAATCCTGAGTGACAACCTCCTTCCCTCCACCAGGACATTAAAAATGGCTCGTGGCTGGGTCTTCCAGCACGACAATTACCCGAAACATACAGCCAAGGCAATAAAGGAGTGGCTCAAAAAGAAGCACATTAAGGTCATGGAGTGGCCTAGCCAGTCTCCAGACCTTAATCCCATCGAAAACTTATGGAGGGAGCTGAAGATCCGAGTTGCCAAGCGACAGCCTCGAAATCTTAATGATTTACAGATGATCTGCAAAGAGGAGTGGGCCAAAATTCCATCTAACATGTGTGCAAACCTCATCATCATCTACAAAAAACGTCTGACTGCTGTGCTTGCCAACAAGGGTTTTGCCACCAAGTATTAAGTCTTGTTTGCCAAAGGGATCAAATACTTATTTCTCTGTGCACAATGCAAATAAATATATATAATTTAGACAATGTTATTTTTTTTTTTTTTTTTTTATATAATCTCTCACTGGTAAAATTAACCTAGCCTAAAAATTCTAGACAGTTCATGTCTTTGACAGTGGGCAAACTTACAAAATCAGCAAGGGATCAAATACTTATTTCCTTCACTGTATGTATGTATGTCGGGAAAGGGGCTATAGGTAACTTGCCAGCAATCAAACGTTGGTTTCTTGGTCATGCAACTTGCATAATTGAGAAAAAAGGTATGTTTTAAATGTCCTCCCCCTTCCCTATGTCACATCTACTAAATGACCCACTGAAGTGCCAACTGGGCAGGTGACGTGAGCAGCCTCTTAGGACCAGGAAAAGTCCTGGCAGCAGGGAAGTGTGTCATCTCTGCTGAATGGTTGCTACGACTCATTTTGTTTCTAAATGGGAGGAGGGGGTCAATTGGGGATCAGGTTGGAGGGAGCATTTCCTTGCATACTGCGACCGTGTTTGTGCTTACTCCTTTCAGAAAATACATACTGCTGTAAATGGTGCTGGTATTCTGCTGACCGTGTCTGTAGGGTTTTGCTGCGGATTATTCTATACTGTGCTTCCACTCATGAAAGGGTATTATCTTTAGTAATCGACCACCCCCCTCCCCCACCAATACTCCGCTAGAATACTCCTTTGATGAAAGGGTTTAGGTGTGAACAACATTGTCCAGTACTCTTAATCCCCTAGCCCCAAACAAGTCTGTTTTGCCATACTAGAGAGAGCGAGAAAGAAAAACTAGGTCTGCAACTAATGCTTCCTGCACATCCTGCCAAGTTTTTTTAGCCACTTTGTTTGTGTTTCTCCCAGTAATGAGTGACAGGACTGAAGCCAGCGCACACAGACGCGCTTCACCGCTCAGTCTTGTTTAAGAGGGTGGCCCAATTCTAGAGCCCTATTTCAGCATGATAGTAACTATATGGTCGTCTGCATCACGTGACGACACAGGATAGTTCTGTAAAGCGACAAAAGAATAAGGCACAAAACTGTAAGGTAGTGTTATGGAACCAGATTAGAGTATGTGCTATTTTTATTTGTAGAATGCCAAAATATTCGGCAGATTCGTACAGAGAAGTGTTTGTTCATATTGGATCTTGCATTGGTAGAGGTCACAATCTAATTTCATACTCGCATACCATGGCCAGTCACAAGTTTAAGCTTAAAAAAAAAAGCACTCCAGCAAATTTTTTTGGGGGCATATAATACTGACTCGCCAGCAATATTCTAGCAGTGTCATTTGGTTTCTTCCCAGCTACGTTGCATCTATACATTTTGAATCCTTTCATTGTGGGCAGCTGTATCAAGTGATCTCAGTCTGATCACCGGTCTAGAGCTTGCTCTTCTATGTATACAGTAAGTCAGGCTCCCCTCTGCGGAGGACTTCCTGTGAACTACAGGATTACCTCAGCATCTGTCATATCCCCCACCCCCTTGCTCCCTACAGAGCCCCGACAGCCTTGTTCCTATGTACACCCCCCCCCCATGCAGAGAGTGCTGCTGAAGAGAGCAGGAGTGCAGTGATATAGTGAGTCCATACAATGATTAGCTGCAGAATTCTAAAACTCTCCCCTGACTCACGCTAACTGTCTAAACTATTTGTGAAAGCTGTGTGCAGAGATCAGTGTATTTCTATGACATGTTGCTTCAGCCTTTCTCCTCTGCCTCTTGCTTGTAAGAGCTGACGGCAAGAAACCAATCCTAAGCAGAAGGCAGGGGAGACGGGCTGAAGCTGCATCTCGTAGGATAAACAGGAGCTTCTGCAGTATGTTACAGAAATTTTATTACTGAAGGACAGAAGTCTTATGTCACCGAGCGCCATCCCTTGCTGCCCTTAGAGCAAGTGCAGTGTGATGAGACTCCGCCCCCTCTGCCTATGAGCCAGAGGCAGAATGGGAAATGTAGGCTGCAGGGCTGCACATGACACTGCATTAGGAGAACCGCGTCAGCGGGGAAGGAGGAGCTGAGATGGTGGATGGCCCATATATGGCACATTAACTAAAACCGGTATACACAAGGCATTCTTATTATGTCTTAATATTAGCCTATGTTGCACTATAGAGGAAAAAAAAAAGTCTACTGGAGTGTTTGTTTAATCATTGTATAATATAAGTTATACAGCTGTCTAAGGGTCTATTCAAAAATGTAATTTAGCCGCACCATGTGAATAGACTCCAATGCTTTATTTAAGTGGCTCACTCAAATATGCTTGCTGTCAGTGAATGGAAACGCTTACATACAGAGGCTAAAAACTTGTCCTGATGATACAGATGCAATGCTTGTTACAAGCGATCTGACCGTTTAATAAGCTATGGGTCGAACGAGTTCAATTTTAACCCGCCTATCTTTTTTCTCCTAGAGATAAACTGTGCCAGATGTGTATGGTAGTCGCTTACTTCCATCCTACTATTGAAATAATATGCTTGCTTAAGAGAATGTTCAAGTTTTGTTCATTATATACATTAAAACGATTAGTAACTTACTAATGCCCTTGCTGTACAAATTTTATGCCAGTCCACCGCTGTCAATATCTCAGGGCAATAGGCAAATAACGTAGCTGCGGGAGGTGTCGTCACGTCGAATGGTCGCATAACTGCACTGACACAAAATCCACATCCTGATAAAGAAATTGAAACAAAGGAATGTGGAGACTTTTCTCATGAAGAGGTTAATGTTAGACCGATAACAATGATGATTACGTTTACCAGATATTCGTTTTGCCTCCATCTTTTAATACGCAAGTATGAAAGAAGATTTTATTTCATGCTTAGGATTGTTGTGGCCTGGCGTGAAAAATAATAACTGGGGAACCGTTGGCCATCAAGATCCCAGTCTGGCGCAGTTTATTCTGACTGAAGATTTGAGTGGGGTGTGTCTTCAATTATTTTTTTTAAGAAACATACTGAAGATTTATCCTAAAAACCCATACATGATTTTTTTTATTGCACTCTGAGTGCTGCAGTATGGTGCAGCATATTCTCCCCTAAAAGTGACTAGTGGAATGTCATGCGTTAAAGAGGCTCTGTCACCAGATTTTGCAGCCCCTATCTGCTATTGCAGCAGATAGGCGCTGCAATGTAGATTACAGTAACGTTTTTATTTTTTTAAAACGAGCATTTTTGGCCAAGTTATGACCATTTTCGTATTTATGCAAATGAGGCTTGCAAAAGTACAACTGGGCGTGTTTAAAGTAAAAGTCCAAGTGGTCGTGTATTATGTGCGTACATCGGGGCGTGTTTACTTCTTTTACTAGCTGGGCGTTCTGATGAGAAGTATCATCCACTTCTCTTCAGAACGCCCTGCTTCTGGCAGTGCAGATCTGCGACGTCACTCACAGGTCCTGCATCGTGTCGGCACCAGAGGCTACAGTTGATTCTGCAGCAGCATCAGCATTTGCAGGTAAGTAGCTACATCGACTTACCTGCAAACGTCGATGCTGCTGCAGAATCATCTGTAGCCTCTGGTGTCGATGTGTCCTCGCTCGTCTGACACGATGCAGGACCTGTGAGGGACGACACAGCGTGATCTCTGGAGAACACGGCTGTGTCTGCACTGCCAGAAGCTGGGCGTTGTGAAGAGAAGTGGATGATACTTCTATGCACAACGCCCAGCTAGTAAAAGTAGTAAACACGCCCCGATGTACGCACATAATACACGCCCAGTTGTACTTTTACTTTTCAACACGCCCAGTTGTACTTTTGCAAGCCTCATTTGCATAAATACGAAAATGGTCATAACTTGGCCAAAAATGCTAGTTTTTTAAAAATAAAAACGTTACTGTAATCTACATTGCAGCGCCTATCTGCTGCAATAGCAGATAGGGGTTGCAAAATCTGGTGACAGAGCCTCTTTAAGAAAGAAAAAATAAGACGTAGGTCGGATGCCACAGAGGTTCTTTTTTTTTTCTTTATCAAGATTTTTATTTTGCAAAAAAAAAAAAAGATTACAGCATATAAAACATTGTACAACATTGCCAAAAGAAATTTGCACGCAATATAAAACAGATTTTTACAGTATATGAACAGTATATAAAATGCATGAACATCAATGGGAGGTAACCTCCCAGCCATCTAAAGTGCGTATGAATCAAAATACAGTGGTACTAACTGTACCATGTTCACATCAAGATAGTGCAATAAACATGGGGACCAGGCCCCAGTGAAATAAGAGTTGGTACGTATAAGTGCCACAAATATATTATAACACCAACACAAGACACCAGACAACAAAGGGAAACACAGACAGACATAGCGCATGGCGTAAGATCACAGAAGTTGCTCAGAACCTTCCATCCAGCCAGAGAGGTAGATCAGTACCACCCCGGAATCCAGACCACACTGCCCAAGTTTGGACGAAGAGCACAGACTTGCCCCTGTCAGCGGACAGCAATTCCTCCATCCTCATAATCCCGTTCACCTCTGTTACCCATTCCGTCAAAGAAGGAACAGTATGAGACTTCCAGTGACGAGGTATCACCGTTCTTGCCGCAGTCAGGAAATGCCTAAAGACACCTCTTTTGAGGTTTGGGAGTGATCCAGGAACCATGGAGAGTAATCCTATAGAAGCCGAGGTCGGGACTTCCGTGTGAAAGAGCTTGTTGCCCAAGTCAAAAATCTTTCCCCAGAAGGGACGTATCCTGGGACAGTCCCACCAAATATGCAACATGGTTCCAGGAGCCTCCCCACACCTCCAACAATCAGTAGACCCATCAGGAAATATCCTATGCAACAAAGCAGGACAACGATACCACCTGGTGAGTATTTTGTAGTTTTTTTTCATGAGCAAAACAAGACGTTGGTAGTTTGTGAGCTAAAAAGAAAGTACCCCATTCCTCTTCAGAATGTTGAACCCCCATTTCCTCATCCCATGCAGTAGTGAAGGACAGTTGAGAGAAAGAAAATTTGGGCAGGAGAGTCCCATGTAAATAGGACAATACATGAGAAGGGGCAGTTGATAAAGACAAATAATGTTCCAAAGGAGTCCTATCCTGTAACAACACCAGACAGTCTTCCATGGAAGAGAGATAGGAACGCAACTGTAAGTATGACCACCAGGTTGATCGTCTCCCCGGGCAGGCCTCAGAGACCACATTCATTGATAAGATGGCCCCGTCAGGAGTAAGGGTCTCAGCCAAATATCCACCCTCTCCTCTCTCCCAACAGAGGAATGTGTCAACACCCACCGCCGGAGGGAAGGAGGGGTTGTCAAAGAGAGGAGTCAGAGGACCCGGGCGATGAACAAGGCCCGCAGCACCACAGATTCGCTCCCAGACTACAAGAAACTGACGTGTGAGGAAAGGCAAAGATAGCATATGGCGCTGTAGGACAGTCAACCACGGCAGAGAGGACAATGCAAGAGGAGATATGTCTCTTTCGATGTGAACCCATTGATTACCTGTTTCCGAGCGGAACCAATCCACTACCCTCATAATCAATGCAGCTTGATGGTATCGTTTAAAGTCTGGAAGACCCGCGCACCCATCTACTTTTGGACGACTAAGGACAGCAAAACGGATGTGAGGCTTAGAGGAGCCCCACACAAATGTAGTTATGGCCCTGTGTAAGGTCTTGAAAAAGCCAGATGGTACTACAATATGGACGGTCTGGAAAAGGTATAAAAATTTGGGCAAAATATCCATTTTGACCGCGTTGATACACCCAAACCATGACATACGGTTCCCACCATACTCTGCCAATTCCTGCAGAATAGGCGTGTAATTCAAGGCGAACAGGTCTGCCTGTTGCGTGGGAACATGCACCCCCAGGTATTTTAAGGACGTAGTTTGCCATTTGAATGGGAAAACCCGAGCGAGATGGGTAGCCAGAGGAGCATCAAGAGATATATTCAAGGCCTCAGATTTAGAGTAATTAACTTTAAAATTGCTTAGATGACCAAAACGCTCAAATTCCTCAGTCAAAGATGGCAAAGAAATCATGGGAGTTGTAATGTATACAAGGAGATCGTCTGCATAAAGCGCCAGTTTATGATGCTGTGATCCAACACGTACACCATTAACATTAGGGTTGCTCCGCAGTGCCACGGCCAGGTGTTCCATGACCAGAACATATAATTGAGGCGAGAGTGGGCACCCCTGTCTCGTGCCTCACTAAAATATTTAACCTCTCTCTTTCCTCTGGTATCTTTCCCTCCGCTTTTAAACATGCCATTATAAACCCATTATTGAAAAAAACAACACTTGACCCATCCAGCGCTGCCAACTACCGACCAGTCTCTAATCTGCCCTTCATCTCCAAACTCCTGGAACGCTTGGTCTACTCTCGCCTTATCCGCTATCTCTCTGCTAACTCCATTCTTGACCCCTTACAATCTGGTTTCCGCACTCTACACTCCACAGAAACTGCCCTTACTAAAGTCTCAAATGATCTCTTGGCGGCTAAATCGGACGGTAAATCCTCTCTCCTGATTCTTTTGGATCTCTCTGCAGCCTTTGACACTGTAGACCACAAACTCCTACTTAACATGCTCCACTCTATTGGCCTCAAGGACGCGGCTCTCTCTTGGTTTTCCTCCTATCTCTCTGACCGCTCATTCAGTGTGTCATTTGCTGGTTCCACCTCTTCTCCTCTTCCCCTTGATATCGGGGTTCCTCAGGGATCAGTCCTAGGTCCGCTCCTCTTTTCTCTCTACACAGCTCCTATTGGACAAACCATCAGCAGATTTGGCTTCCAGTACCATCTCTACGCTGATGACACCCAATTATATACCTCTTCCCGTGACATCACCCCTGCTCTAATACAGAACACCAGTGATTGTCTGTCCGCTGTCTCTAACATCATGTCCTCTCTCTATCTGAAACTGAATCTTTCTAAAACTGAGCTCCTTGTGTTCCCACCATCTACTAACCTCCCTAAACCTGATGTCTCCATCTCTGTGTGTGGCACTATCATCACTCCTAAGCAGCACGCCCGCTGTCTCGGGGTTATTTTTGACTCAGATCTTTCCTTTACTCCTCACATACAATCACTTTCACGCTCCTGTCATTATCACCTCAAAAACATCTCCAGAATCCGCTCTTTTCTTACGGAGGAAACTGCCAAAACTCTCATTGTTGCTCTGATTCACTCTCGTCTTGACTACTGTAACTCATTACTAGTCGGTCTTCCCCTCACTAAACTCTCCCCTCTCCAATCTATCCTCAATGCAGCAGCCAGGCTCATCTTTATGACCAACCGCTACACCAACGCCTCTAATCTGTGCCAGTCACTGCACTGGTTGCCCATCCCCTTCCGAATAAAATTCAAACTTATTACTCTCACCCACAAAGCTCTCCACAGTGCTGCACCTCCTTACATCTCCTCCCTCATCTCTGTCTACCACCCTACTCGGACTCTACGTTCTGCCAACGACCTTAGATTAAAATCCTCCATAATCCGAACCTCCCACTCCCGTCTCCAGGATTTCTCTCGTGCTGCACCCGTCCTCTGGAATGTGCTACCCCAGACAATCAGATTAATTCCCAATATCCACAGTTTTAAACGTGCCCTGAAAACACATCTATTTAGACAGGCCTATAACATTCCCTAATCTGACTCCTTTCCATGGCCCTCCATTTAGATTAGTCATCAGAATAAGATTCCCTCACACTCCTTCTCTTCATGTCCGTCATACACGGATACTGGCTGGTGACCGGCTCATGCAGCTTTATGTTACCACCGCATGTGTATAAAAATGGCCGGACTATTGTACAGAACAAACACTGTTACACTTTGTGTCTCCTTTATTTCCTCATAGATTGTAAGCTCTTGCGAGCAGGGTCCTCACTCCCCAGGTTTGAATTGTAAATGATCTTTGTCACTATGTAATGTCTGATATTGTTTGTTTCATGTTCCCTCTAAATTGTAAAGTGCTGCGTAATATGTTGGCGCTATATAAATAAAGATTATTATTATTATTATTATTATTATTATATTATTAATAGACAAGGAATCAGATAGAAGTCCATTAACACGAACCCGAGCCGTAGGTCTATGGTATAATGCCATTATCCTATCCACCGTAGTAGTGCCAAGGCCAACCTGCGCCAGGACACTGCGGAGGAACACCCAGTGCACTCTTTCAAAGGCTTTTTCGGCATCTACCGAGAGTAAGCACATCGGTATCTTACGGGATTGGCAGTATGATGTTAAAAGGAGAGTTTTGTTCGTGTTATCCCGCGCTTCCCGACCACATACGAACCCCACCTGATCATCCAGTATCAGGCCAGGCAATAACGGTGACAAACGAGAGGCAAGCAACTTCGCGAAAAGTTTTACATCTACATTAATTAGTGAAATGGGTCTGAAGTTAGCGCAAGATGTTGGATCCTTGCTTGGCTTTGGTAAAAGGGTGATGTGAGCCTCGAGGGACTGGGGCGCAAAGGGACACAAGGAAGACACAGAATTAAAGACTTTCGTCAAAAAGGGAGCCAGTTGAGCCTTAAATGTCTTATAAAATTTGTTGTTAAACCCATCGGGCCCTGGACTCTTGCCCAAGGGTGAGTCTCCAATAGCACGCTCCACTTCTGATTCCACAAAATCTTCCTCGAGCCCCGAAGCCTCCCCATCCTCCAAAGACGGCAACGCAGTATTGTGCACATAATGATAGATTTTATCCCGCAACGCCTCATCCTGCATATCGTGAAATTGACCTTTAATATTTAAGGCCGAGTAATAATGTCTAAAGCAATCAGTAATACCCGCCGGGTCATGAACCTCGTTGCCCGAGGGAGATCGAATTTTAGGGATGTAGGACGCTTGTGTACGGGGATGCAATATCCGCGCCAAAGTCCTACCACACTTGTCTGCAAATTCGTAGGAGTGCTTCCTCATCCGATCCCTAAACCGGGCGTGGGACTGATCTATGAGGGAGCGTAAGGATTCTCTCGCTGTAGTAAGATTTGCAAAAACCTGTGGAGATGGAATTCGTTTATGACATGATTCCAAATCCCGAATCTGAGTCAGGAGACGCGCAATAGTTACCCCTTTCTCTCGCTTCAAACGTGCCCCGTGTTGTATTAGGACTCCTCTAATGACACATTTCAGTGCCTCCCACTGGAATGGCAAGGGGGTAGGGTCATGTTCATGGACCTCGAGAAACCCGGAAAGCGAGTCCTTAAGAGCCGACACACACACTGTATCCCGTAATAGATTGTCATTAAGTTTCCAAGACTGAAAATTCGGGACCGAGTCAGGAAACGTAAGAGTCAGAAACACCGGGGCATGATCTGACCAGATCATGGGACCCACATTAGTAGTAGGATGCCAGGTAAGCAAATGGTGACTAATCAAAAAAGCGTCTATCTAGCGTGTACATGTTATGCAATGGGGAGAAGTAAGTATACTCTCCTACCTGAGGGTGCAGAATCCTCCACACGTCAATCAATTGCATGGAATGCATCATAGTCTTTAGTGCCCCCAAGTGCGATTTAGGAACAGTAGACCTGCCCGAGGAGGTATCAAGCCTGGAATCAAGTCCGATTAAGATCTCCTCCCACAATTAAAACGCCCTCGTTAAACTCTTCCAATTTCTTCAAAAACAAGCGACCCACTCTAGCCTGGTCCTGATTGGGGAGGTACAAGTTAGCCAGAGTAAAAATCTTATTGCGTATGGACAATTTGAGAAAAACATACCGACCTCCTGGGTCAACCAAAACATCAATGAGTTTATGAGAGAGTGACTTGTGGAGACATATACTAGCCCCTTTGGACTTGGATTCCGGGTTGGCACTGTGAAACCAAGTCGGAAAATATCGATTTGTAAATTGTGGCGTATGGCCCACCTGGAAGTGAGTCTCCTGTAGGAACAAGATATGTACTCACTCTTTGTGCATGTTATATAAAATTTGCGAGCGTTTTTCCGGGACATTAAGCCCCCTAGCATTAAAGGTACAGACTTTCAATTGTGCCATCACTTCCTCCAACCAGAGGAGCACACAAATAGAATGCGCTAAAGCAGTGGTGAATAGAACAAGACAGACAAGGAGGGGAGACACGACAACAAAGACAGACGAACGGACAAAATAATCACCCACTCCTTGAGCTACTCAGGGAGAAACAATCTAATAGACACCGGAGTAAACAAGTGAGTCCCTAAGAGGAGAAGTGTTAGGACAAGGACTAGCCAGTGCCCCGAAACCCCCCCCCCCCCCACCCGGCAAATTACAAGAAAGCAAATAACCATAGAACATAAGAGAAAGGAAAACCAAGGCACTTAGCATGATAACCAATAGTAGTGAGACAAAGGTTTGCAGCATTAGTATAGACCTAAAGATACCTCAGTGGAGGACACCCCTGGATACATTCAATGTCATCATAAGTGCACATACAGGTTAGCAATACATGGAATTTATAGAAATATTAAGCACTCGCTTTTGTAGCGCATTAACATCAATCAACCTACACCAATTAGCTATCAGATCTCCAGCAGCAATCATTTATAACGAGAGGTAAACCCAGACAGCAATGGCTATAAGAAACACAGAATGCAATTGCTTCAGATGAGGAACACAATAGCTGTTGCATTGAACTCTGACAACAGACCGCAAGGAGACATAAGAAGGATATCATATCGGCTCAGCGGGGCGACCCTCATGACGCCGCATAGGAGAAGCAGGAGAACAAACTCGCCTGCGCGACCGTGGACGCGGCGGCGGAACGGGAACATAAAGCCAATCAGGTATGGAGACTCAAGGTAAACGGAGAGCAGCGCAGAAGTCCGGAACATCCCCTGGGTCCCGAACACTCAGCAATGTCCCATCCCTGCGAACCTGCAGCTGGAAGGGGTGACCCCAAGAATAAGAGATCTCATGCTCCCTCAACACATCCAGCAAAGGACGTAGCACTCTGCGCTTATCCAGAGTCATCCTGGACAAATCAGATAGCAGCTGAATCTTAACCCCTTGTAATAAGACCTCGCCTTTATCTCGAGCCTTCCTCATTATCTGCTCCTTGAGAGAAAAGAAATGGACACGGCATAGGACATCTCTAGGCCTATCAGGTTCCGAGGGCCCAGGGTCCTGTGGGCTCTATCCAGCTCCATAGGGTCATCAGCAGGGCGCCCCAGTAAGGTGTTAAATAGAGACTGTAAAGCAGGGATGAGTTGACCCGTAGAGATATCCTCAGGAATGCCCCGAAGCCGAATATTATTGCGGCGGTTCCGATTCTCATGATCCTCAGCAAGGTGAAATAACGCATGAATCTGATGAGAGTGTTGATCCAATCGGGCGTCATGAGAATCTTGCTGTTGTGAAATAACTGAAACATCGCTTTCCATACGCTGCACTTGATCGGACAATTGGGATAGATTGGTGGTAAGAGATTGTATCTCTGACTTGTACGTCGTCTCAAGACGGTTAACATAACGCTCCATGTCCTGCTTAGTGGGTAATGCTGATAACTCGTCTCAAGCCCTGTAAATCATCCCCTAGGACAGTAGAAACTCCCAGTGGAGATGAGGGATGAATAGCCATATCTGTAGGAGAGGTAGAAGGCAGCAATGCAGGCCCCAGCACGAGGGAAGGATGATGGAGAGACCCGGCCGCCATGACAGGCACCACGTGGCGAGCAGTCCCGCGCAGGCAGCGCCATCACAGCCCCAGAAGAGCTCGGTGTTACCCCATCCAGCCGGGAGGGAATCCGCCCAGACGAACCGGATAGTGAGGAGAAGGTACTAACGGTACCTGATGCAGCAGCGCCAGCCGCAGATGATATCCCCTCAGGAAGCAAGGTCCCGGTGCCATCTCGCCTCTCCTCCATCGGCGCCATCTTAGAAGATGTTCCAGCAGCAACGTCGGTCAGAAATCGCTGGATGGAGCCGGCTGCAGACATCTGCCGAGTGCAATAAGGAGTCCCCGTGGAGGCCTTGGATTTCCTGACCATTAGGCAAGTAAAAGGATGCTTTTTAATGAGGAGGTTCTGAGGAGGAAGATCTTATTAATTTATACTCGCACTATGCTGGTATAGGAGAGGTGCCAATATTTGAACGTATAAACTACAGTCTATCTTGGCCTGATTAATATACCTGGGGCCGATTACTGTCATTTATGTTCACACCCTTTCGCTGCCTGCACTATGTTTAGGCCTCTGGATCTGGCTCAAATATCTTCCATAAACAAGCTCTGGGGTCTGCCCCTTGGCAGACGTGTGTATTCAGTAATTGGCTCTTATCATGCTTGTGTTAAACAACCACGAGAGGTAAAATGCTGCCAGACCAATTCTGCAGTATCGACTCCAAACTAGTCATCTCCAGGTGACTCTTAACTTCCTAAGTATGCAGCCTTGTTTGAGCCTTCAGTGGTCACTAAGGGCCTGTTCACATCACCGTTCGCTTTCCGTTCCGGGGTTCCGTCGGAAGTTTCCGTCGGGTGAACCCCGCAACGGAAAGTGAAACTGAAACCACAGCTTCCGTTTCCGTCACCATTGATATCAATGGTGACAGAAACATTGCTAATGGTTTCCGTTCGTCACCATTCCGACAGGTTTCTGTTTTAACTACGGAATCAATAGCAGAGTCGACTGCGCTATTGATTCAGTCCGAAAGCCGGAAACCTGTTGGAACCTCGGAACGGAAAGCGAACAGTGATGTGAACAGGCCCTTAGGGTTCTTTTACGCAGGCCAATATTGGCTGTAAAAACTAGTAATGATCAATTAGACCGCTCGTTGATCGGTGCTCGTTTGCTCCACTCACACGGATCTATGTTTGGGGTGAGTGATTGTTACTACAATCACTCATCCCCATGCATTTCCATCATGTCGGCAGCACATCTCCCTGTTTACAAAAATAATATTTTATGCTGTCTAAATGATACGATCAGCCAATGAATGAGCATTTGCTCATTCATCAGCTGATCGTTGCCCTCTTTACACAGGGCAATGATCGGGACCGAGTGTTCGTTTGCCCGATCCTTCATATGCCTTGTGTAAAAGGGCCTTAACTGTTCATCAAACTTTACATGAATCAATAGTACAAGCAACTAGAAAATTAGTAATATATCTTATTAGAGAAAAATGCTGCTCCCTTCCCTCCTAAGTATTCACTCACTCTGAATTTACTGCTAAATTTGTCTCTTCAAAACCAGATGGACTATCCACACACTGAATGATCAAGTAACCTGATGCTCATAGCAGTCTATGGAGAGGGGACAGGGAAGAGAGGAGAGCAGAGTGATAGAAAGGCAGAGAGAAACACAGAGATGCTGCTGCAGGTTCTAGTAAGTGGTTTATCTTACCCCAGTGCTTGAGTCACAGCTACACTGCTCATCGCTGCTGTATAATCTACTCCATGTTGCTGCTATTTTTCAGGGTGTGGTACAAAGAGATTTGGGAGCAGAATGTTCTATGGTAGAGCTGATGGCAATGAAGTGCCACCCACTAGCTCTGGGAAAACAGAATTAGAGAAAGAGCCTGCAGAGGGGAAAACAACCTAAAAAAATGCAGAATACAACTCCTATACTGGCTAGAAATCATGTTATTTCTCATATATGATATATAAGATATGACTCTTTTATGCTCATTTGCATACGGTGCGGGTACACTAAAAAACTGAATACTAAAGTTACAGAGCCGACTTAGAAGATAATTATAGGTTACAGAAAAATGATTTTTCACCCATTTCCACCAGGGTATTCCTGGTTTAATAGGTGAAATGCTGGTGACAGGTTCCCTTTCACCCTATAAGGGCTTGTTTTTGTGGGACGAGTTGTATTTTTAATGCCATCATACAATTAAACTTTCACAAAATGATTGGGGGCCTCACATTCTAATACATGAGGCCCAACGCATCTATTGTTGATCATTTTTAGTTTATATCACTTCAAAGTTTCCAAGTCTACATGAGGCCCAATGTTCATGATCAAGAAATTTTGTGAGATAACTGATGTCAGACAAGAAGGTCTGGCTCACAATTGGTGTTTCTATTCATTTCAAAGGTATTTAATGGGGTTAAAGGAACAATGTCATCACAAATTATTTTTTTATATGTTAAAGATGTTAGTGCTTTATTAAAAACGTTTATATTCATTTGTGTGTTTGTGTTTTACTTTTTCTTATTTTTCCACTTTTTCTTCCCTATGGGGGCTGCCATTTTTTGTTCCATTTCTGTCTGTGTCGATTAACGACACATACAGACATGGAATACGGCAGCCACAGTCCCATAGGGACTGCGAACGGCTCCCGTCCCATTGACTTCAGTGTACGGCGTCTGTGTGGGAACTGCGCATGCGCCGCTCCCACACAGTCCAATTCAAAATTGGCGCCGTCCGGCGCCATTTTCCTGTGGACCGGAAGTCGCGGCCGGACAGTAATATTACTACTTCCGGTCGCGGCTTCCGGATTTGTGCACTTGGACCAGCGGCAGCAAACGGAGCGGACGGGCCGGAGGGAGCCGCGGCGGCAGGAGCAGGTAAGAGATTTCAATGTATGTTCGTGTTTGTGTGTGTTTACTACTGTATGTAAACCTACTACACTGTGTGTTAGCTCAAAAAATGGCGACACACAGTGTAGGAGGTTACACCGTTCAAACCCCTCGTTTATCCCGGCACTAGCCAGGATAAAGGAGGGGGGGATGCTGAGAGCTCACTAGAGCGAGGGCTTTTAACCCAATGTTGCAATGCTGCAATTTTGGGAATAGCTCCATCTAGTGACCAAAAATGGGTAGTATTATAAATTAGAATTAATTTATAATATTTCCTGACTATTTCCTGACTCGTGAAAAAAATAAAAAAAATTTGAACAATGTTTAATCACCCACACACTAAATGTTTAATTTTTAAAAAAAAAGCATGTTTTTCTGGCAACACATTCCCTTTAAGGTCTGGGCTCTGTGCAGCCACTCAAACGTGTCAAAACCTGTCTTTATGTACCATGCTTTGTGTACAGGAACACAGTCATGCTGGTAAAGAAAATGACCTTCCCCAAACTGATGGTAGAGCTGGAAGCATGCAATTGTCCAAAATTTCTTTGTAGCCCAAACCCTGAAAAACAGCCCCAGAACATTATCCTTCCGTTGACAAATTTTACAGCAGGTACTATGCGTTCCGGTAGGTAGCTTTCTCATGCCATCCATCAAACCCAAATTCATCCATTAGGCCTGGTTCCCACGTAACGTAAACGCTGCGGAATTTCCGCAACGGAATTGTGTGTGTAAGTTCCGCAGCATTTACAGTAGCCGCAAAGTGGATAAGATTTAGTAAATCTCATGCTGCGTAAAAAAATGTGCAGAGTTTAACGTTAATAAATTGACCTGCGGTGCGGAATTTAATTCCGCAGCATGTCAAATTATGCTGCGTTTTTGTTTGATTTTCTGTTGCGAGTTTTCCCCATTAAATTCAATGGGGATGCAAAACGCCACAAAAATCGCAACTCCGGAAAAAAAAAAAAAATCATACTTACCCAAAACACCCTCCTTCTTCCTGCAGTCCGGCCTCCTGGGATGAAGTTTCAACCCTTGTGACCGCTGCAGCCAATCACAGGCTGCATCATCACATGGCCTGCAACGTCCTCGCAGGAGGCAGGAGCGGACATCAAAGGAGGGAGTATGAGTGCTTTTTACGCAGCAGAAATTCTGTCCGAAAAATCGCACCACATTGTGCTGCGGTTTTTCAGGGGAAAGGTGCTGTGGGTTCCAGGTCTTATACGCTGCATGATTTTTACGCAGTGTATCGGACCCGTGGTAACCCGGCTGCCAGATACTGATTCATTACTCCAGAGAACACGTTTCCACTGCTCCAGAGTTCTGTGGCACCATGCTTTATACTACTCCAGCCAAAACATGGCATTGGGCATGGTGAGATTAGGCTTATATGCAGCTGCCTCACCAGGGAAACCCATTTCATGAAGCTCCCAACCCACAGTTCTGGTGATATTGTCACTTCTAGAGGCAGTTTGTAACTGTAGTGAGTGATGCAACAGAGAATAGGGGATTTTTATGCACCACGTGGCAGCCCCGCTCTGTTGCTACGCCTAGACGCTTCTTCTACTTCTTAATAATAGCACTTACAAATTAACCAGGTCAGATCAGAAATGTCACAAACGGACTTGTGGCATCCTATGACACTGCCACGTTTAAAGTCTATTTAATCCAACCCATCCTACTGCCAATAGTGGTCTATGGAGATTGCATGGCTGTGTGCTTGATTTTATTTACCTTGGTACAATGGGTATGGCTGAAATACCTGAACTGAATGATTAGGAGAGGTGTCCATTCTTTTCGCTATAGAGTGCGTTTTTTTACCTACACCGAGGATTGTCTAGATTTGATACCATTGTAACCACCTTTCTGCTGTGAGGACTTGGTTTGAACTGGTTTTCTGCCTACAAATGCAGACAATGTTTTCATTCACCTTGAAGATTGTGAGGAATTGAAGAGAAGTATGTTTATTCATTTATATGATGAAATTATGCAACTCTATAAGGCTCTGTTCACATCTGCGTTGGGGTCACGTTCTGACGTTCCGTCTGAGGTTTCCGTCAGAACGGGTCCCTGAATAGACACAGACGGAAACCAGAGGTTTCCGTTTCCATCACCATTGATTTCAATGGTGACGGATCCGGTGCCCATGGTTTCTGTTTGTCTCTGTTGTAAGCCAGATACTTTTCTGTCATTACTGGGTGACAGTACCCTCCTATCTAGCCTGCAGGCGCCCCTCCTGCTCTGCTTAGCCCTGTGTAATGTTAGTATCACTGCAATGCTATCTCCCTTCCCTTGCTGAGTATCTGCACAGAGCCACCTCCTTCCATTGTGAGCCATACATCTCCTGGCTGTGAGGGAGCTGCAGGAGATTTAGGGTCCTCTTACACGGCCCGAAGTGGGCTGTGTAAACGAGCTCCGATTAGTGAGACAGCTTGTTGATCGGCACTTGTTTGTGTCTTTCACAAGGAGCTAGTATATGGACGAGCGCTCGGTACTATGATCGCTCATCCCCATACGGTATCATGACGGCAGCCCGTCTCCCTGTTTACACAGGAAGATCTGCTGCCGACAATGATAATATTTTGCACTGCATATACTATATAATCAGCCGATGAACAAGTGTTTGCTCATTCATCGGATGATCATTGCCCTGTTCACTCAGGGCAATGATTGGGAATGAGTGTTCTGTGAACGCTCGTTTGCCCGATAATTGGCCCGTGTAGAAGGGCCTTTAGGCAATCCTAATAATAAAGACATAGGGTAAGGCCACACAGTGTGTCGTTGACGCGGTTTTTGTCTCTGTAAGGGTATGTGCACACGTAGTGACCAAAAACGTCTGAAAATCCAGAGCTGTTTTCAAGGGAAAACAGACCCTGCTTTTCAGACGTTTTTTGACCAACTCGCATTTTTCGTGCCGTTTTTTACATCCGTTTTTGGAGCTGTTTTCATTGGAGTCTATGAGAAAACAGCTCCAAAAACGTCCAAAGAAGTGTCCTGCACTTCTTTTGACGAGGCTGTATTTTTACGCGTCGTCGTTTAACAGCTGTCAAACGACGATGCGTAAATAACAGGTCGTCTGCACAGTACGTCGGCAAACCCATTCAAATGAATGGGCAGATGTTTGCCGACGTATTGTAGCCCTATTTTCAGACGTAAAACGAGGCATAATACGCCTCGTTTACGTCTGAAAATAGGTCGTGTGAACCCAGCCTTATGCTGCGGTTCTGTTGCGTTTTTAAAGGAAATAATTGATGGACATAGTTTTCACCCGTGCTGAAGTTTGTGAGGTGCTTCCTGTATATAGTTCATTATAAGGCATTGCAGAACTTTTAGAAAAAACGCCAGCAGTTCAGCAATAACATTGGCACCGCGGTCATTAACTGCATGCAGTCAGACATTATGAAGACACGGTCAACTGCACAAAAAACACATTGTAATATAATAGTAGCCGTCTGTCCATAACAAACATTTCACCATTGACTTCTATTGAAAAATGACTTGCTGCGGTTTAAAAACGCAACATAAAGGCAACGTGGCCGCACCGTGTGGCCTTACCCATACGCCTCACACTGGAAGGCAATAGCTCTGGACTTACACTCAACAGGGTAAGGGGGAGAACACTGCAGAGATACTAGCATTACACAGGGCTAAGGCTTCATTCACATCTGCGTCCTGGTTTTCCGTTGCTCTGCTCAGTTTATATGTATCACTGAATTCTAGATCAAGTATATTCACTTTTACCTCAAAATTACTGACTGAACGTCAATATAGGGATATATCACTATATTGACGCTCAGTCAGCGATATGTTCTGCTCCGTCATAGGAGCAAAACAACAAAGAATCGGAAGCGCCGGATCCGTTCTATAACTGATACCAACGGACAGGGCGCAGAAGTGAAGAGCAACATGCGCATTTGAGGTCTGTTTTGGTGATTTTCACAGCATTGGCCCACAATTGCAGGGCTCTGAGGTCAGATAGTAAAACAAACCCCCAAATAGTGACCCCTATTTTGGAATCTACACCCCTTAAGGCATTTTAAGGGGTGTAGTGAGCCTTTTGACCTCACAGGTGTTTTTTCATTAAACATTAATGCGCAGCCGATGGTGCAAAAGCGAAAATTGCAATTTTCCACTATGCCATTTTAGTTCACAATATGTTGTGCCCAGTTTGTGCCACCAAAGACAAATAACTCCTAAAATGTTAAGCGGGTTCTCTCGGGTATGGCGATGCCATAGATGTGGACGTGAACTTCTGTTTGGTCAAGCTGTAGGGTTCTGTTTGGGGTTTTGCTGGTATTTCAGTTTATAATGTGGGGGTATGTGTAATCTGTGCGGGGTACGTCAGGGCATAATAAGAGGGTATAATAATGCGTTAAATAAATAATAATTCATAGATATGTGGCCGGTGTCGCACTGATAAATGGTGTCAGATCTTATCCGCTTTTGGAACGCTCTGCACATTTTGCATCGCCATATTCTGAAACAGTTTTTTTTTTTTTTCAACACCGGAGCTGTGTGAGGGCTTATTTGTTGCGGGACAATCTGTAGTTTTCAATGGTACCATTTTGGGGTACACAATTTTTTGATCACTTTTTATTACATTTTTTTGCCCTGCAAGGTGACCAAAAACAAGCAATTCTGATGTTTTTTTTTTACAGTGTTCACCTTGGGCTATAAACGACCATTTTACTTTATTCTGCGGGTTGATACAATTATGCCGATACCATACGTATATAGTTTTTTTTATGTTTTGCAGCGTTTACATAATAAAATGACTATATTCTGAGAGCCATACATTTATTTTTTTTTTCTTCAGTAAAAAAAAGCTGTGTAAGGCCACATTTTTTGCCGGACCGGTTGTAGTTTATTGGTACTGTTTTGGAACACATGCGACTGATCACTTTTAATTCCATGTTTTAGGAGGGGTGGTGATAAAAAAAAAAAATAATTGCGATTATGGCAGGTTTTTTTTTGCGTTGTTCACTGTGTGGGAAAAATATCTTTATAGTTTGGGTCGTTTCGGACGCGGCGATACCAAACCTGTGTACTTTTAAAGTTTTCATTTTATTATAGGAAAATATGCGGTGTTTGTTTTTATGAACTTTTTTCTTTTTACACTTTTATTCAACTTTTTTTTATTTTTGTCCCACTAGGGGACTTAAGGGCCTGCACCTCTGATCTCGGGCATCCTACAAATGTGTTTTTGCATCCGCGATTTACCTGTAAATCCGTGGGTGAATTGTGGACCCATCATTTATATGTGCCCATGCACACAACCGTGGTCCGTTCATTGGCCGGGAGCCTGGACCGCAAAAAGGTAGGACATGTCATTACACCTGTGCCGCATTCACGGGCTGTGGAAACCACAGTCGTGTGCATGAGCCCATAGAAATGAATGTGTCTGCAATTCACCCTCAGATTTGCAGACTTCAAAACACGTTTGTGTGCACGAGGCCTAAGGCCTCGTGCACACATCCGTAGCTGTGTGCACGGCCCGTGATTGCAGCACGGGCAGCCGGAGTGTCATCCGCTGGCCGCCCGCCCGCAAATCAAAGACCATGCACACAGAGATTTCAATGAGCCTGGACCGCAAATGTAGCTCGTATAATGACATGTCGATTCATGGAAACCACAGTTGTGTGCATGGGCCCATAGAAATGAATGGGTCCACAATTCACTCGCAGGTTTGCAGGTAAATTGTGGCCGCAAAAACACGTTCGTGTGCATGAGGCCTAGGGATTTTCTTTTTTCAGTGTTGTGTTCACGCTGTAAAAAAAACGCAACATTTGCTATTGGTTGCGGGTTTTACCCTAATGTGGAAAACCTAAAACAAAAAAGCAGAGATTACGCAAATACAATTGACATGCTGCGGTATAAAAACAAAAAAAAAAAACGCATCGCAGGTGAATTTCAGCGGGGTTTTTTTTTTACTCATTATTTACACAGCGTGTGTATGAGATCTGTTCAAATCTCATTCACTTTGCTGCTACTGTATTATGAGGCAGATTTTCCGCAATTAAATCAGTTGCGAAAAATCAGTACTTAGTCTACGTGTGAACTTACCCTAAGGCCCCATGCAGACGACCGTAAAAAACCTCCGTTTTTGCAGACCGCAAAAATGGACGCATTCACTTTCATTGAACGCGGGCACCTTTCCGTAGCCCTATGGATGGGAGTCCGTGCCATAGAATTGTTCCGAAAATTATGGAACATGTCCGTTCTTTTGCATTTTGCGGGCCATTCTCCATACTTTGTATGGGAGCACTGCCTGAAAATGCGGGTGGCAGTTGGCGGCCGCCCGTGCCTGCAATCGCGGGCACGGTTGTGTGCATGGGGCCTTAGACTGTGTTTGTACAGTTTAGAGTTTAAAATGTATTATGATTTATAAAAGTCCAGGTGAAAATTGAGATGGGGACTGTTTTATGCAGCATTCTGCAGGCTTAAAACGTCATAATAGATTTTTTCTAGATGATATTTGGTTTGTTTTTTTAAAGGGTTATTCCATCCAAAAACATCTTGCACCTGTTCAGTGGATAGGTAATTGTTAGATCGGTGGTGGTCTGAACCCTGGGTCCCCGATCCCCACCAGCTGCATGACCATAGAATGAGGCATTTGGATGGAGCGGTGGTAAAGCATGCCACTCAATTCAAACTCTATGATTGGGATAAACAGCCGAGCGCTGCGCAGACTTCCGCTACTGACGTTTAGAAGAACATATTGCAAAAGGTGATACTAAAACTGGAAAACAAATACTTGTGATTATGGGTTTTGGATACCGGCACAGTGGGAGTTCGAAAACCCGTAGATATCATGAATATCTCGGTGTCTGAGCAGCTTTATTATTGAAATAAATGATACACAGAATCCAGGATTTTGATGCAGCACTTGTTTCAGTGCATCAGAAAACTTTCCATACAACTTTCCTAGAAGCGACCCTTGTGAAAAAGTACACATTCAAATTGTCTCTAAATTTATTAAATATATTTGTCAGATGCAATTATTTTAAATATGAAAGACTCAGCTTTTGGCCAATGCCAACACAAAGATTCACACAACGGTTTAAATAGAGGGGCAGAAACCGGCTAAAGTGATTTCATCCAATATCTGCAGAATTAATTCTCTTGAAAAGTACAACATATATACAGCTATAAATTAATTCTAAATAGATTTTCTGTTTCTGCTTTCATCTCTTTGTTCTAAAAGTCTTCAGATTCCAGTATAGTTAGTTGAATAATCAGGCCACAGTCTCAAGGGATGTGGCTCCTTGGTGCGCAGGAGGTCCGTTTCATTCCAACGGCTGGAGAGCATGTAATATCCTAGATGAGAGGGAAAAGTCTATGGGCAGCGTAGTGGGGATTGTGGGAAGAAGCCGAGCAGAGGTTCAGTCCTGCTTCAATATCGACCAGTGCCGGAAAATGTCAAGAGGATTGTGCATTGACATTTCTGAATTTTTTTAATCACATTGAAGTTGAAGAGTCCATAACGCACTAGGAAACAATGCGCTTCAGGCCCCCCTAGCAGGAAACGAGGCCACGTGTCTCTTGGAACAAGGTGTATTGCCAAAGATTTCCAGCTACTTTGAATATCTGCAAGGAAGAGACAAACTACTAAGCATGTGTTTTGAAGCTGTAGATCTTTTTTACACTTTTGGAAACGTAATTACACTGTTAAGTCTGGCGTTCCCTATTATAATGATTGGTGGAAAGTTCTGGGTGTTTAGCATTTCATTTTAATAGGCCTATATCACACGCAGCACATTAAAGGGAACCTGTCAACCACTTCTATATCGGTCTCCTAAAAGTGCTCCAACCGTGATATAGGTGCGGAAATTGCTAAACATATCCCATATAGTAAAGATTACCTTAGAAATAGTAGTTTCGTTTGCAAATTCATTGAAAAGTGCCAACTGGGCATATCTTGAACAGGGAAGTGTCCTGTGATCTCAGAGCAAATCCCAACCAGTTTGCCTTGATTGACATTACCTCAGCATGACCGACATGATCTGGTCTGTTATTCAAGACAAGCTGGTCGGGTTTAGGCTCTGAGTTCATGGGACAGTTCCCTGTTCAAGATCCACCCACTGGTAGCTTCTCTATTTTTATACCACACAGATATGGTTAAAATGGCACATGTGGGGTTAGTGACTGCATCCATTTTTTGATCTTGCACTCCTCCCATTCTGCCCTGGGTGATTTTAATTTGTTTAATGCTGGTTCCTACCATCCCCAAGAATATGTAGGTTTAGTCCCAGTTCTGTTCCCACCTCAGAGTTCGCCTTGACGTGGCAGGTAGGCTCACACAATTTGATCAAAATGTGCGCTAAGAACCTCCTAAGAAGTAAGGAGATTTAGTGGCTTATGTGGCATTAGTAGTCGTAGTGTGCTGTCGCCATTTTCTTGTGTGCTGTATAAAATGGCACATGCGTATTTACTGGCACTATATATTGTGTTTAGAACACTTTAGAGGGCATAAACCTGTTGACAGGTTCCGTTTAGGCTATGTTCACACTAAGTATTTTGGGGGAGGAATATCTGCCTCAAAATTCCGTTTGGAACTTTGAGGCAGATATTCCTCTCCCTGCACGCTGATTTTCGCGGCGATTATCGTGCCGTTTTTCGCCCGCGGCCATTGAGCGCCGCGGGCATAAAACAGCGAGAAGTACGCTTTCTCCTGCCTCCCATTGAAGTCAATGGGAGGTCAGAGGCGGAAGCGCCCGAAGATAGGGCATGTCGCTTCTTTTTCCCGCGAGGCAGTTTTACGGCTCGCGGGAAAAAGACGCCGACGCCTCCCATTGAAATCAATGGGAGGCGTTCTCGGGCCGTTTCTGCTGAGTTTTGCGACGCGGTTTCCGCGTAAAAAAACTCTGCAAAATACCCCGTGTGAACATAGCCTTAAATAGAAGCCGCATTCTAAACTTAGAAAATCGTACTGGTGTGAACAAAGTCTGAGCAAAATGCGCTTTCTAGCATCAGCTACCAAATATGTCATCCATTGACACACTATGGAAACATGCACATTACTGGCGACGTAAATGCCTGGATAATGTCATATTAGATCACGTGATTATATATTCTTATTAAAGGGAATTCTTTAGGCTACATTCAGACGAACGTGTCCGATTTTTCAAGTTTGCATATTGTCATCAGTGTGCTTTGCATGTTTTTCCCGTCTGTGCAAGCTTTTTTTTTTTTTCATCTCTTTCGTAACTGATGCGTGAAACACAGACAGCACGCGGATGTCGTCCGCGTGCTGTCCGTTGTTTTCACGCACCCATAGACTTCAGTGGGCGACTAGGTGCGCAAAAAACGCACCAATATAGGACGTGCAGTGAGTTTCACACAACGGACACTCACTGTGTGAAAACTCATGCATGTCTGAATAGCCCCATTGAAATGCATGGGTCAGTGTGCTGTCAGTTGTTTCAACGCACAACACACGGACGAGGAACACGCTCATCTGAATGAGCCCTCAGGCAGCATGTTATAGAGCAGGAGGAGCTGAGCCGATTGATGCATAGTCTTGTAGTAAAAGATTCAGTATAACCTGTTATTTATTGATCCAAATATACCTCTGCACATTCTGACCTTAGGAGTCCAGCGGGCGGTCCTACTCAGTGATTTCCCGTTATTCTATGAGTGCAAACTCATACAGGGATAGGCTGGTAAATACTGAGCAGAACCACCCACTGGACTCTGATGGGAACACCCCTTTAAGAGACCTTTATGGCATATCGATAGGATATGCCATAAGTGTCAGATGTGGGCCCCATCTCTAGGACCAGCACTTATCTCTAAAACAGGGGCCCCTAAACCCTGTTCTAGGTTTCTGTGTTCCGGCTGAAGTGTGTGATTCCCGACCATGAAGAAAAAACACGTCACTCACTGAGCTACACATACTAGTGAATAGCAGTGAAGGAAACAGCTTAGCATGAAAGCTAAGCGGTTTTCTTCTTCTTCATGATCGGGAATCACAAACCTAAGCCTGAGTACACAGCGGTAGAAGGGGGTTTATGGGGTCCCGTTGTAGAGATAAGTAGGCCGCAAATCTATCTGACATTTATGGCATATCTTGAGGATATGTCATAAATGTCCCTGATAGTAAAACCCCTTTAAAGAAGAGGCTCTGTCACCAGATCATAAGTGCCCTATTTCCCACATAATGTGATCGGCGCTGTAATGTAGATGACAGCAGTGGTTTTTATTTTGAAAAACTATAATTTTGAGGAAGTTATGAGCAATTTTAGATTTATGCTAATTACTTTCTTCATGCCCAACTGGGCGTTTTTTTACTTTTGACCAAGTGGGCGTTGTAAAGAGAAGTGTTTGACGCTGACCAATCAGCGTCATACCTCCATTCATGTCCATTTGTACTCCGCACCGTGTGATCTAGCGAGATCATGCTGTGCGGTCACATACACCCACATTAACTTTACTGAAGTGTCTTGACAGTGAATAGACATTGCCTCCAGCCAGGACACAATGTCTATTCACACTTCGGTAAAGTTTTTGTAAGACTTAGTGGCTGCACAGCGTGATCTCGCGAGATCACGCTATGAATGACAACAGTAGCGTGATCTCGCGAGATCACTCTGTGCAGCGATTAAGTCCTACACAAACTATACTGAAGTGTCGGAAGTGTGAATAGACATCACCTCCAACCAGGACGCGATGTCTATTCACTCAAGACACTTCAGTAAAGTTAATGTGGGTGTATGTGACAGCACAGCACGATCTCGCGAGATCGTGCTGTGAGTACAGATGGACATGAATGGAGAGAAGTGTATGACGCTGATTGGCCAGCGTCATACACTTCTTTACAACGCCCACTTGGTCAAAAGTTAAACGCCCAGTTGGGCATTAAGTAATTAGCATACATCTAAAATTGCTCATAGCGTGGTCAAAAATGAGTTTTTCAAAATAAAAAAACATTTCTACATTACAGCGCCGATCACATTATGTAGGAGATAGGGCACTTATAATCTGGTGACAGAGCCTCTTTAAGCATAGAAAGAGCAGGGATTTAGATCAATACATTACAAGTTATACTCAATATTTTCCCACCAAACTATACATCAATCTGCTCAGCTTCTCAAACTCTATAACCTGCTGCCTACAGATTGGACTGCATTTTCAACATGTCAGGTTCCCTTTAAAGGGGTTATCTGGAGAGATAAAATTGATGGCCTAGCCTCAGGATAGGCTAGGAAAATGTGATCGGGGGGAATCGCCCTCTCAGCACCCCGCCAATCAGCTGTTTTGAATGTGCTGTACAAGTGTGGCTTTCCCTTCATTCTTTTCACTGCTCCATACTGTCAAAATGCGGTCACGCTTGTAGCAGCGGTTCATAGTATTACAGGTTTCTCCTATACGCTTGAATGGAAAAAGGCGAATACTGTGAACTGCCGTTACAAGTGGATCAACGTGTCCGTTTTGCACGTGTAAAAAATGCAGCGTTTTTCTTGCGTTGCAGTTCCGTGTGACATCAGTGTACGGTGCGCGTCCGTTTTTTTATGTCCGCAAAAAAAACCGATGGTGTTTTTCTTTTCTCATTTCTTCAGCAACTGTTGCGTGAATCACGGACAGCACACGGATGACGTCCGTGCGTGATGTGCAAAAAACGCACAAGAATAGGACATGCAGTGAGTTTCACACCGCAAACACGCTGCGTGGAAAAACACAATGTCTGAATGGCCCCATTGAATTGCATAGGTCCATGTGACGTCAATTGCTTTAACGCGCATAACACGGACGTGAAATACGCTCGTGTGAATAAGGCCTTATAGTATTGAGCAGCGTAAGCAATGAAGGGGAAGCAGAGCACCACAGCCCCTTCAAACAGTTTATCGGCAGGGGTACTGAGCGTCTGACTCCCACAGATCAGCAACCTTCAGCACTCCAGCTGTTGAAAAACTACAACTACTAGAATGCCCTGACAGCCAAAGGCTTTATTATTCCAACCAAAGTCTCTGGGCATTCTGGGAATTGTAGTTTTGCAACCGCTGGAACGCTCTAAATAATAAACAAACTATTCCTATAAAAGTCTGATATTCACATGGACACTAAAGCACAATTTTACTGAAATTTTAAAGTAACATCTATAGTGTAACTGTGTGCAATCTATTGCTCCAATATTGAATGCTTCCCATCAAAGACGGTTTTATATTCAGATACATGACTATTTATGCTAAAAAAAAAAAAACATCTTAAAGATGGAAAGGGCTAGACAAGTCCTAGGACGTGTACCTAGAAATTTGCTGCTGGTGCCTAGAACTTAATGCAGAACACTGCAGGTAAAGTCTATAGAGCTGGAATGTATGTACCTGTGCTTACTCCATTCTCATAAGCAAAGACTAGCCATGCATTGAGGCCTGGACTTCAGTTAATCTGTTACAACTCGGGGTACCCATCCTTTGTGCTCTCTGGTATAAGTCAGAGTCCCCAAAGTAACGAGCTCTGTATAGTAATCCTTCCTCTGAAAGTATATATAAAAGAAAAAAAGTCAGTGGATTCACAAACACATCAAACATACACTGCTGAAAACATTTTCCATTTTCCATTCAAGTTGAGTAATATGGGATTTCTGTGTATTTAAACCTTTAAAGGGGTTGTCCATCTTCTGACAATTGATGACCTATCCACTCGATAGGTCATCAGTGCAGGTCCGACACCCCGCACAGATAAGCCGCTCCGGTGGCCTTCAGGCACCAGATGTGGCACATAATGCTACGTACGGAGCCTAGAAGCAGTTTGCTCCGTACCTAGCATAGCGGCCGTGCTGCAGGTCTGCGCTTATTCACTTGAATACAGTACTGCAGCTCTGCTGCTATTCCGGGGCCGGAGCGAACTGCTTCCGGCTCGTACTCAGGTGTTTGTAGGCACCGGACCAGCTGATCTGTGTGGGGCCCAACAGATAGTAATACCACACAAAATAGTTACTAGTTCACATTTCCCATATGTCTACTTTTCGTTTGCATCGTTTTTTGAACATTCTTTCATTTTTCTAGGACGTTACAAGCAGCAATTTCTCATATTTTAAAAAGCCTCTTTCTTTTAGGTACCAGTTCAGTTCTGAAGTGGCTTTGAGCACCTTCTATATTAGAAACCCCAATAAAACACCCCATTTTAAAAACTAGACCCTCAAAGTATTCAAAACAGCATTTAGAGTGTTTCTTAATTTAGAAAAACGATCATTTTTGACAGTTATGAACTATATTAGCTTTATGCCAATTCGTTTCGTAATGCCCAACTGGGTGTGTTTTTACTTTTTGAACAAGTGGGCGTTGTACAGAGGAGTGTATGATGCTGACCAATCAGTGACCAATCAGCGTCATACACTTCTCTCCATTAATTTATTCTGCACATAGTGATCTTACTAGATCACTATGTGCAGCCACATTCTCACACACACTAACGTTACTGAAGTGTCCTGACAATGAATATACATTACCTCCAGTCAGGATGGGATGTGTATTCAGAATCCTGATACTTCGCTAACGTTTGTGGTTGATTTACAGCACAGCAGGCGTAGTCTTGCGAGATTAAGCTGTAAACTGTTATTTACAGCGAGACTACGCCTGCTGTGCTGTAAATCAACCACAAACGTTAGCGAAGTTGTCAGGATTCTGAATACACATCCCGTCCTGACTGGAGGTAATGTCTATTCATTGTCAGGACACTTCAGTAACGTGTGCGTGCGTGCGTACACGGTGATCTAGTTAGAACACTATGTTCAGAATAAATGAATGTAGAGAAGTGTATGACACTGATTGGTCAGCGTTATACACTTCTCTCCACAACGCCCACTTGGTCAAAAAGTAAAACACGCCCAGTAGGGCATTAAGAAAGTCATTAGCCTAAAGCTAATATAGGTCATAACTCCGTCACAAATGATCGTTTTTCTAAATAAAAAACACTGCAGTAATCTACATTACAGCGCCGATCACATCATGTACAATATAGGCCACTTATAATGTGGTGACAGAGCCTCTTTAAGGGGTTAAGGAAGTCAGTCACAAGGTTTTACCCCTACAAACCACCTTATCTGACATTAAAAGATCTTAAGTTTTAGCAATTGGTCCCTTGTAGTGCTGCATACTTTATAAAACGAACCTCGAAAAACTCCTGCGTCGTAAGGTAATGAGGGCTCAAGTTTCCTGGTGAAACTTCACGGAGGGATCCATTGATTAACGTGGATGATGCCTCAGAACCGTTTCACGCGTCTCTCCAGCAGAGAACTGACGCATGCTCAGTGTTTTTCCCTTTTGTGGCAAAGAAATCCTTGTTCTGTGCATGCACCGCTCTCCATCAATGAGAAAACCAATTACTCCAGAAGTGACAAGGGGCCTGGCACTTGCACAGAACGACGATACATTTGCCCACAAAAGGGAAGACCGTGAACACGCACATGCTGGTTCCCTGCTGGAGGGGCTGTGGATGATGATGACGTAGACAAAGAGCTGGCTTAGCGAAGATTCACCAGGATACTTGGAAGGTCTGGATACTTCCAGTGGACAGTTGAGCCCTCTTTAGTATACGGCACAGGGGTTTTTCTAAGTTCATTTCATACGGTATGCGGCGCTACAATAAGCTATGACTTTAGAAGGGTCTTTTCATGTCAGACAAGATGGTAGATGCAAAACGTGGTGAAAAGCTAGGCAATGTCATCCTGTACTTACTCTGCTGCTTCTCCTTCCAGCAGTTATTCCTTAGATTGGCTATAAAGTCTTCTTCTACACTTCTTTCTACATTTCTTAGATTATTACCAGTATATTCCTCATCAAAGCTTTCAGACACAAAAAATGGGAGCTTTAGATGTTCAGTGACCCTCTTGTGTATATGACCCACAGACCTGTAAATGAAAGAAG
Organism: Rhinoderma darwinii; assembly: GCF_050947455.1. Classification (NCBI taxonomy): domain Eukaryota; kingdom Metazoa; phylum Chordata; class Amphibia; order Anura; family Rhinodermatidae; genus Rhinoderma; species Rhinoderma darwinii. The sequence continues at coordinate 55,090,435 of NC_134697.1, read as the reverse complement.
AAATTACACAGAGGAGTTAATTTTTTTTCATGATTTCTGTGGTGTATACAGGGCTGCAACTGTCTGTATTAAAAGTACATTTACAAGGCAAAATGTTCTCACACCACTAATAAGCAATAACCTATTCCCGAAATGACCAAGAATCTGATATGCTCAAACAACTACTGTCGTACACACTAAAGCCAATTTTGTTTGATACAGTAGGACATTTATTGTTAATCATTTTATGCATTTACACTGGGTAATTATTATTCACTCACAATCATTAGCAATAGATAAAAAACAAAATCAGCAAAAAATGCCACTTTCTCTCACTCTGAATTTACTTCTTAAGGGGGTTTTACACAGGACGATTATCAGGCAGAGTAGCGTTAATATAACACTCGGTGCCCATAATTGTCCTGTGTAAACGGGAACGATCAGCAGATGAACGAGCAAACGCTTAATCATCTGCTGTTTGTATAGTTTTAAAAAAGTAAACGATTATTGTTGTCGGCAGCACTTCTCCCTGCGTAAACAGGGAGACGCGCCGCCGACATAACGTATGGGGACGAGCAATGAGTAACGACAGCTCGTCCCCATCCACAGCTCCGTCTGACAGGAGCGAGCAAGCAAACGCTGATTAACGATATCTCTTTGATCAGCGCTCACTGCACTGGCCGGTGTAAAAGGGCCTTTAATCTCTCACATTGAGGTGCTGGATTATCAGCTCACTGAAGGATCAGATTACAACTTCCCATAGAAGTCCATGGGTAGGGGAGGGGGAGAAGGGAGATAAAGCAGAGTTAGAGAAAGGCAGAGAGAGATACACAGAGATGCATGTCTTCCCAATGTGTGAAATGTATGGCAGACATGATAGCAGTTTGGCTCCACCCACTAGCTCAGGGAAAACTGAAAATTAAAGTAACTGACATTTTAAGAAGTCTCATAAAAGCTTTTAGTGTCATGTCAGATTACAACAATTTCGCTTCTGCCGCTTAGTTTTAGCTTTCAGCGCTTGGACCCCCACTGATCAAAACTTCTGACATGTCAAAAGTTTTATAAAAGTTTAGTTACACTTTAATGATATAGCCTGCAGGATACAAGTCCTATAATGGCCAGAAATCGTGTTATTTCTCATGTACATACATATGATAGTTTATTCTGAAAAATCACCTGGCAGGTTAGATATGCTTGGTGCCATTTCACGTACATGTAGGTGACAGATAGCGCGGGCTCACGGGTTGAACGCACTCCATACTTAGCAGGTTTTGGCTTTATGTTAGAGCCGACCCCCCCCCTGCAACGAGCGGAATGGAAGATCATTTAGATTCCGCCCATTTAACCACTTAGATGCCATGGCCGCTATTGACCACGGTATCTAAGCCGTAACAATCGGGAGAGGGCGGCACCTCCGACCACCTAACCAGGAAGTGTCCGGGAGGCAGCGGAGCAGAGTAAGCTAGAGCGGGGTTTAGAGGGCCTCGTTCTAGAGATAGGTGCGCGACCCAGAGGTGGGACTTGCACGTATTAGGCTTTTATGGCATATCCTGTGGATATGCCATAAATGTCCAAGATGGGAAAACCCCTTTATCATGATTTTCACAGGCTCCTATTATACTGCAATACATTAGTATTGCAGTATATCGCTCTGGCTCCCTAAGGGAATTTAAAAAAAAAATATTACAGTTAGGTTTTTATCCCTAAAGTAATGCTAAAAAAATAATAAATATAACTAGCATCGCCACACTGGTGAAAGTCAGAGCTATTCTAATATGTTATTTAACCCGCTCGGTAAACAGAGTAAAAATAAAATAAAACCGCCAGAATTGCTGTTTTGTGATCACCTCAGCTCTCAAAAAAAATTATTCAAAAAGTTAAACACTCATGTACCCCAAAAATGGTACTAATTAAAACTACAGCTCACCCCCCCCCCCCCAAAAAAAAAAAACAACAAATAAGCCCTCATAAGTGTTATGGCTCTCGGAATATGGCGACACAAAACACTTTTTTTGTTAACAAATTTTTTCTATGTAAAAGTGGTAAAACATAAAAAAAATCTCAATTTGGTATCTCTGTAATTGTATTGACCCGTAGACTAAAGTTACGTTGTTTTTACCGCACGATAATCGCAGTGAAAACTAAATTGAAAAAAACAATGCCATGAAAAACTAAAACTCATCCCGCAAAAAACAAGCCCTCATACAACTATGTCGACGGAAAAATAAAAGTTATGGCTTTTGGAAGGCCGAAAATAAAAAAATTAAAATTGTCTGCGTCTCCAAGGGGTTAAGGTAGTTGATTGTCGTGTTATTTACAATGACCTCCAATGTGAATTGGCCTTCCAGTCATAATTAGGTTTGGCCTCTCGTGTATACATAACCTTTTGTATCTCCTAATACAAGGACACATTGCAAGCTCTTAGTGCAAATAATGTACGCTGACTGCTATCCTGCAGAATCAGCCCTTGGCTGTAACGGTTTAATAAGGCTGGTGGTGGCGGTACCAAGCCGCACAAGATAGAAGTCGGAAAAACAAGGTACAAAGTCTTTCAGAAAGTCATTAAAATGGGTTTAACCCATCAGGACAACTGTCCATCTTCCCTATCCAGGCATATAAACATCATAAAATGCTCAGGACTCTCCTATTAGCCAAAGATCTCAGCGCGGTAATGTATTAGATCGTTCCCCATTGATATCAGGTAGTCTCCATGTAATAGTACATTTTGCTGCAGGGAAAATATGGCCATTCCAGCAGCTTCCACTGCCAATAACTAATAATTTGTACAGTTAGAAATACCAGAACCCCATTGGAACCAGACTCACAGCGTTATAAGTCCAGCTGGATTCATCAGTAAAGTGTTACACTTAGAGGAAACACCACTGTATATACGTACGGTCTGTGGCTCAGGCTGTAAGGCGGATTGGACACCATCATTTGACTTAGGGCAGACACAATTATCAGGATCAGAATGGGCATCAACTGAACAAACATTCCAAGACTTCCCTGGGCAGAAAGATAAGTTATTCACAGTTTTAATATATAAAATCTGGAAACTATGGTCTATTTATACTGTGAGCCTGACAAAAAGCATTGATAGAATCTGGTTACATCTCTGCTGTCAGAAGAGGACACAAAAAGCAGATGTTAGCAAAAGGAAAGGAAGCTACATGTGTCAAGCTGCCCACAGTAGTGCACGGTACAGTGACCCCAGCCTAATGACTATAGACTAAGGCCTCGTTCACATCTGCGTCAGGGTTCCAGTCACGGGTTCAGTTAAACCTTTCAGTCAGGGGAACCCAAGAACGGAAACCATAGCTTTCCTTTTGCGTTACCATGGATTTCAATGGTAATGCTTCCGTTGCAAAAGGTTTAGTTTGTCTCCGTTCCGCAAGGTTTTTTTTTTTTTTTTTTTTTGCAGAATCCATAGCGTAGTATCCGTTCTTGGGTTCCCCTGATGGAAAGGTCTAACAGAACCCATGAACACGGATGTGAATAGGTCCTAAGTTTTATCAAAAGCAAAACAGACAAAAATGTTTTACATTTTTTAGCTCCATACATTTGGCATACATACAGCTTGCTGTCAGCATTTACTTGGGGCAGGTACCTGTAATTCCATGTCAAAATTTGAATATAAGGCCTTATTTACATGTGTGTTAAACGTCCGTGCGACGATTGTTGAAACAACGGCCGTCCCACGGACCTTTGTAATTCAATGTGGCGGTTTCAACAAACCGTGTGAAGGGTTCGTGAGAAAATAGGACATGGCCTATCTTTTTCACGCTTCACACATCCCTCCATAGACTCCTCTATGGGGGATGCGAGACATCTCGTCCCGCAGCGCAGATCACAGATGCACCTCGGACGTGGAAAAATGCAGTTTTTCACATCTGAGATGCACAACGCTCGTGTAAATAAGGCCTAAGACTGTGGATCAAGTAGAGACAGAGCAATGTTATTCTTATAATTCACTTCAAATATTAAGAATTTATATTGCAAGTGTAGAATTCAATTAGTCTTTCCTGACCATCTGGCATGATATCTGTACTGTGTACTCCCTACCTTACAGATACAGGCATCAGTCCTAGAGCGCCCTCTAGTGGTCAAACAGACTTTACACAGTACCGGAATCATTTGGAAGCGCTGATCAATTTCATATACACAGAGTACACTTACTTCGCCTTGGTGTTCTCGTCTTTCTGGTCTCTGAGAGTACGTGTAATGCATTCGGCCATTGCTGTACACATGAACATTACCTAAAAGTAAAAAAATAAAAAATAAAATCTGACTAAATAATTGCACCAATACAAGTAGTTTGGATTCTCTCTTTACAGCTAAAGATTGAAAACATTTTAGCCGTAAAAGGAACTTACTAGAAGGAAATCCTCCTCCAAAGAACATATTGAAAAGGTCTTCAGGGGAGATGTCCGCTTCAAAGCCTCTGTGGAAGTCGGAGTGTCCATGTCGTGATGCGCTGACCTTCTCATCTCCAAACTGATCGTACTGCTTTCTCTTGTCTGCGTTGCTTAACACTGCATATGCATTCCCAATGGCTAAAGACAAGAGCATGAAAAATGGGCGATACTGCCAATGTAGAGGAAACACAACATTTCAAGAAATCCCTAGAATAGGCTTTATTTAACATCGTGTGGCCTTCCTTCCCCCAGCGAAGACTGAATGCATCAATTAGAAAATACAATATTTAGTAAAAGTAACAAATTTGGTTTCTTCGTCTTTTAAGAGGGTTTTACACTGGGCAATTATCGTGTAGACAAGCGTCCATAGAACGCTCATTGCCGATAATTGCCCTCTGCAAACGGGAACGATCAGCAGATGAACGAGCAAACGCCTGATAATCTGCTGGTCGTATCATTTTAAAAAAGTAAAATATTATCGTTGTCGGCAGCACATCTCCCGACATGATGATAATATATGGGGACAAGCGATCGTAGTAACAACCGCTCGTCCTCATCCATAGCGCCATGTGATAGGAGCAAACCAACGCCGATCAGCAATGTCTCGTTAATCGGCGCTCGCCGCACCGGCCGGTGTAAAAGGGCCTTTACAATACATTAGCAGTATATTTTATCTGGATTGTACCACTCAATAATAAATGGCAGATAATACTTCTATTATACATATGGATAGAGAATGACTGGCATACTGCCTTGAACCTGGTGAACCTCGCAGATAACTGTAATATGTCTGCTCCGCAGAGAGACAGGAGTCAGGCTTTGTTGACATGCGTCACTTCTCCGGTCATGGGTTCCGTCAGACCTTTCCGTCAGGGGAACCCGTGAATGGAAACCATAGGTTTCTGTTTGAATTACCATTCATTTCAATTGTAACAAATCCGTCCCAAATGGTTTCCGTTTGCCACCGTTCTGTAACGTTTCCGTTGTTGACAGAATCAATAGCGCAGTCTACTAAGTTATTGGTTATGGACTACGCTAGGTCTCCATGCGATCACCTGTATTCTACGAGGGAATACAATTTCGCTGCAGCACCACCACCAAAAGAGAAAATAAAGCATTAGTCAAATCAATGAGCAGTCCTTGTAAATCACATACATGCTGGGTCCAGGATTGCCAACTGTACGAAAATTACTGGACAGTCCCTAAAAATAGGGGAATTTTGTCCTGTGTCCATAAAAAAAAAAGAACAATAATTGAATGTGTTTTTTATCAGGAAGAGCTTGTGCAGATTATTGGGTACATGCTGCTCACTTGTTCATAGCCTTATTCTAAGCTATAGACATATAATCACTAATAATATTTTTTCATTCATTATGGTTTTCTAACTGGTCCATAAAAAAAAGTGTTGTCTGTCTGTGATTTTTGGATAAATTGTCCGTTCTCCAGCTCTTCATATTCACTGTGCTCCAGCTAATTGAAGGTCCCGAACAAGAGACTCCACTTCTGGCAACTTAAAGGGAAGGTGTCACGAAAAATTTTTTTTTATATATATTATGGCTTTTAGTATGTCATTAAAATTAATTTTATTTATTTGTGTTGTACATTTTTCTTTTTTTTTACTTCTCTATGGGGGCTGCCATTTTTTTTTCCATCTCTGTATGTGTTAATTAACGACACATATAGACATGGAATACAGCACATACATCCCCATAGAGAATGCGAACAGGAGCCATTCCATTCACTATAGTGTACGCCGCTCCCACACAGACCAAAAGGAAGGTCTTCGGCAGAGCGACATCCGGCGCCATTTTCATGTGGACCAGAAGCCGCGGCCAGACAGTAAGATGACGACTTCCGGTCGCGGCTTCCGGCCATATGGTCAGACGCAGGGGCTAGGAGCGGCGGCAGGAGCAGGTAAGTTATGTTTGTGATGTGTGTATGTTAGTGTTATACTGTCTGCTGAGACCTGTATCTAATCCTCCTACACTGTGCATTTGCTCAAAAAATGGCGGCACACAGTGTAGGAGGTTTGAATTTTCAACCCCGTCCTTTCTCCTGGCACTAGCCAGGATAAAGGAGGGGGGATTGTTTGAGCACACTAGAGCGAGTGTGTCTTCTCCAATTTTGCAGCATAAAGCAATGAGGTTGCTTTACCACATGCCAATGCTGCAATTTTGGGAATTGCTCCCTCTAGTGACCAGCACATGGAAATGTTATAAATTAGAATATAACATAATATTTCCTGACTTGTGAAAAAATTAAAAAAATTAGAACAATGTGTAATCATTTAACAAAAAAAAAAAATTTCTAGCGACACATTCCCTTTAAGATGTTATGCTTTAAAAACTGTTTTTTGAAAATTACAGTTGTTTCTACCCCGTGCTTTAAGTGGAGTTCAATACTAGCAGTGCCTCAGAAAATCCCCATATTTCTATCCCACACGTTTTCTACATACAGATAAGGTATTTGCACTACCGGACGGCAGCAGCTATGATCTTTTACACTAATCAATAGGTGAAGTTCTCTAAACACACCAGCAGATGAGAATACTAAACCCCCCGCTATATACCTGCTAACCTCTTTACTTTGACACGTATTTAACTGTGAAGCGCTGATCTCTTCTTCCGCTACGTGAATGTAAGAGAAAAGTAAACACCTTTCTAAGGTCCTCAAACAATTCCATATCTCCAGCATCAACTGGCTAGTACTGGGAATACCATTACATGTACTCAATATGGCGCAAAACCGCATAGCTGTGCAATATTGCTTACTCCATTGTTTACCATCAATCTGCCGGAAGCCCTCAGCGCACAGACGGAGGCCTCCTTCGCCGCGCACAGACGGAGGCCTCCTTCGCCGCGCACAGACGGAGGCCTCCTTCCCCGCGCAGAGACGGAGGCCTCCTTCCCCGCGCACAGACGGAGGCCTCCTTCCCCGCGCACAGACGGAGGCCTCCTTCACACACAAAAATACACCACACAAATACTTGGAAAATGGTACATGTAGTTTATGGCAATTATGTTTCCGTGTTTTTGCTAAGTGTGTGGCATTTCCACGTAGCAAATCATCTGATTTAAAGATCACGTGACCCAAAAATTCCTCTTTGTAACACGTTTAGAGGAGAGAAAAAAAAAAGCAACCACCAAAGGCATGAAAAAAAATTTTTTAATCGCAACACCCTGACATTTTAAGAGGGGAAAAAATACCTATGGAGGTCTATGGGCCAAAACCATGCAAAAAATGCCAAGACCATGCCTACTATGATGTTGTAAAAACGCCATGGGCCCAAAAATTTATGTTATAAGAAAAATAAAAAGGCACTTAAAAAAAGGCCTTGTTTGTAGAGCGTTTTACATTTCCCCATTGGCTTCAAGATAACATCTGGCAGCAGCATTTGCTTGAAAACTGGGGTGTGAATCCACCCTTAAGGCTTCGTTCACATCTGCGTTGGGGTCCCGTTCTGGCTTTCCGTCAACTTAATAGACTACGCTATTGCGTCCGGTGCACAACAGACACAAACTGTAACCATGGGCACCGGATCCGTCACCATTGAAATAAGCGGTGATGGGTTGGTGTCTGTTCAGGGACCCGTTCTGACCGAAAGCTCCGACGGAACGTCACAACGGGACCCCAATGCGGATGTGAACGAGGCCTAATACAAGCACGAGGAACATTATGTGCCGGCTTCTGGTCTGTACCCTCCGAGTCACCAATTTATGACATGAACCTGAAACAGCTTTGGGCAGGTTTTTTTAAATTCTATAAAGTAGTGTCCCCCGGCGATAAACTGTTAACAGGGTGTACTGCTAGTTGTCCAGCAATCAGCTCTAATTGGGGTGGGAGAGATATTAAACTTCCTGTGTGTAAACAGAACTATTAAAAATAGACTCAACATAATGATCAGGGGGTTAACCATCATCTAAGGCCTCATGCACACGACCATAATTTTTCCCACCCGTAAATACTGGCGTAAATACGGGTCCGGTGTCACACGTATTCGACCCGTTTTGCACCAGTATTTACGAACCCGTGCCCGTAAATATGGGTCCGGTGTCACCCGTATTCCACCCGGATTTACGGGCACGTTTTTGGCGGCAAAATAGCACTGCACTAAATCGGCAGCCCTTCTCTCTATCAGTGCAGGATAGAGAGAAGGGACAGCCCTTTCTGTAATAAAAGTTAAAGAAATTCATACTTACCGGCCGTTGTCTTGGTGACGCGTCCCTCTCTTCACATCCAGCCCGACATCCCTGGATGACGCGGCAGTCCATGTGACCGCTGCAGCCTGTGATTGACCTGTGATTGGCTGCAGCGGTCACATGGCCTGAAACGTCATCCAGGACGTCGGGCCGGATGTCGAGAGGGACGCGTCACCAAGGCAACGGGGGGGGGAGACCGGACTGGAGGAAGCAGGAAGTTCTCGGTAAGTATGAACGTCTTTTTATTTTTTACAGGTTTATTCTGATCGGTAGTCACTGTCCAGGGTGCTGAAAGAGTTACTGCCGATCAGTTAACTTTCAGCTCCCTGGACAGTGACTATTTACTGACGTCGCTTAGCAACGCTGCCGTAATGACGGGTGCACACATGTAGCCACCCGTTATTACGAGAGCTCCATAGACTTCTATGGACTGTCCGTGCCGTTATTACGGCCTGAAATAGGACATGTTCTATCTTTTTCAACGGCACGGGCACCTTCCCGTGAGAAAACGGGAAGGCACCCGTCGCCAATAGAAGTCTATGAGCCCGTTATTACGGGTCGTAGTTACGACCCGTAATAACGGGAGTTTTTACGGTCGTGTGCATGAGGCCTAAAACCTCTTCCAACAATTCATTACGATTGCAGGCAATTACCATTTTTCACTAACATTCAGAAATATAATCATTTTTTATATCTTCCAATCCCGTAATAACGGGAGTTTTTACGGTCGTGTGCATGAGGCCTTACACGGAGGACATTCAAGTGAAGTTGTGCATGTGCGGTCACCTGCGACGTCAACGATAACTACAATTCCAGCCATTTAACCCTTTAAAAGGAAATGTATCGCCTACATATTTATTTTTCCGAATCTGTTTTTTGTTTGTTTTTTGGACTATTTTCTGTACAGGATTATGGGGGCTTAGGAGTCCAGTGGGTGGTCCTAATCACTGATTGACAGTCTTGCCGTGTATGAGGGTGAATACAGATAACTGTCAATCACTGTGTAGGATTGCCCACTAGAATGAGCAGGTTATACTGAATCTATTGCTACAAAAATATATAAAATCAATCTGCTCAGCTCCACCTGATCTATAACATACCGCCCGCAGATTTGTCTGCATTTTCAATGTGACAGGTTCCCTTTAAGGAGTTAACTTTTTTTTAAATGGAATAATTTATGTTTTGCGTGATCTGACAGAAATTTTATATTATATCAATGGAACAACCCCAAGAAATGCTACTGTACATGTACCTCAACCCCTTCACCACTGCTATACGGCTGTATACGTTCAGCCTGGAACAGGTTTGATGAGTGCAGCGCTGCACGCTCATAGCGCCACACACAACCACCTGTAGGTAGAACAAAAACCCTCTGTAGTTAGTGCCACCTTGGCTCCCTCTAGGATCGGAATCCCCGGCCAGCGCTCTGGGAGGAATCCCCTCCTAGAGGGAGCCCCTGCCATCTCTTCATCCCCACCGTAGATAGCACCACCCAGACTCCCTCTAGAAGCGGAATCTCCAGTGTCAGATCGCTCTGTGGCGGGGATTCCGCTTCTGGAAAAGCCCCTGGCGTCACTACCCATATATGGACAGTGACGTCAGGGCTACTCCTGGAGCGAAATCCCCGCTCTGGCAGGGGATTCCGCTTTTAGAGTTAACCCCTGACGTCACTGTCCATATATGAACAGACATCAGGGGCAACCTATAAGAGTGGAATCCCCGGCCAGAGGGATTCCGCTCCTACAGGGCGCTACAGTGGTGCGATCTACAGGAATGAGGTGCCATTTACGGGGGGCGGTAGCGCTGTCTGCAGTGGCACTATCTACAGTGGGGTGCGGCACTGTGGAATTATATCGCCACTACCTACAGGGAACACTGTGGCGTTATCTACATGGGCACCATTTACATTGGGCACTGGCACTATATGTGGGCAATGTGGCACTATCTACAGTGGTATTGTGGCACTATCTACATGGGCAATGTGGTGTGTTCAGGTGGCTGGGACAAAAAAAACCCTAACTAATAAAATTCATCAATTTTTTTTAACGTCTATGAAAAACAGATGGCAAATGGCGATTAAAAACGGTCAGACGACCGGGAAATGGATTCAAATTTTGAGACACCTTGATGCAAAACAGCCATGAAAAACTGACAGTTGATCCGTTAACTGGTGTATATATATATATCTCCAAAAAGAAAATTCAGCAGCACTCCAATGATCAAGGTGAAAAAAAGGTGAAATTTATTGAGCCAACATGGCAATGCAACGTTTCCGTCCCACCTTGGGACCTTTCTCAAGCATAGTGATACATACAAGTTCAGTGATTTATATAGTGTGTATACAATCAGTGTCATCAATCTCATTAGAATAATGAGGTTGATATATACATCTCAAAATAACGTGATACAGCAAAGAAAGAGTATCGAAGCGACATCAATCGATACAAATAGTGAAAACAATACGTTGATGTTAAAAACAACATAAAACATACATTTCTCATGCAAGAAAATATAACATTCTTTAAATCGCAATATTCACCAGCTGGGTGAGATTCAGAGACTGCACGACCACTTAACCAATCAGAACGCAGGTATTGTTGTAAGACGTATAACACTTGTCATTCACAGCCAGTATCTGTCCAGCTCCACTGCGCATGCGTCGGATCAGTCCGGACCGGATATGACGTCTCGCTATAGTAACTAGGATACCGATCGTTAGTAAACAAAGTCCTCATAATATTCAATTATATGTGGTCGATCCGTATAACCCGGAAATGACACATCGCTTCAAGAATTTAGACATATCGATCCTCCGAAAAGGCCATTACATACAGTACAGATAGAAAATATGAATTAACTAAAAAGATCTTTTGCTCATCTTGTCTTTACACAGCACCAACAGGGTAAATATACCCAAGTATTATACCTGCATGGGAATAGGCAGTTTACCGCACATCATAATTAGGGTGACAGAAGCTCATTCATAGTAATATATAAATAAACAAGTAGAATCCACACGAGGAAGACGGGATCCCGACCACATTCCGTGGGCGGCGGTCTCCGTCAATCAGGTTCGTGGAAAGAAACGCACACAACATCGTGTACGCGGTCCCAACCATATCACCTATAACCCGTGTAACGGACTCACTATATTTAAAATAATAAACATAAATATAAAAAAGAGGGAAAAGATGTGCCGTAAATATCACCCAGCCATGGGAAAGGAAGAAACTAATAAAAAATCAAATATGCTGAGAAACAGACACATTGAGCAAGAGAACATTTCAACCACCTTTCCATCGCAGATATAGCTAATATTGGTTATCGTAATATCAATAAAGTTGATCTGAAGTGGTCCTGCAGTCCCATGTTTATCTATAATAGAAAAATTATTTTGTTAAAAACATGTCAAAAATTTATGTATCACACATTTTTTCTTTTTAAAGAGGAGAACATCACCAGAAGTCGAGACACAACAGAAGGTAACAGACTCAGGGAGCAATTCTGGCTACATTAAATTCAACGTTAAGACCATTAGGTCGCAAGGTATTCAATTGGAAAATCCATTGAAGTTCACATTTATGTAGTGCCCTATGTCGATCACCACCCTTATAGGATACAGGGATATGGTCAAGGATCATAAATTTTAGATCCTTTTCAGTATGGCCATGATCAGTGAAATGTTTTGCAACAGGTAAGTCACATTTCTTTTTTCTTATTGAGTACCGATGGTTATTCAACCTCGTTTTAAAATCACATGTAGTTTCCCCTACATACAATAAATGGCAGGGGCACCAAAGTACATAAATAACCCAGTCTGTATCACAGGTTACTTACATGATGTTTAATCTTAAATAACTTATGTGTCACAGGATGATCAAAAATATTACCCCTCTGCATAAGATTGCAGTTGATGCATCTATGGCATGGGAAATTTCCTGGTCTTAAAGACTTTAATAACACTTGTGTCCCTTTTAGCTGTTGTACACCAACTCTGGTTCTAACAAGATCATCTACAATCCGTTTTGCTCTCATCATCTGACTTGGATTGTAGATGATCCGAATGATTTAGATACGTCCCTAGACCTCATGATCGCTAGTTTTGCACAAAGGGGATACCCTAAACATTTATTATATACTCACAAAATGAAGATTAAGAGTATTCCGAGGGAAACATTGACTAAACCGTATAAACACATTAAAAGCAAAAGATTACCATTCATATCTACATATGTGTTGAGCGGTAGTGTATCCAGCATTTTGAATAGACATTGGCCTATTATCAAAAATAGCTATAACCATATTTGTGAACTAAACAATCCACCCTTAATGTCTTACCGTAGATCTAAGAATCTGCGGGACAATCTTGTCAGAACCAGAGTTGGTGTACAACAGCTAAAAGGGACACAAGTGTTATTAAAGTCTTTAAGACCAGGAAATTTCCCATGCCATAGATGCATCAACTGCAATCTTATGCAGAGGGGTAATATTTTTGATCATCCTGTGACACATAAGTTATTTAAGATTAAACATCATGTAACCTGTGATACAGACTGGGTTATTTATGTACTTTGGTGCCCCTGCCATTTATTGTATGTAGGGGAAACTACATGTGATTTTAAAACGAGGTTGAATAACCATCGGTACTCAATAAGAAAAAAGAAATGTGACTTACCTGTTGCAAAACATTTCACTGATCATGGCCATACTGAAAAGGATCTAAAATTTATGATCCTTGACCATATCCCTGTATCCTATAAGGGTGGTGATCGACATAGGGCACTACATAAATGTGAACTTCAATGGATTTTCCAATTGAATACCTTGCGACCTAATGGTCTTAACGTTGAATTTAATGTAGCCAGAATTGCTCCCTGAGTCTGTTACCTTCTGTTGTGTCTCGACTTCTGGTGATGTTCTCCTCTTTAAAAAGAAAAAATGTGTGATACATAAATTTTTGACATGTTTTTAACAAAATAATTTTTCTATTATAGATAAACATGGGACTGCAGGACCACTTCAGATCAACTTTATTGATATTACGATAACCAATATTAGCTATATCTGCGATGGAAAGGTGGTTGAAATGTTCTCTTGCTCAATGTGTCTGTTTCTCAGTATATTTGATATTTTATTAGTTTCTTCCTTTCCCATGGCTGGGTGATATTTACGGCACATCTTTTCCCTCTTTTTTATATTTATGTTTATTATTTTAAATATAGTGAGTCCGTTACACGGGTTATAGGTGATATGGTTGGGACCGCGTACACGATGTTGTGTGCGTTTCTTTCCACGAACCTGATTGACGGAGACCGCCGCCCACGGAATGTGGTCGGGATCCCGTCTTCCTCGTGTGGATTCTACTTGTTTATTTATATATTACTATGAATGAGCTTCTGTCACCCTAATTATGATGTGCGGTAAACTGCCTATTCCCATGCAGGTATAATACTTGGGTATATTTACCCTGTTGGTGCTGTGTAAAGACAAGATGAGCAAAAGATCTTTTTAGTTAATTCATATTTTCTATCTGTACTGTATGTAATGGCCTTTTCGGAGGATCGATATGTCTAAATTCTTGAAGCGTTGTGTCATTTCCGGGTTATACGGATCGACCACATATAATTGAATATTATGAGGACTTTGTTTACTAACGATCGGTATCCTAGTTACTATAGCGAGACGTCATATCCGGTCCGGACTGATCCGACGCATGCGCAGTGGAGCTGGACAGATACTGGCTGTGAATGACAAGTGTTATACGTCTTACAACAATACCTGCGTTCTGATTGGTTAAGTGGTCGTGCAGTCTCTGAATCTCACCCAGCTGGTGAATATTGCGATTTAAAGAATGTTATATTTTCTTGCATGAGAAATGTATGTTTTATGTTGTTTTTAACATCAACGTATTGTTTTCACTATTTGTATCGATTGATGTCGCTTCGATACTCTTTCTTTGCTGTATCACGTTATTTTGAGATGTATATATCAACCTCATTATTCTAATGAGATTGATGACACTGATTGTATACACACTATATAAATCACTGAACTTGTATGTATCACTATGCTTGAGAAAGGTCCCAAGGTGGGACGGAAACGTTGCATTGCCATGTTGGCTCAATAAATTTCACCTTTATCATTGGAGTGCTGCTGAATTTTCTTTTTGGATATACGTATGGTCTTTGGATCGGGACTATCAGCTGGCACCCTTCATTACTGGAACCTATATACTGAATTAGAGTGCTGCCGTTTTTTCTACTGGTATATATATATATGTCGTTTTCCATTGGTAGTATTTTGAAGTACATGGGACTTATTTATTAACTTAAAAAAACAACTAATTTTGTCATTGTTTCTTGTGTTTTTTTTGGACGCCGTTCACCTGGCAGTTTTATTAATGTGTTAACCTTATTGTTTGAGTTGTTATGATCATAAAGATACCATATGTGTAGGTGTTATTTTTTTTTTATACTTTTACAAAATAAAACCACATTTTGGGGGGAAAAAAAAGTTTATTTTTTATTTTTACTGTAATAAAAAATTTTTCCCTAAACTTTATTTAACCGATTTACTTTTTTTTTGTCCCACTAGGGGACTTCACCATGCGATCTGGTGATCGCTTATATAATGCTTTGGTATGCCTCTGGCATAGCCTAATAGGCAGTTGCTGAAGGCAGACCCGGGGGCCTTTGTTAGGCCCCCGGTTGCCATGGAAACCCAACGGCGCCCCGCGATTTCTTTGCAGGGGTGCCAATGGGGTGACAGAGGGAGCTCCCTCCATCTTTCAAACACATTAGATACCGCTGCCGCTATTGACAGCAACATGGGTACACACTGGCAGTACCCACCCGATCAGAGCGTCTGATATATCAGTCGCTATGCGGGAACTTACACCTGCTTGCAGACAGATATATCAGTCGCTTGTCGTTAAGGGGTTAAAGAAGTGCATATGAGAAATGGAAAGTTTGACCTGGACACAGGGGTATCAATGACCCTTGGTCATGAAAGGATTAATAAAGTACAATTGAAAAACACACTCTGCCTGCAAAATAAAGCCATACAACTACATCAACTAAAAAAAATGTAAAAGTTACAGCTGTCTGTTTGCGGTTAGGCAAAAATCCACGAGTCTCTTAAAGGGATTCTCCTTTTAACATTGATGGCCTATCCTTATAACATCTGCCGATCAGCACAATGAAGGGGACGAGGCACTTCGTAATTGTGCGGATCAGCGAGGATCCCAGAGATCAGACTCCTAACAATGAAGTTCCCTCTGACCTTAATGGTTTAATAGAAGGGACCCCCCCCATTTAGGAACCTCATCTATTAGCTGTTGTCGAGACCACCTACACATAGTGTCTTTCACGTTTGAGAACCCATCACATCTTTGCGTTACAGGGACAGCCCACTCGTTTAGATGGGAACTATGTAATACTTAGTATCTCTTGTGCTGGCGCTGCAAGAGAAATTGTACACTTGTTGCTGGCTTTACAGATAATTTCTGGGGTTCTAACTACGGCACATCCTTTTATCATTGAGGATTCTTCTAAGAAAAAGGATGTCCAAAGTGCAAACTGCAGCATGTCCCAGTGTTTCTCTATTCTTAAAATTTCCCTTTGAACTACAAAAACTGTGCCAGAAAACCACAAGTAAAAATGTATTATGCAATGTGGTTTTGTACCGCACTTCTTCATAAAGGACATGTCCTAGAACCGCAAAAAAAAAAAAAGAAGCACAAAGCAGCTGTAAAAGTGCTTTACTTAAGGGCCTATTCACATCAGCGTCTCTTTCCGTCTGAGGTTTTCGTCGGAGGAACCCCTCAAAGGAAAGGCAAACGGAAACCTTAGCTTCCGTTTGCATCACCATTGATCTCAATGATGACAGAAATATTGCTTTTGGTTTCCATTTGTCAACATTGTGACAGGGTTCTGTTTTGACAGAATCAATAGCGCACTAGAAACCTCGGACGAAGCCCCTTAACTGAAAGCAACGCTGATGTGAACACAGCCTAACACAAGGTTTGCTAATGCACTAGTGCTGTGGTATCCTGCTACTATAGGCATGTGTGAATGTGGCCGTAGATGTTGTTCTTCAACTTCCCAGTCGGTCCTAGAACAAGAGATCTGCTTTACTACCAGCTAAGCGCTAATCAGATTTACTCTGGACTTTATCCTACGATCATATTTACCAGAAGCTTAGTCTATATGGCAAAACGAAGGATCATGGGGTATGAAACCAGATCCAGCTAAACACTGCCTGGACACGGTTTCATGAGAATAGCTACAGAAAGAAATACAATCTCTACATTGTGGATTTGCCAGAGACTTGTTTTGTATGCTGCTGAAGCGAATGTAAGGCCCCTCTCACACGGTGTTGTGAGCTTTTCATCAGAAGGACTCACGAGGTATACCACCGATGGAAGACCGCAATATATTCAACTGGGATATGACACTCACCCGCAACAGGACTGAGTGCATCACCTTTCTAAATCCTGATCCTGTGACAGGAGCTTCCCCAGGGCCAGAGTCACCAGGTAGAGCATCAGGATTCAGGGTGGGGGAGGTCTCTAAATTCTGATGCAGTGACTTAAAGAGGCTCTGTCACCAGATTTTGCAACCCCTATCTGCTATTGCAGCAGATCGGCGCTGCAATGTAGATTACAGTAACGTTTTTATTTTTAAAAAACGAGCATTTTTGGCCAAGTTATGACCATTTTCGTATTTATGCAAATGAGGCTTGCAAAAGTACAACTGGGCGTGTTGAAAAGTAAAAGTACAACTGGGCGTGTATTATGTGTGTACATCGGGGCGTGTTTACTACTTTTACTAGCTGGGCGTTGTGTATAGAAGTGTCATCCACTTCTCTTCACAACGCCCAGCTTCTGGCAGTGCAGCACTGTGACGTCACTCACAGGTCCTGCATCGTGTCGGCACCAGAGGCTACACTTGATTCTGCAGCAGCATCAGCATTTGCAGGTAAGTAGCTACATCGACCTACCTGCAAACGCCGATGCTGCTGCAGAATCATCTGTAGCCTCTGGTGCCGACACGATGCAGGACCTGTGAGTGACGTCACAGTGCTGCACTGCCAGAAGCTGGGCGTTGTGAAGAGAAGTGGATGACACTTCTATACACAACGCCCAGCTAGTAAAAGTAGTAAACACGCCCCGATGTACGCACATAATACACGCCCAGTTGTACTTTTACTTTTCAACACGCCCAGTTGTACTTTTGCAAGCCTCATTTGCATAAATACGAAAATGGTCATAACTTGGCCAAAAATGCTCGTTTTTTAAAAATAAAAACGTTACTGTAATCTACATTGCAGCACCGATCTGCTGCAATAGCAGATAGGGGTTGCAAAATCTGGTGACAGAGCCTCTTTAAGCTGCGAGGGGGGCGACTGCTGGTAAGAAAAGAGGGGAACCCGCAACAGGGGATGGAAAAGCACCGCTCTGCAGTGACGCTCCAGTGATAGCGGACCCTCTATGGGGGCAGTGACGCCACTGGTGCTGCCAGACGCATATGTTTAACAGAGCCCTCTTATGGATGCCATAAGTGTATACATTTTTTTTTTTACTGAATGCCTCTGGATTGAATTTCTATCTAGCAAACAAGGTATACCCTATGTACACCCCATGATGGAGACCATAGAAGTGCTCTTTTGGCCTCAGTTGATATTGTGGAGCCGTATAGACACGCATAAAGTGTACATCGGGAGCTTTTCTGATGTAGACGTTAAATGTAGGTCAGAAACGTAGAGTGAAAGGAGCCTACACAACCACAACCAAGGACAGAGCATGCTATGGTGAGCAACAAAACAACCCTGGACCAGGCCTATATAATCATTATCTGCAGTCCTATAAAATTAAACTTCTAGTCTCTGTGGTTAGAGGGGTTATCCAGGATTTAAATTACTACTCTTGTTTATGGGCTGTGTCTGGCATTGCAACTCAGCTGCATCTTATCTGCGATACAAAGGGTAAAATCCGCAAGTCCATCTGAACGTGTCCTTAGGCCGAGGCCAGGCGGATATTTTACATATGCTACCTGTGAATTTTACTGCAGCAGATTTCGACCTTTGTATTGCAAGGAGTGAAATACACATTAAAAACATCTGAACTTTCTCCAGCAGAATGGGCACGCTGCGAGTTTGAAAATCTTCAGCATGCCTTTAATGCATGGATTTTTTCTGTCACATAAAGACGGGGCTTTGAAAACCTCCTCAACATGCATTGTACTGTTAACTGGCACGGATATTCGAGGCGGACCCTGCACAGAAAATCTGCAACAATTCAGTCCCATCTGAACTCAACGCAGTGCCGAATCCCTCATACAACAGAAACCGCCTGCGCCTGACGCTAAAATACCTCTTCCTTACACCGTACCCGGTTCTGGAACTTTGATGCAGAGTTCACAACTTACATTACACAACAAAAGACATAATGTGTGAACCCGGCCTTAGAGTATGGTTTTTGCCCCATCTTATCTTAGAGAATAACATGGTGCCCTACCTTTAAATGCTTCAGTCGCGCCTGGAGCATGGTTTTTATCTGGATGAAATTTTAACGCTAACTTTCGGTACGCTTTCTTCAAGTCGTCTTCTGTTGCTTCTCTTGTTACACCCAAAATTTCATAATAATCTTTGCATTGTTTTATCCTATAAGTAATAAATATATTAAGCAATTTACATTGATTAAACATCATTTTACAGCAGTAGAACGTATCAACGGCAGAATAAGCTATTGAATTCTTGTATATTTTATTGTGTTAGAAGCGTTCTAATATACTTGTGTTTTTAATGCCTTGCCATATTCAAGAACTCTGCTTGCGGTCAACAAATGGATACATACTTATTTACAGCCAGAAGCTGAAAGCCTGTACTGGTTATGTTCAACTTAGAAACAGGTTCAGAGCTCTCTCAACATTGGAATATTAGACAGCTCAATTGTGGCAAGAACCATTGTGAATATGATGGTAATGTGATGAGAAAGTGTCCAGAAATCAGCGAGTAGTGAGGGATTCCTGGAATACCATATTGCTACCCTGTTAAAAAAAACAAAAAACATCACAGATCCCTTGTGCCCGATGGACTTCTCCCATCTCCTACTCCATTGGCACAGGAAGAGCGCTACATTCGAGGGGCTGCTAATATGCACGCTCATAAGAGAGATACATGTTGTACTATAGGGGCACTGTGCCTGGCATACGTGCATTGCTGGAGAAGTGACTACGGATACTCAACGAGGTTTTCCCTCTTTGGACATTCATGGCACATCCACAGGATATTCCATAAATGTCCAATAGGTTGTCGCTCCCAGTGGTGAGACCCACATCTATGTCTAGAAAAGGGCTCTCTGACCCCTGTCCTACCTTCTCTTGCTGCTCTCCGGCCACTGACGGACGTAGTGATTGGGAGTACGGAAACGTAGCATGATGAGCTGCGGATATGCAGTCAATGTCCAAGATGGGAAAGACCCTTTAAGTCATTTTATGAAGGAGGCACAGAATGCTGGATAATTCTGTATAGTAGGTATAATGGTAGAGGCTATTCTGTGTGGGGACAGTATGCTGCGAGCACTACAGTATAAACCATTTCAGGGGTCCTTGGCATCACTAGGTCTGGAGGGGCTTAGATTACACTATATCGAAGTTACAAACAGGGTTGGTTTTGCAGGGGTGGTGTTGTGAAGTGTGGCTCCTGAATGGTAGCTGCTGATTATTATTGTGGTGGTACCCACAGAGCAGTCAGCCGGCCTCCCCTGTAATAGACTCTCACCACGATTGCTCCTTTACTGATGAAGTTCGTCTAGGTCTGCCTTATTTTATCATTGTTTTGAGACTGTTCCCTTTAGAAAGTTTAGTTTGCTGAATATAATCCACTTGTTTGCATCATTGTGACTTAGTTACTTTAAAAGGGGGGCTGGCACTACCTTTCAATTTGCACGTCTATGGGTAGTGACAGAGATAGCCAATCGCCGTACTCTGCTATTTCCATTACTCCCATAGACTTTAAATGGAGCAGCAGCAGCGTGCAGGTGTGGCCGATCCATTCAAAGTATAGGAAGAGGACACTGGATTCTTGTGATCTCGGGGGATACATTTATCTGCTATCCCGTGGATAGGTGATAAATGGTTTTTGTGAGTCAACACCTTTAAGCATAATCTTCATTTTTTGGGGGATTTTATGAATTTACATTGACTATTTTACTATTACCTGAAGGCCAGAGTCACACAATGTACTGTGGAAACACGGGCAATCTTTTCAAGATCAAAGCGTTCTATAAACCTACATTTATTTTTATCACAAAATGTTCTTTTCTTTTGTGATGCAGCCACTACCACAGTATCCTCCACCTACACACTGTACTGCACACACAAGTTCGTTATTGTACAAGCCTGCTCTTAACTAGTGAAGGGTTTGTATGCACCAGCTAGAAGACAGCTTAAAGTAGGGATGGGGGACAACTAAAAAAAAACCCAGTAACCAGGTCAACTAAAAAATATATTTCAGAAATTCAGCTATGACCCGGCCCGTTCTTCCTGAACAATATGCATTCAGCAGACCGCTGCTTCCACCTGCTGCCGAATGCTGTAACTGATATCAGTATCCAGCTCTATACGTCTCGACCAGAGGCTGTCACTGACCACTCCTGCCACACGGCGGCTGTCACATTAGGAGATCCTCCCTCATCCATGTCTGTTAGCCGGGATGCCTGACAAAGGGGTTTCCAGTACCCTAACCCACATTGTATACTGAGACAGTTAGGACTTCTGCACACATTAAGTTTTTGCGGAAATTTTCATACTTCATATTTCATTACAGTAGCAGCAAATTGGAGGAAATTGAAACAAATCGTATCCACACGCTGCAAAATCATAAATAAAACAAAGTGCAGAAATTGACCTGCGGTGCGGTTTCTAAATCTGCAGCACTTCTGTTTATGTTGCGAGAAGTATTCAGATTTTTTGCAACTAATTCGTAATGTGTGCAGGGGGGGGGGGGCGTCTAATACAATTAATTAAACGTATATCAAACGGACCATCACGGTGCTCATTAAAGATTCCGCCAAGATGGTGTTTTGTTCTGGAATTGAATTCTAGAGACAATACCTGGTTCGTTGATCTGCAGATACTGGGGAAATGACTGCTGCTACTACAACTGGGGAAAAGGAGGGACCCTGTCCTGTGGGGTGAACATGCTTGGATCTTATACAGGCTTTTGGGAGTAAAAGTGCATACGAAATGTGAAACAACCCTGTTGTGTGAGCCCTGCCTTAGAATAAACCCAGTAAACGAAAAACGGCCATAAAATACGGAGCTGTTTTCAGGGGAAAACGGCCTCTGATTTTCAGTCGCTTTTGACTGCAGTTTTTGGAGCTGATTTTCTATTGAGACTGAAAAACAGCTCCAAAAACAGCTCGACAAGTGACATGCACTTTTTTTTTTTTTTTTTTTTTTACAAACGGCTGCATAAAAAAACGCCCCATGGGAACGAAACGAAGTTTTCCCATTGAAATCAATGAGCAGATGTTTGGAGGTGTTCAGCCTCTGTATTTTTAGATGTTTTTCGGGGTATTTACGGGCCGAAAAACTGCTGAAAATAAGCCGTGTGAACATACCCTTACAGTGTCTACGAGGGGTCTCATTGCTAGCTCCTAGAACCGAGTAAGAGATGTCCAAGCCTGGCTTAGAGAGTTCTGTGCACCTTTTAAATAGATTCTCACATACCATTGAGACATCATCAGATTATATTATCAAGGGGTTCCGTGAACAAAAATCCCCACAGATTACTAGACCAAATGGGCTGTGTATTGGAAATCAATGGGGTTCTAGCTCTCAGTCAGCTTCAGGATACAGATACCCTTCAAAAGATTGAAGTATATTAAGATGACTAATTTGTTAGCTTCAGTTACCTCTTTACGGCACCAAGCTGATCTGGTGTGTAGCCCTTGCCAGATTCCCCACCAGCTGCAGATGGGTTTGGTTCGGCTTCATTTTTCCGGTGACGAGGATTTGGAGGCTCTGTACCGTTAGACTGGCTGTTTTTGGAGAGGGATTCCATGAGCTCTGCATAAGACACAAACATTGAAAACGTAAAGCAAACGCCTGCATTTCTGTATACAATGAATGAATGAGGCCAGCAACAAGCTAACCCACACAAAGCAAGTGGCATTTTGACAGGGTAGATCGGTTATGTTTATGGGGGAGAAAATAGCTGTAAACACATAGAAGGCAAGTTACGTTGGATTTAGGATTGCTTCGTCGGCTTCTTACTTCACCCGGCTTGCATAATAGGGCTCCAGTGATACAAATATATACAATACACTTCACATATTTGGGTAAGGACGTCATACTTCTACTACACAGAAGCTGGGAAGTATTAGGCCCTGAACACACAGAATTTTTTGGCGCGGAAACCGCTTCGCAAAACTAGTCAAAAAACGCCCGAAAAAGGCGGAGGTGGTTTTTTACCGCGAGACGGTTTTTCCACTCTAAAAAGAAGTGACATGACCTATCTTGAGGCAGTTTCCGACTCCAAACCTCCATTTCAATAGGTGGGAGAAGGAAAAAAACGCCTTGACGAGTGTTTTGACACGTTTTTGTCAAACCACTGTGCAAAAAACGCCTGGAGCAGATTTTGCAGGAGGAATTTTCCTCCTGCAAAAAACTCTGTGTGAACTAGCCCCCTCCTAGCATGTGTAGTAACATGCACAGAAAATTTGCTTAAAGGAACAGTGTCACGAAAAAATTTTTTTTTACGTTAGTTTGATTTTTGTGTTTTATTAAAAACTTTTATATTTGTGTGTTTGGGTTTTACTTTTATTTTTTCACTTTTTCTTCCCTATGGGGGCTGCCATTTTTTTCCCATTTCTGTATGTGTCGATTAACGACACATACAGACATGGAATACGGCACATACAGTCCCATAGTGAATGCGAACGGGGCCCGTTCCATCCACTATGGTGTACTCCGTCTGTGTGGGAACGGCGCATGCGCCGCTCCCACACAGTCCAAGTTGAACTGTGCGACGTCCGGCGCCATTTTCCTGTGGACCGGAAGTCGAGGCCGGACAATAAGATTACTACTTCCGGTCGCGGCTTCCGGACTTGTGCACTTGGAGCAGCGGCAGCAGACGGACCGGAGGGAGCGGCGGCGGCTGGAGCAGGTAAGTTATTTCTGTGTATGTACGTGTTTTACTGTGTGTTTACTAGTGTATGTTAACCTACTACACTGTGTGTTAGCTCAAAAAATGGCGACACACAGTGTAGGAGGTTAGACCGTTCAATCCCCTCGTTTCTCCCGACACTAGCCAGGATAAAGGAGGGGGGGATTCTGAGAGCTCACTAGAGCGAGTGAGTTTTCTCAAATTTTGCAGCATAAAGCAATGTGGTTGCTTTACCACATGCAATGCTGCAATTTTGGGAATTGCTCCATCTAGTGACCAGCACTGGGAAATATTATAAATTAGAATATTTCCTGACTCGTGAAAAAAAATAAAATAAATTAGAACAAAGTTTAATCACCTACACACTAATTGTTTAACTAAAAAAAATACATTTTTTTCTAGCGTCACATTCCCTTTAAAAGAAGAATCTAAAAATACAAACATTCATTAAATCTTTAGCAAAAACACCAAAATAAAGTAGTATTAATAACAGGGAGTGACAGATATTCTTTGGTTGTCAAGTCCTCATGCATGTTAATGGGTAATCTAGTATATTCAGCATGGCCAAAAGGTACACACTATTTATAATTGCAGGGAGGTGCGGGTAAATGAGTGCTGGACACTATTGCTGCTTATCACCGTGTAGAACAATAGAGACTCATACATAGAGCCTGTCAAAAAAACAAAACCATGTTTATGTAGGCTCTGTCACCAGATTATAAGTGCCCCATCTCCTACATAATCTGATTGGCGCTGTAATGTAGAGAAGTGGTTTTTATTTTGAAAAACGATCATTTTTGACCAAGTTATGAACAATTTAACAATTTTAGATTTATGCTAATTACTTTCTGAATGTCCAACTGGGCGTTTTTTTAACTTTTGACCAAGTGGCCGTTGTAAAGAGAAGTGTATGACGCTGACCAATCAGTGACCCATCAGCGTCATACACTTCTCCCCATTCATGTCCATCTGTACTCCCCAGCACAGCGTGATCTCGCGAGATCACGCTGTGGTGTCACTTACTCCCACAGTAACTTTACTGAAGTGTCTTGAGCGTGAATAGACATCACCTCCAGCCAGGATGCGATGTCTATTCACACTCCCGACACGTCGGTAAAGTTTCTGTGGGACTTAATCACACAGCACAGCGTGATCTCTGTGCTTGAAAAAGGTCCTATAGCAGGACGGAAATGTTGCAGCTGTTGACTGAATAAATCACATACTTTTTGGAACTATCGGAGTGCTGTGGGATTTCTTTTGTTTATGTGTTATAATCCACGGATCTGGATTACCTGCTTGCACCCATTACCGTGTTGGAATCTGTCGCAGAGTGCTGCTTATCTCTACATATACACACACACATATATATTTATTTATTAGTGGCAACATGTTCTGCAGCACTTTACAATGTTTGTGTTGTTTTCCATTATGGTCTATGAAAGCTAAAAGTCCTTTCCTGATTTTCTATATATTACTAGTAGGATATTTATACTCTTGTCTTCACTCACACTTTCCAGACAGTCAGACCTTCACTGAATTGTAGATTTGAAGAACAGACCATCCCCAAAATCGTGATGAGACCGACTACTTTGCCATATCCAACAACAGATGTTTGAGAGTGGAGAAGACGACAGCCCTCAAATAATGGGTCACCTCATTTATCATGGAGCCGTCATGAAGTGGAGGCATCCATTTACTCGGCTGATCTGTTATTTTTAGAACGCAGCCTATAATTTCACTGGGAGTCATGACTATTAACCCCATAATAGCTTAGTTATAATGCTACAGCTGCTTCTATAGGAAACTAGGGGCCTGAGGATTATTTGTTAGTGCTAAATTGTTGTCCCTGTTTATAGTTCCATTGTTTGCAAAGCAGCAATAAAGTCAAGATGCTTCTGAGGTCGGGGTAAGCACCTACTTATTCAAAGGGGTATTCCGATCTTAGGCCCCATGCACACGACCGTGAAAAACCTCCGTAATTGCGGTTCGCAAAAACGGACCCATTCACTTTCATTGAACGCGGACACCTTTCCGTAGCACTACGGAAGTGTGTCCGTGCCGTGGAAATGTTCCGGGAATTATGGAACATGTCCGTTCTTTTGCATTTTGCGGGCCGTGCTCTCATACTTTGTATGGGAGCACGGCCCGAAAATGCGGCTGTCAGTCGTCGGCCGGCCGTGATTGCGGGCATGGTCGTGTGCATGGGGCCTAAGTCCTCATGCACACAACCGTATTTTTGCACACCCGTAAATACGGGTCCTTGGTCACACGTATTCGACCCGTAATGCGCCAGTATTTACGGACCCGTGCCCGTAAATATAGGACCGGTGTCACCCGTATTTACGGCCACGTTTTTGGCTGCAAAATTGCACTGCACTAATCGGCAACCCCTCCTCTATCAGTGCAGGATAGAGAGAAGGGACAGCCCTTTCAGTAATAAAAGTAAAAGAAACTCATACTTACCCGGCCGTTGTCTTGGTGACGCGTCCCTCTCTTCACATCCAGCCAGACCTCCCTGTGGCAGTCCATGTGACCGCTGCAGCCAGTGATTGGCCTGTGATTGGCTGCAGCGGTCACATGGGCTGTAACATCAGCCAAGGAGGCCGGACTGGAGGAAGAAGCAGGGAGTTCTGGGTAAGTATGTACGTCTTATTTTATTTTTATTTTTTTTACAGCTTTATCTATATTGTGATCGGTAGCCACTGTCTAGGGTGCTGAAACAGTTACTGCCAATCGTTTAACTCTTTCAGCACCCTGGACAGTGACAATTTACTGACGTCGCCTAGCAACGCTCCCACGTAATTACGGGCGCACACACGTAGTCACCCGTAATTACGGGAGCCCCATAGACTATGGGCTGCCCGTGCTGTAATTACGGCCTGAAATAGGACGTTTTATCTTTTTCAACGGCACGGGCACCTTCCCGTAAGCATACAGGGAGGTACCCGTGGCCAATAGAAGTCTATGGGCCCGTAATTACGGGAGTTTTTACGGTCGTGTGCATGGGGCCTAAGAGAGTTATGTTATATGTACAGAATATGCCATAAATGTCTGATATATGCGGGTCTTACCTCTAGGACCCGTGCCTGTCACCGGAATGGGAAGTCATGTGATCAAGTGGGTTTGGCAGGCCTCTCCATTAATCTGCTGACTGGATGCGGCAGTCGGCGGCTACCTCACCAGGCAGACGGGATCGGGTGACCCCCCCCCCCTCCCAGTCTGATGATAGGTGAAGGTCCCAGAGCCGGGACCCGCATCTATCAGACATTTATGGCATATCCCGCGGTACTGCAGGCTGAGCCTAGCAATTATCTCTTATGGAAAAAATAGAATTGGAACTAAACCTTTCCTTGTAGGTATAAATGAGCATCTCATAATTGTCGGCTGCTCTTCACATACACTAACCAGTTATTTCCGACATGGCTTCCTAATCATAATGTGTAAAGCCCATCTATATACTCTATTTTATGATAAATGCGGTAGAAAATGTATTACCGAAAGAACAATACATGACAAAAAAAGGGCATTTAAAAAATACAAATCTGAGGGTACAGCTGTAGCCTTTGTAAAATATAAAGAGCTTAATAAAATCTGTAAAAATGTAATAAAATTAGCAAAAATACAAAATGAAAGGCAGGTGGCCAAGGATAGTAAAACAAATCCTAAAAAATTCTTCAAGCATATAAATGCAAAAAAGCCAAGGTCTGAACATGTAGGACCCCTAGATAATGGTAATGGGGAGTTGATCACAGGGGATCAAGAGAAGGCAGAGTTACTAAATGGGTTCTTTAGCTCTGTATATACAACTGAAGAAAGAGCAGCTGATGTAGCCAGTGCCAGTGCTGTTAATATATCGGCTGATATACTGAATTGGATGAATGTAGAGATGGTCCAAGCTAAATAAAATAAAATAAATGTGCACAAGGCCCCGGGACCAGATGGGTTACACCCTAGAATTCTTAAAGAGCTTAGTTCAGTTATTTCTGTCCCCCTTTTCATAATATTCAGAGAATCTCTAGTGACTGGTATAGTGCCAAGGGACTGGCGCAGCGCAAATGTGGTGCCTATTTTCAAAAAGGGCTCTAGGTCTTCCCCGGGTAATTATAGACCAGTAAGCTTAACATCCATCGTGGGGAAAATGTTTGAGGGGCTATTGAGGGACTATATACAGGATTATGTGACAATAAATAGCATTATAAGTGACAGCCAGCATGGTTTTACTAAGGACAGAAGTTGTCAAACTAACCTAATCTGTTTTTATGAAGAGGTAAGCAGAAGTCTAGACAGAGGGGCCGCTGTGGATTTAGTGTTTTTGGACTTTGCAAAGGCATTTGACACTGTCCCCCATAGACGCCTAATGGGTAAATTACGGACTATAGGTTTAGAAAATATAGTTTGTAATTGGATTGAGAATTGGCTCAAGGACCGTATCCAGAGAGTTGTGGTCAATGATTCCTTCTCTGAATGGTCACCGGTTATAAGTGGTGTACCCCAGGGTTCAGTGCTGGGACCCCTATTATTCAACTTATTTATTAATGATATAGAGGATGGGATTAATAGCACTATTTCTATTTTTGCAGATGACACCAAACTATGTAATATAGTTCAGACTATGGAAGATGTTTGTGAATTGCAGGCAGATTTAAACAAACTAAGTGTTTGGGCGTCCACTTGGCAAATGAAGTTTAATGTAGATAAATGTAAAGTTATGCATCTGGGTACCAACAACCTGCATGCATCATATGTCCTAGGGGGAGCTACACTGGCGGATTCACTTGTTGAGAAGGATCTGGGTGTTCTTGTAAATCATAAACTCAATAACAGCATGCAGTGTCAATCAGCTGCTTCAAAGGCCAGCAGGATATTGTCGTGTATTAAAAGAGGCATGGACTCGCGGGACAGAGATGTAATATTGCCACTTTACAAAGCATTAGTGAGGCCCCATCTAGAATATGCAGTTCAGTTCTGGGCTCCAGTTCATAGAAAGGATGCCCTGGAGTTGGAAAAAATACAAAGAAGAGCAACGAAGCTAATAAGTGGCATGGAGAATTTAAGTTATGAGGAAAGATTGAAAGAATTAAACCTATTTAGCCTTGAAAAAAGACAACTAAGGGGGGACATGATTAACTTATATAAATATATTAATGGCACATACAAAAAATATGGTGATATCCTGTTCCTTGTAAAACCCCCTCAAAAAACAAGGGGGCACTCCCTCCGTCTGGAGAAAAAAAGGTTCAAGCTGCAGAGGCGACAAGGCTTCTTTACAGTGAGAACTGTGAATCTATGGAATAGTCACCGCAGGAGCTGGTCACAGCAGGGACAGTAGATTGCTTTAAAAAAGGGTTAGATAATTTCCTAGAACAAAAAAATATTAGCTCCTATGTGTAGAAATTTTTCCTTCCCTTTTCCCTTCCCTTGGTTGGACTTGATGGACATGTGTCTTTTTTCAGCCGTACTAACTATGTAACTATGTAACACTAGGGCCCCCCCCCCCTGTTCGTGAGGAACAAACAGTATCGCGTTGAGATAAAATAGCAACCACGATGGTGTGGGCCACATGGCAAATTTTGATGTTATGCAAACAATGTTAACCCCCTTTGATAGATGCCGAGTGTTACGCTATTGGCTTAAAGTGTAGCTGAACGTTCAACAAACTTCTGACATGTCATAGTGACATGTCATAAGTTTGTATTGGAGGGGTCTGAGCACGGAGACCCCCACCAATCGCCAGAACGAAGCAGCTGAAGCACTCGTGTGAGCGTTCAGCTGCTTCGTTTCGGCTTTTTCCGGAAATAAATGTATCGGAGTACAGGCTCATAGACTTTCTATTGAGTCCGTACACTGATACATTTATTTCCGGAAAAAGCCGAACAGACACGAAGCGGCTGAACGCTCACACGAGCGCTTCAGCTCCTATGTTCTAGCGATTGGTGGGGGTCTCAGTGCTCAGACCCCCACCAATACAAACTTTTGACATGTCACTATGACATGTCAGAAGTTTGTCAAACGTTTAGCTACACTTTAATAACTATGACAGTACGGGATCACAGCTGAAGTGTAATGCAGTTTACTACTCCTTTCCACAATGTCAGTACCCTGCCATTACCCTAGATGTCCCACTGCTGTGCAGCATCGTGCTGCAGATCCTCTTGGAACAATATTTCCAGTTAGTGTTATGAATGACGGGTGATGCTACCTGCTCCAGCCTAATCTAAACACATTTATTTAGAAAGTCAAATTTAAAAAAAATTATATACTGATATTTATTGAAAGTAGACACCTGGCACATGTGAAAATGCCACCCAGCCCTTTAAACTCAGGGATGTCTTTATGTAATTTTTCACCAGTAAGATTTTGCAAAAAATGCATAAAAACGTATGTTGTAGTTAAGTCTGACCCAAGCAGGGCCTGAGATGCACAACTCCTTGTATAATCGAGGTCCAAGATGTTCAGAGTTCATACCCAGTTCTACATGCACATATCTCCACTTATTCACCAGAACCAAATATCTCCACGATCCAGATGCCAGGAAACATCCACTGTCATGGAGACTATAAATGGTCCGATCTGACGAGCAACTGCGAATCTGATCAATTTAGTTAAAAAATAAAAATCCCCCTACCAAAATGTGGCACATAGCACATATCCTCCAAGAAATGTTCCTGTATTCCCCCTTGGGTTCACTGGAAGAAGCTCTACAGGGGAAGAGATACCAGGGACAGGCTGTGATCTTTCTTCGTGCCGTCACCGTTCTTCACTGCCACGTCCATTTTACAAACACTCTGCGGAAAATGGACTTGCAGTGCAGATTTTAAAATTCACAGCGGGTCAAATTATGCTGCAGATTTTCACCGCAAATTCACTCCTTTTAACGAAAGGGGTGAAATCTGCAACAAATTCCGCAGGCTTTTCTTACCCGTATGGACGTACCCTAGCAGTGTGCCGCGTGGTGTAAGGATCAAACTGGAGTCCCAAAATACGATAACACAATTGTTGCATAAATCTGCACAGGAGTGCAAAAGTAACAAAAAACATATCCTGCAGACTTCTTTTTTAATTATTATTGCATTGTATGTATTTTATTAAAGAGAACATTTAAAAGTGTTTTTCATAAAAAAAAAAAAAACTTGCACTGTTTGTCTTACTTTATAATACAAGCTGTTGGATGCCCTTCAGTGCTCGGTACGACAGACCAACTTACTGTCAGGTCCTCTCTAAAAATGTCTCTGCTCTCCTGAACACTATAACAAGATTTTACAACTAAAGAAAATATACAGAAATCAAATAAGAGGTCAGCTTAGAATAGCGGTCAGCTGATTTTACACTAAAGTTAGGGTACGGACAGGATAGGTACAGTAGTGTACAAACTTAATTGAGGTTTGTGCACGCAAGTGCTTGGTGCAACTTATTTGACGCCGCAATTAGGACGCAGGTATACTTCCGGGTCGCGGAGTCAATAAAAGTTCCTCCTCCACACAGGCTGAAGTGAGAGCTGAAAACATGTGAAGCTATAACTTTAACCTGCTCTAACTTAGGCTAGGTCACAGCTAGCTTCTTAGCTTTCAAAAGAGTCTCTCCAAAGAAAAAAAAATATATTATTTGGGCACCTTTGGTTCCCAAGTAAAAAAATAAGTAGCAGCCACATGAGATTTTTTTAGTTGCCATTAAATTAACATCATTACATGTAAAATAAAGCGTTTACAGTAGACTGTGGACTGACCAGAAGCAGCGTTTGCAGTAGATTGTGGATTGAGTGACTGACCAAAGGGTTTACAGAAAACAGTGTGCTCTACATTCTGGCCTCCTGCAGCCACCACTAGAGGGAGGATAAGCACTTACTGCATACATTGAACTCAATAAAAATAAGTAAGCTCACATGCTCCCTCTAGTGGCAACTACAGGCAGACAGAATGTTGTTTTATATCTATGTCTAAAGGGCTATAGATTTAAAAAAAAAAAAGTTGAAACATTTAGGAGCCAATGTTTTTTTTGGTCACATATTGGACAATTTTAGTTGCTGTAGCCCTGGTTTTATGTCATGTCAAACACTTGGGAAAACCAGGCCTAGCGCAGGGTCTGGTGCGTGACAGAGCGATTCAAGGAGAGCCAAAAGATAATATCCCCGTCATGCTCAGGCCCTGCACTAAACAAAACACAGGATTCGTTTTGCCTGTTGTGTTCTTTTAATGCCAAACTACCTCTGTGGGACATATGTTATCCACACAAGATTGTTACAGTTGTTTTAGGTTTGAGTCAGCGCAAAAACCGCTGGGAAAATGAGGCACATTCCTACATCTGGAGACATTATCTTTTAACACTTGGGTGAATGTTGAAGTCACTGTATATAATGAGCAAATCCACCACGTTTACATATCCGGAAATATACTGCGAGTCAAAAGTACTATAAGATGCCAGTGTCAGCAAACGGTTAATGTATTACTTCACTATGAAGAAATACATGAAATATCCCAGAAGATAGAACAGAAGGTCCCCAAGGAGATGTTCTGAAACCCGTCTACCTGGCTCAATGATAATGCAAAGCTGTGTGATGAACTCCTCCACAACATGCCATGGAATAAACCAATTTTAGAATTCTTCTTCCATTAAGGTCCACCTTGCCATATTGTTCTAGTTCAAGGGACCACAATAAAACTTTTGCCACTCAGCGTTCTGATAGCTATAAATTTTTGTCCCATTATTTAACCCCTTAATGACCATCGATAACTTTTTTCACGGCGGTCATTAAGGGGCTTTATTCTAGGCCACCTTTTCACGGCAGCCTAATCAAGGCCCTGCATGGGTGTCCCGTACAGGCTGCAGCGGGAGCTCGGCTGTCTAATGACAGCCGGGTTCCTCCTCCAACGGTGGCGATCAAAGTTTATTTAGATTGGTTTTCCAGCCCACCAAAACGTCCAGTACTTCTTCATCCAGGATGTGAGCGGACACATGGGACAAGCAGGCGGGTCCCTTACACTGAGTGATCGACCGATCCCCAAAGAGATGTTAGGTTGCTTGGCAACAAGCAGCCTGTCAGAACAGTCAGGCCATAGAGCAGTGAGCATCGCTTCTTAGTCCGGGGATGGCCGGACATGTGGCAGACATGCAGATAATTGCACAGGCAGGTAATCAGCTTTATATCTGTCCAGTAGAGCAGGGCGCGCAACTATTTGTGCACCCCTGCTTTAGACAAAATCTTGTTGGATCAGTCAGGGTTTTCATTTTTGAGAATAGTGCAACACGGGCCAGTATTCAAAATGTCAAAAAGCAACAGAAACAGCATAGAAAAAAAAAAATACCGCAATAGTGATGCCATAGTCTACGTTCCCATTGGCACTAAGAACTCAGTTTTCCTGTTCCATCATAGGTGTAGTTCAGTCAAGTTTTGTTAAAAATAAAAACTATAGTAACTAAATAGAAAAGATAATGAACTACCTATGAATGGAGACTAGTGGTCATCTACCTTTCTGGACAAATGCAGGCCACAGCGATCTCTAGACGTTTCTGCCATATTCAGGCTACTGCTTCGCAAAACTGGCCATGGACATAAGAATTTTGTTGGCAGACACGGTCATGTCTATGGCAGGAATTGGGGAAAAAAAAAATATAAAATAGTCGCCACGGCGGTTAAAATTTAGGCCATTTAGATCATTCTTCCTGCACAGCATGAATTTGGTGCTCGAGTTCTTCCACCAGCTGCTGAATGCCTAGAGAGGGATGCTGTAACGGACAGCATTCAGCCCCATCTGTCTTGGCAGAGGCGATCACTGACCCCCCTGACAAAATGAAAGCACATAATGGTTGTCAAATAATGACAGCCACGGTGAGCTCCTTCAGTATCGATCTGTAAGCTGCCAGCCAGCAGAGGGCGCATCACAGAAGGGTCAGGCATACTGCAACTACTACTGAATCATGCTGCTACACTATTGGGGGATGGTGGGGGACCCTGCTACATTTTTTTTCCCAATAAGAGGCCAAAAATCGTTTTGGAAAAAAAAAAAAAAGGCCTCTGCCTTTCATTGAAATCAATCAGGGGTGATTTGGGGCCTTTTTTTTAAATCTCAGACCTGGCTAATAAATACGCTAAATACACCCATACAGCCAACCATTGCTATAAAACACATCTAATAGATGCACAATGTAAACAAGGCCTTATGGTGTCCTCAGAGATGTCTCCAAACCGAAGGGAAGATTTGTCCTGCAATATGTGTTTGGAATAGAACACATTAGATAAAAGATGATATTACATTATCTGTGTTCAAACATCCCACCTCTTTCCTGC
Organism: Rhinoderma darwinii; assembly: GCF_050947455.1. Lineage (NCBI taxonomy): Eukaryota > Metazoa > Chordata > Amphibia > Anura > Rhinodermatidae > Rhinoderma > Rhinoderma darwinii. The sequence goes on along the minus strand of NC_134697.1, from coordinate 55,056,389 downwards.
AAGCCCCATTAGCAGAATACAAGCAGTTTTCAGCAGTGGTGGTTGTGGACTGCTGATGTGCAACACGACAGCCCATGGGTCCTTTTACAGTGCTTGATATGGGCCGTGGAAAGGAGATAGCTCGTTAATCGGTGCTCATTTGCTCCTTTCACAAGAGCAATGATCGGTCATGTATGGGGACGAGTGCATGTTACACCGATCGTTTGCCCTTATACATTTCCATTGTGTCGGCACCACGTCTCCTGGTTTACACAGAAAGATGTGCTGCCAACTAGTGGCCATTTTATTGAGCACTGATTGGGAACGAGCGATTATGTAAATGCTCATTTCCCCGATCATTGGTCCGTGTATAAGGACCTTTAGTGAGTGACAAAACACATCTGAATTTTGCTGACTTTGCCTGTGAGTCAGAGTTTTATCGCTGTACAATCCAGGTTAACCCTTAGTTATAGTGACAATCTTTCGTTTTAGACAATAAAATAGGCTTCATAAAGCAAAAAACAAAAATCACCCACTTTAAAAAGACTCTGTCACCACATTATAAGTGCCCTGTCTCCTACATAAGGAGATGGGCACTATAATGTAGGTGACAGTAACGTTTTTTGTTTTTTTTAAAAACGATTTTCACCACTTTATTAGCGTTTTTAGATTTATGCTAATGAGTTGCTTAATGCCCAAGCAGGCGTATGTTTACTTTAGACCAAGTGGGCGTTGTACAGAGGAATGTATGACGCTGACCAATCAGCGTCATGCACTCCTCTCCGTTCATTTAGTCAGCGCATAGGGATCCTGCTAGATCCTTATGTGCTGTCTTATACTAACACATTAACAATACTGAAGTGTTTACACAGTGAATAGACATTCCACAGGATGTCTATTCACAATCCCTGCACTTCGTTACTCTGTCTGTGATAGTTACAGCAGAGCAAGCGTAATCTCGCGAGATCTCGCTGTAAATGACAGGTATTCACTATCTAAACACTTCAGTATTGTTAATGTGTTAGTATAAGACAGCACATAAGGATCTAAAAGGATCCCTATGAGCTGCCTAAATGAATGGAGAGGAGTGTATGACCCTGATTGGTCAGCGTCATACACTCCCTGTACAATGCTCACTTGGTCTAAAGTAAAAATACGCCCACTTGGGCATTAAGCAACTCATTAGCATAAATCTTCACCGCTTTATTAGCGATTTTAAACAGATAGTTTTTTTAAATAAAAAGCAATGCTGTCACCTACATTATAGCGCCGATCTCCTTATGTAGGAGATAGGGCACTTATAATGTGGTGACAGAGACTCTTTAAACCTAAACTTGGACAAGCTGCATGTGGGTCAGGCACAATAGTATAAAGGATCAATAGTGGTCACCTATTCAGCTGATTCAGGAAAGATGGTTATAATCCCTTACATAGTTACATAGTTTGTACGGTTGAAAAAAGACACATGTCCATCAAGTTCAACCAAGGGATGGGAAAGGGGAAGTGGGATAGGAAAGGGGAAGTAAAAAATGTCTACACATAGCAGTTAATATTTTTTTGTTCTAGGAAATTATCGAAGCCTTTTTTAAAGCCATCTACTGTCCCTGCTGTGACGGCTCCTGCGGTGACTATTCCATAGATTCACAGTTCTCACAGTAAAGAAGGCTTGTCGCCTCTGCAGGTTGAACCTTTTTTTCTCCAGACGGAGGGAGTGCCCCCTTGTTTTTTGAGGGGGTTTTACAAGGAACAGGATTTCACCATATTTTTTGTATGTGCCATTAATATATTTATATAAGTTAATCATGTCCCCCCTTAGTCGTCTTTTCTCAAGGCTAAATAGGTTTAGTTCTTTTAATCTTTCCTCATAACTTAGATTCTCCATGCCCCTTATTAGCTTCGTTGCTCTTCTTTGTATTTTTTCCAACTCCAGGGCATCCTTTCTATGAACTGGAGCCCAGAACTGGACTGCATATTCTAGATGAGGCCTCACTAATGCTTTGTAAAGTGGTAATATTACCTCCCTGTCCCGCGAGTCCATGCCTCTTTTAATACATGACTATATCCTGCTGGCCTTTGAAGCAGCTGATTGACACTGCATGCTGAAATTTAGTTTATGATTTACAAGTACACCCAGATCCTTCTCAACAATTGACTCCCCCAGTGTAGCTCCCCCTAGGACATATGATGCTTGCAGGTTTTTCGTACCCAGATGCATAACTTTACATTTATCTACATTAAACTTCATTTGCCAAGTGGACGCCCAAACACTTAGTTTGTTTAAATCTGCCTGCAATTCACAAACATCTTCCATAGTCTGAACTATATTGCATAGCTTGGTGTCATCTGCAAAAATAGAAATAGTGCTATTAATCCCATCCTCTATATCATTAATAAAGAAGTTGAATAATAGTGGTCCCAGCACTGAACCCTGGGGTACACCACTTATAACTGGGGACCATTCAGAGTAGGAATCATTGACCACAACTCTCTGGATACGGTCCTTGAGCCAATTCTCAATCCAATTACAAACTATACTTTCTAAACCTATAGTCCTTAATTTACCCATTAGACGTCTGAGGGACAGTGTCAAATGCCTTTGCAAAGTCCAAAAACACTATATCCACAGCGGCCCCTCTGTCTAGGCTTCTGCTCACCTCTTCATAAAAACAAATCAGGTTGGTTTGACAGCTTCTGTCCTTTGTAAAACCGTGCTGGCTGTCACTTATAATGCTATTTGTCACATAATTCTGTATATAGTCCCTCAATAGCCCCTCAAACATTTTCCCCACAATTGATGTTAAAGAGGCTCTGTCACCAGATTTTGCAACCCCTATCTGCTATTGCAGCAGATCGGCGCTGCAATGTAGATTACAGTAACGTTTTTATTTTTTAAAAAACGAGCATTTTTAGCCAAGTTATGACCATTTTCGTATTTATGCAAATGAGGCTTGCAAAAGTACAACTGGGCGTGTTGAAAAGTAAAAGTACAACTGGGCGTGTATTATGTGTGTACATCGGGGCGTGTTTACTTCTTTTACTAGCTGGGCGTTGTGTATAGAAGTGTCATCCACTTCTCTTCAGAACGCCCAGCTTCTGGCAGTGCAGACACAGCCGTGTTCTCCAGAGATCACGCTGTGACGTCACTCACAGGTCCTGCATCGTGTCAGACGAGCCGGCACCAGAGGCTACAGATGATTCTGCAGCAGCATCGGCGTTTGCAGGTAAGTCGATGTAGCTACTTGCCTGCAAATGCTGATGCTGCTGCAGAATCAACTGTAGCCTCTGGTGCCGGCTCGTCTGACACGATGCAGGACCTGTGAGTGACGTCACAGATCTGCACTGCCAGAAGCTGGGCGTTCTGAAGAGAAGTGGATGATACTTCTCATCAGAGCGCCCAGCTAGTAAAAGTAGTAAACACGCCCCGATGTACGCACATAATACACGCCCAGTTGTACTTTTGCAAGCCTCATTTGCATAAATACGAAAATGGTCATAACTTGGCCAAAAATGCTCGTTTTTTAAAAATAAAAACGTTACTGTAATCTACATTGCAGCGCCGATCTGCTGCAATAGCAGATAGGGGTTGCAAAATCTGGTGACAGAGCCTCTTTAAGCTTACTGGTCTATAATTACCCGGCGAAGACCTAGTGCCCTTTTTGAAAATAGGCACCACATTTGCCCTGCGCCAGTCCCTTGGCACTATACCACTCATGAGAGACTCTCTAAATATTATGAAGAGGGGGACAGAAATAACTGAACTAAGCTCTTTAAGAACTCTAGGGTGTAACCCATCTGGTCCCGGGGCCTTGTGTACATTTATTTTATTTAATTTAGCTTGGACCATATCTACATTCATCCAATTCAGTATATCAACTGATATATTAACAGCACTGGCACCGGCTACATCAGCTGCTCCTTCTTCAGTTGTATATACAGAGCGGAAGAACCCATTTAGTAACTCTGCCTTCTCTTGATCCCCTGTGACCAACTCCCCATTACCATTATCTAGGGGTCCTACATGTTCAGACCTTGGCTTTTTTGCATTTATATGCTTGAAGAATTTTTTAGGATTTGTTTTACTATCCTTGGCCACCTGCCTTTCATTTTGTATTTTTGCTGATTTTATTACATTTTTACAGATTTTATTAAGCTCCTTATATTTTACAAAGGCTGCAGATGTACCCTCAGATTTGTATTTTTTAAATGCCCTTTTTTTGTCATGTATTGCCCCTTTCACAGAAGGTGTAAGCCATGTGGGATTTAATTTTAGTCGTTTATACTTGTTACCTGTAGGAATAAATTTTGCACTATAATTACCCAAGGTAGATTTGAAAATCTCCCATTTATCATTTGTCCCATTATTTGACATTAGTTCTTCCCAGTCTATAGCCTGAATTGCAGCCCTCATCCTGGGGAAATTGGCTTTCTTAAAATTAAATGTTTTTGCCCTCCCAGCCTGCGTTTGTTTTTTACAGTATAGGTAAAATATAACTATATTATGATCACTGTTACCGAGGTTTTCACGAACATTGACATTCCCAACAAGCTCTGCATTATTAGAAATGACCAGATCCAACAGAGCTTCACATCTAGTTGGGTCTTCCACAAACTGGCCCATAAAATTTTCCTGCAACAGGTTGAGGAAATGTCTCCCCTTTGCAGTTGAAGCCGAACCATGACACCAATTAATATCCCGGAAATTAAAATCTCCCATTATCACTACAGTACCCGCCTGTGCAGCCCGCTCCATCTGTTTATATATTTGACCTTCTATCTCTTCAGTTATATTGGGGGGTCTATAGATTACACCAAAAGTAATTTTTTCAGTGTTTACTTCCCTTTGTAATTCCACCCACAAGGTTTCAACCTCCTCACAATCTTCACCCTCTAATGTCTCATTTACACTCACCTTCATATCGCTTCTCACATACAGACATACACCACCACCTTTCCTATTTGCCCTGTCTTTCCGAAACAGTGTAAAACCCTGTAGATTTACAGCCCAGTCATGTGAAGAGTCCAGCCATGTTTCAGCAACACCAACTATATCTATATCTTCTTCCAGTATTAAGGCCTCCAGCTCCCCCATTTTGCTTGCTAGACTTCTGGCATTTGTGAACATACACTTTAACTTGCCTTTAAATGTTTCAATTTCACTATCAGAAATGTGATTATTTGACATTTGGGCCTTTTTATTTTCACTGCTGTTTTGTAACGAAAGGATCTCCTTATCTTGTTGCCTAGTCCTCTCCCCACCGTCTGTTTCTCCCCCCACCAATATAGTCTGACCCCTCTCTAACCTAACTACCCCTTTATTTCCTACATTGGCCTCCCTCCTCAGCCCTAGTTTAAACACTCCGCCACCCCAGCTAGAATTCTCTCCCCCAGCACAGCAGACCCCCTTCCATTTAGGTGCAAATCATCTGCAGAATACAGTTTGTACCCCAATGAAAAGTCAGCCCAGTGCTCTAGGAACCCAAATCCTTCTCCTCTACACCAAGACTTAAGCCATGCATTTAACTCCCTGAGCTCCCGCTGTCTTTCCTCGTTGGTTATAATTTGTTTGTGTTCAGAGTGAGATAATAGGAAGGGGTTGCACCTCCAGAGATATGTTGGGGTACTTGTGTTGTTGTCCTTAAAGGTCAGGGTGACTGCCGCATGATCAGACCATTTAATAGCCTCAATAGTTGAGCTTCTAGCATTAAGGAGTAGCTCTCTCTCTAGAACAACCATATCTATCCGGGAGTAGCTGTTATGGACAGGGGAATGATACGAGTAATCTCTTTCCGCGCTGTGTTGGGCACGCCAGACGTCATAAAATTCATGCTGCCATAGCAGTGGACCTAGCTGCGAGTGCCGTTGACTGACCGGATTTGTTGTGTCTAGGGATGAGTCAATTATAGAGTTGAAGTCCCCACATAGTATTACTTTACCTTTTTTTAATTTGGTTATAAGCCTAAAAATTTTGTGAAAGAAACGATTTTGATGTCTATTAGGAGCATAGATATTAATCAAGGTATACGTTACATTGTTAATAACACATATCAATATAAGAAATCTCCCCTGTGGGTCCGCGTGGAGTTGAATTTGCTGGAATGCGACTGAATTTTTTATCGCGATCATAACCCCTCTTGATTTGCTACTATAATGTGACTGGAATATGTGTGGAAAAGCCTGATGGTGAATCCGCATCGCATCTTTGGACACTAAGTGCGTTTCTTGTATACAGAAAATGTCACAAGCTAAGGATTGAGCCTCCTGCCACATATGGGCCCGTTTATGTGGGCTGTTGAGGCCATTAACATTTAATGATGCTAGTTTTAAAGCCATCTTAATATATCTGGGGTAGCTATTATCAGCAACCTTACCCGGGGTACATGGTTACCCTCAATTAATCTTTTGAACAAATAAGCTACTTTATACAAGCCTGTTTGAAGTCCGGTATGTGTGCTGATGCTGCTGCTGAAACATAAAAGAAAGTAAAAACAGAACAATAAACAAAAGAACTGCACACTACAAGAACAGATCAAACTGTTCCACTTATTGGGGGAGAAAAAAGTCTCAAACAGCTTGAAGTCAAACCGAGACACCACTTCTACTGCACCAAAGTCGTTTGGCCTCCATGTTTATCCTTTGGTGGGCCTGCAACAGTCGTGATGAGCGTGAAGAGGGAGAGCTGGAACAGAGGAAATTAAAAGCAAAATTCGGAGCAGAAGAAAAGGACCTCTCATCTTCTTCTTTGTTTGCGTTGCTTGACCTTTTGCCAGTCCTCCTGCATTCTGGTGGGATGGTGAGTTGAAGATTGTTCCTGGAGAAAAACTTGAATGTTCCATTCTTTTAATAACGCCACTCCTTCCTGAAGGTTTCGTATTATGTGAAGGGAATCATTGCGATGGATAAGTAAGCGAACTGGGAAACCCCAACGGTATAAAATCTTGTTGTCTCTTAATGCGCCAGTAATTGGGGCCAGTTGTCTTCTAAGTTGCAACGTTATAGCTGATAGATCCGCAAATACAGAGATGTTCTTGTATGAGGGTGGAATTGCCTCCTTCTTCCTGAGGGAAATCATCAGCTGCTCTTTAATATGATAGAAGTGAATTCGCGCTATCACATCCCGCGGTATCTCATCTGCCAAGTGTTTAGGCCTTGGGAGTCTGTGCACCCTGTCTATAATAATATCACTTGGCGAACATTTCGGGATCATAGTTTTGATAAACTCTTGAACGTAAATAGGCAAATCTTTAGTGGTGACATCTTCTGGAATCCCTCTGAATTTTATGTTATTCCTACGAGATCTGTCTTCAAGATCCGCCATCTTAGCTTTCATTTGTGAGACCTCATCTTCTAAATCGTAATGGGCGTCAATTAATTCATTATGTGAGGCTACAAATTCACTTATTTTTTCCTCCGTATGCTGTACTCTTTGCTCTACTTCTTGCACCGCTACAGATAAGGGTTGGAGTAGTTTAGCGAACCCACTCTGTAGGGAAGCACTGAGGGCTTGTAGCATTAACTTCATAGAAAGTTCAGTAACAGGGGAGTCTGAGGAGGGCAGAGAATTCAGCTCTAATCCTATTTTTAAAGCAGGGGACTCATGAGGTATATTTCCCCCTACCTGATCAGTTGCTGTGTCCCTGGAGGGTCTTCCTCTTCTCTGTCGCTCAGGGCTTTCAGATCCCAGCGAAGTCGGCGAGGGGGATGCAGTATCCGGCCTTGCAGACGCCGGGGAGCGCTCACATGTTCTTGGGCTCCGGCCGCGCTGCTCAATTTCCTCACGGGTGTCCGTGAGCAGAGGGTCAAGCACCGGGACCGAGGCACTCCGTCGAGGAGTCGGTGCTGCGCTTGAGGGCTGAGTCGGTGAGTGTGCTGCGGGCTCAGATGACAATGATCCCCTCTGTGATCTTGTCCGTCCGCCATCTTGCCTTCTTCCCGGATGGCGCGGCGGGTAAAAATCAGTAAGCCGGGCCGGTCTTGTTACCGTTTTCTTGCGTCTCGGCATTCTGCAGGCTTCCCTGTCACTTTGGGTGACGGTCAATGTGTGGCAGACCGATTTAGGAGGCTTAAGACGCTTTTAACTTGTGGATGGTGCCGGAGCTCAAGTCTCACGCGGCCATTCGGTTCAACAGCCAAGCCACGCCCCCTCCCGCTGTCTTTCCTGTGATGCGCATGGCACAGGCAGTATTCCTGAGAATACTACTTTGGAGGTCCTTCCCTTCAGCTTGTAGCCTAGTTCTTTAAAATTATTCTTAAGGCTCCTCCACCTACCATTTATTCTGTCATTGGTACCGACATGGACCACGACAGCTGGATCATCACCAGCCCCTCCCAGCAATTTGTCCACCCGTTCCACCACATGCCGAACCCTGGCACCAGGGAGACAGCAAACCATTCGGTTGAGGCGGTCTTGGCGACAAATTATTCTATCCGTCTTCCTGATTATAGAATCCCCTACAACTATCAATTGTCTTGGCTTACCTGCATTACCATCCCGCCGACTACTAGCTGGGCTGTTCTCCCGGCTGTTAGGGAGATCAGTATCCACTAGGGCTGCCTTTTCTGAGACTGACACCCTCGCATCATCACCCAACCTGGCAATTTTGCTTGGAATGCCAGTGGACAAATGTGAAAGTAAATGACAGTATTTAATGCACTGGGTGCCCAACAATGTGGTCAAAATCCATTATCCAGAAGATGCAATCAATTATTTTATTCTTAACTCTAAAAGACCATTTTCCCCTTTACCAATAGACGTGATCTACATAAAGAGTCTGAGGAACTTTGCAAATAATTTTTTTTTCTCTTATTGCACGGTTTGTTTTTTGTTAGAGAGACTATTTGCAAAGTTGATTCACGTTTTATAGACCAATTAAAAAAAACATTGTTGCAAAAGGTGAACATATTCTTTAATAGGGATGGTGATTTTGAACAACCCCTGTCCAGCAGTCAATGGACTGATTGTGACGGCGCCTACTGGTGGTGTTACAGCGGAAATGCAGCATTACACAGCTCCCACTGAAATAAATGGCTCTGTATGATACAAAGGCACACCGAGTCCTCCAAAGGGAGAGCTCTTCCTGGCAGTTTTCCACTGACAAATAAAGAGGGAAACCCCTTTCATTACGTCCATAAATTTGGAGATTTGAAAGTGATGTCCTATTTTAGAGCAGGATATTATAGGGACATGATTGCGGTATGAGACCAAACGGAATTTAGTGAATAGCAGTTAAGACAGAATACAGCAGACCAATCATTGCGTCCACTGTATTACTGACGGACGCTGTGTATACAGGCAGAGACAGAAGCCGTCAGTCAGTGGTGAGGTGGGGGGGGGGGGCGGGAGGAGAGTCTCCCCTCATGAGGTCCTCAATGATTAGTCAGCTCTAGTCTCTTAGCTATTAACCAAACAGCACAACATTTTTGTGTAGTTTGGTCTAATACTACTTCAAAACTATCCCTCTAATATTCTGCTCTTAAAAAGGGTACCATATTATGAAGTCATATTCGCGTGCACGCCAACGCTCTTGTAGTCCGATGTTTCTATGGTAAACTGAAGTACAATTCTAAGCATTTCATAAGTTTCCAAACTTTTGAAAAATACATCAAGTTTATGCAAAGACTGAATATTTACAGTGTTGACCCTTCTTTTTCATGACTTCTGCAATTCGCCCTGGCAGCTTCTGGGCCAAATCCTGACTGATGGCAACTCATTCTTATCGAATCAGTGCT